>NC_058061.1:17086783-17421783 GCF_020085105.1 Siniperca chuatsi
TCATAAACTCATATTTGTTCCCTTTCCACTGTTTTATGTCAGTTTACTATCAGAAGAAAAAAAAGCTGCCAAATTTGCTAGTAAAGTCCCATTTTTCAATCTTTTCAAAATTACATTCAAAATAAGATACTTGGACAACAACTGCAGTATCTCTGGAGCATTTGGCCACATGCCGATCACAGCCGTATTGATCACTTCATACTACCGATCATCTTGGATATGCAGAGTTCACATTTCCTTGTTCTGAGGTGAATGAGGCGCATCTTCAGATCTCTCTGCCTCTAGTGCATAGCGCTCACATAGATGGAGGAGCTTGCTCCTCTCGTCGTCCGACTGAAGTCGAGTCATTGGTTCATCAGCTTGACCGGAGGGTCGTGATAGGTCAGAAGAGTCACATCTGATACAACATATCAGATTAGTCAGCAAACATGTCATCTACAGTATGTGGTAGACTGGACCAGTGTGAACAGGGGTTTGACCTCCTCTCAGCCAGGAATCTCTTTAAAACTTGGCTAGGTGACTGACACGTCTGGCTTCGAGTCATAAAGGGAACACGGATTTGACTGTCCAGCATCTCAGACAGGCTGAAGCAACCAATCAAAGCACTTAGACTAGTTTAGTCTAAGCTTTCCCAGGCGAAGTGGTCAATAGCTGAGGCTGTACTGACATCATAAAGCTCTGATGTTCCAGGTCAAGCCTCAAATTCTTATTGAGAGTCTAATCCCCCTTCATTATTTTAATTACACCTAGTTTTAATCTGTAGTCTTTGAACTGTCACACAGTTACTGTGTTTTAACGACCAGCTTTTATAACCTAGTATGGCACAGTATGCTTCAGTGGAACAAAGACCTTCACATCAGACTACCGCCGGAAGTATTTATGAACCCTTTTACATTTAGTTACCGTGCTTACACAGTAAAATAGAAGCAGTGTTCACACTGAAAGCCAACCAGCCAAACCTCCAGTAGAAATAATCCGGCAATATCAGCAATCAATTCTATTCAGGCTCTCTGTAGAGAGAAAGCTGTATTAGTGTGGTTTAAAGATTTTTTTTACAAACAGTCCATGCTACCAGTATTCATTTGGCTCTGTCTCCTCATCTCTGTAAATGATCATTAAAATCATGACATCAGATACTAAAAAAGTCTAGTCTGTTCCCTTTATCACTAATTCTACGGGTGACCATGATCACCTTAGTGATGACATTATTCTGGCTGTTCAGCCATAATAGGCCCTCTTTTAAAGCTGTGCAAACTCCTGCTTGTAGTTCAACTTGAATCAGTGCACTACTGTACAGCATCTCTTACTGTAGTATAGTGGGAATATTACAGATGGTATGGATGTACTGGTAAGAGTGATATGGCACAAAAAGCCATGTTTTCTCCTCCTTTTGCGTCCTTATTTAAAATGTTGAAACTCAGCCTATTTGTGGCTGACTTTCTTCTTCTCTTCATCCATCCATCTCTCACTCCTGGCTCAGCTGCTCTGCCAACTCCCTTGACTCAATCTTTCTTTTTCTTTCATCCATCTCTCCGTCAGTCCCAGTGCAACTGCAGGTCATGTGTATCCAGGAAGTCCGTTGGGATCCCCAGTGGTGTGAGTGCCCCAGCAGGACCTGGTGGCATGGTGAGGTCCAGCCACTCCATATTGTCCAGGCCTGGGTCAGACAGGCCCATGTTGAGCGAGGAGGGGGGCGAAGAGGAATCACAGAAGGACAGGTCTGATGTGTCCATCGGCGAGTAGGGTTGCTGTTCCATCAGCTGGGCCTGCAGCTCCTCCATCAGGCCCTGTGTGCGCGGATCTGACACTGGCGACGTATCAGCCAGTGTTCGCTCCAGAAAAGCCTCCAGCTGATTGTCTGTGGCCAGCGAGGAGAGGCTGGGAAGGCTGTGGCCAATGAGGGGGCTCAGGATAGGTGGAGGGGCCACCTGGATCTGTGGAGGCGGCCTGGAGAGAGCTGTGCTGACCGGCAGGGTGGTGATGTTTGCTGTGACTGGGACGGTCTTAGTGAGAGACACCGAAGGGTCCTGCTGGATAAATGGAGTGATTTCTGGAGACCGGGTGGGAGATAAAAACATGGATTATTATGACGATTCAACCAATTAGGGCTCCTTTGAAGACTGGCACTGGTAGTGACAGAGACTTTTTAAATAAAATTTAACAGAACAATTTGTTCACAGTGGGACACTAAAACTCAGAAACTTGTACTATAGAACATTTTTTGGTGTTAGCAGCTTCTAAACCCCTTCAAAAACACAACTTTAATGTTCCAAGTAAGTTAACTGAAACACGAACTGATTAAACGGATGTTATTTAACACTATTAATTATATCAGTGGATATTGTTACAATAATGTTTTTCATACAATTGATCTGCCAAACCCCCTTGTTGTACAACAAGTGGCAGAAGTTGGACATTTCAACTATTTATCCTTCAGATTCAGCTATTTCAACTGTTTATTCATTATCTTTAGATAACTATTCCAACCATTTACTCAAAACTTTTAGATTAACTATTCCAACCATTATCTATTACTTTTAGCTAACTATTTCAACCGTTTCTCAAATACTTTTAGCTATTTCAACAGCTTATCTATTACTTTTAGCTAACTATTTCAATTGTTTATCCATTACTTTTAGCTAACTACTTCAACCGTTTATTCATTACTTTTAGCTAACTACTTCAACTGTTTAGACCTCGCTGCTCCCTTGGTAACTAGTTTCACACATTCCCAATTGCAACATGTAGTGTTCATGCGTTACAGCTGACTCAAGGAATATATTTTAGTCAAATCATAATTTCTGTTTGTTATTTTTCTCCAAATTCCTTGAGCTACTCCACAATCTTTCCACATACCCTCTGACAACTGCAAAAGTACCACCTGGGGTACAAGTAAATTTGCTCAAACTAAACAGAATGTTCTGGGTTTGTACTGTCAGTGTGCACCTCCTTACCACCACTCTCTATGAGAATGTCGAACAAGTCATCCATTTGCTGGCTGGTTGCCGTGGGAACCTGAAAAGACAGTCAACGAGGTTAAGAGACTTGAGGCTGGTTCACCAATTCCTCAAGGCTGGAAAATCGTACATTTTTATGCTTTTTTGTAATCTGAAGGACAGAGCAGCTGAGAACTGCTGGAGAAATGTACGGCATGGTTTGAGTGGTGCCTAGTGGTGTGTGTGCTTGGGCTGTGGCTGGTGTGTATCTAACCTGTGAAACATTGTTGACGTGCAAGTTGCGGCTCTGTTTCACGGCCTCCTCATAGCGGGGAGGCTCTCTTGTCTTGGGAGGCTGAGTAACAAGGGAGGTGGGCTGAAGGATGAAGGTGGGCTGGGGAGAAGAAGACTGGAAGAATAAGAGAGATTTGGAGAAAATACAGGCAGGATTAAGAACCCTTTGTATGAAGCATAAACTATAAGTTAAGTTGGGAAAATTGTTCAAATGAAACAGTAAATTATCTCAAAAAGTATCCAGTAAGTAGGATAGACTGAACCAAACTACCTCCCCCCGCTCCAGTAACAACTCAGCACTGATACCTTATTGAATGGTCCGTTGGAGATGTGGTGGTTGGGTGAAGCCTGTGGAGAGACCCTGTTCTCTGGGGAGCTTCTCAGGAAACACTGGGTGTTCATCTCAGGTCTAGTCTGGTTCTCCAAACCAATGGTGTTATTGCACATAGTCAGAGTCTGTCAAGACACAAGACAGAGTCTCACATCAGTCCATCATGTATCATGGGATTAACATCATCATAACAGCACAACAAAAATAAGATGGATATAAAAAAAGACACAAAAATCCCCTTCAAAAAAAAGAAAAGAAAGGATAGACGGAAAAGAAATAAACCACTATCACCTCAATCAAGTTGTCATAAATCTGGTAATCAACATAAAAACAAAACCAATTTAGCTGTTGTTTTAAAGGAGGAAATAAAAGTACAGCAAACGGGACATTTTTTACAAACACTCCTGTAACTCACATAGAGCTACAGGAGTGGGAAGAGTAGAGTTTCATGAACTCTACACAATTTTCTTAATTATCTTGTGGAACAGCTTACCCACTGGATTTTGAATTTATGTTAAAATGTGAAACAAGCTAAATCTGAAAGTAGATACCTTTTGACAAAGAGATATGACCATGACTAATGCACTAAATATCTTTGAGTTCTGGGCTGTTCATTGGACAAAACGGTCTACTGGTCTATGGGAAATCGTTATGAGCATTTTCCACTATTTTCTATCTATTTTCATTCTGCAGTCCAAACAATGAATCAATTAGTAAAAAAACAAACAAAAAAACAACAACAGGTTAATCAATAATCAAAACAATCATTAGTTTCTGCCCTGCTCACATCAGCTACAGCAGTACTTCTACAGTTCATTACAGGGCACATTACAAGAGTTCAGGAACACCTTAAATAACACATGGGACAGTAACAGATAAGCATTGGTGTTTTAGTCAGGGCAAAATGACACAATAGCAAAAGTCACTGTAGCACAATTTCTCACAGAAATGCAACTAGTTATGTGGCGTGACTGACCTGTAGCAATTGGTTGCGGTTGGCTAACTGCTGGCTGGGTGCCGTCTCCATCTTAGTGGTTTGCAGCTGAGGAACTGAGGCCTGGACCAGGCCTGGATTTGAGACCGTGGCCTGAAGAACAGGCTGAAATAAAGGGGAAACGGTATAAGAACATCATTTTGCAAGACAACTCTGAGTCTACACATCAGGTTTTCTAACATAGTCTGTCTTGTCATCATTAAAACTAAGCTGAATTTGTAACTCCCTAAAGCAGGTAAACACGTTCTAACAGTTTGACACCACAACACATTATGTCACTCTACTTTATTGCAATCTCACCTGCAGGCTGACAGTGGTGCTTGGCAGCTGGATTGCAGTAGCATTGTTGGGTAGTGAGACTGGGAGGAGGATCTGAGTTCCAGCCTGGCCAGTCCTGGTCAGCAGAGTCTGAGGTTGAACAGATGTGGTTAACAAGGTCTGAGGCTGACCCAGCATCTGGGACACCCCACCTGAGTGGCTGATGAAGAACTGCTGCAGGCTGGGGGTTGTGGGTTGGGACTGGGGCTGGGTCTGGAGTTTGGGACTTCTCTGTGACTGGGGGAGTAGCTGTGGGCTGGCGGTTACTTGGGGCTGGGCTTGGGTTTGGATCTGGGTGATGAGCTGTGTTTGGGTCTGGAGCTGGAGTGGCTTGCCAGAAGAAACAGTCACATCCTCCAACTTGACCACTGTCGGCTGGGGGGAGAGAGCCTGGGAGCCCAGGATAGAGTTAGGGATTGTAGCGGGAGTGGATGAACAGTTTGACAGGACTGTACCCTCCATTTTTACTACATTTGAGTTCAGGACAGTAGGAGCAGGATTCATGGCAGGTACAGAGGGGAGTTTGGGAGATACAGAGGCAGAGTCAGCGGTGCTGGCCCTCTTCTCCACCTCCAGCTGCATCTTCAGCTCCTCCACCAGCCTCTGCTCCTGCTCCAGCTTCCTCATCAACTCTTCTATCTGCCGCTCCTTCTCATGGAGCCTCCTGTCCTTTTCCTCTGGGACTTGGAAAGATGAGAGAGGTGAGGACCGTGGACCTGCCCAGACAGAGTTCATCATTTGTGTTTCAGAAGGAGCCTCAGACATGCCTACATCCTGTTGGAGGGTGGAGGGATCAGCTGGAATGGGTGAGACCGGTGGCGTGGAGTTCATGTTCTCTGGAGCCACCTGTTGGACTGGGAGGACTATAGCAGGGGTGGTAGCGTTGGAGGTGACCTCCATGGGGACGGAGGAGAGTGTGGTAATGGTAGGGGCATGAATGGTGGTAGGAGCAGAGGTGCTGGGATTGTCCTGGAAAGGCTTCAGTCTTTCTATCAGATCAGTCTTTGTTCCTGACACAGGGAGGCCACGCAGCTTTAACTCCAGTTTTAGCTCAGCCACCTAGACAAATATAAATATCATCATATCATTAATTTTGTACTAGTACCCCCCCCCCCACTAACTGATCACGGCAAAGAAATAGTCCTGCACATAACCACAAATAAAACCACAACTTGTGTTTTTACACTTCGTTGTACAGCAAGATACTGTATAGCGTGTTAGTTAGCTTTAGAGGTGCTGGTAGGCGGACTTTTTTACCTTTGGACAGAGCAGGGCTAGCTGTTTCTCCCTGCTTTTAATCTTTATGCTAACTTAAACTAACCACCTGCTGGCTGTATCTTCATACTTACCAAACAGACATGAGAGTTGCATTGATCTTCTCATCTAAATCTCAGCAAGAAAGCAGATTTACCAATATGTCAAACTATTCCTTAAGTTCTGGTGTGTAACTACTGATTAAAAGATGTGTATCTGGATAAAAGACGTCTTCTCTCAGTAGTTAGTCGTCACTTCTCACAGAACAGTGTTTTCTTGGTTGCGCTGCTAATTTAATAGTTTTTTAATCCAATGCAGCTTTAAGAAAGAGATTTGAAGTTGACAAATATTAAAATACAAAGTGCCATAAGGTTATCATTGCTTTATGAAACTTCCTAAATGACTAGACAAAACCTTGTTAGATCTTATGTAAAGTTTTCAAATTTCTACGAAAACATTCTTTTACTGGCTGTGTAAGATCTTGATATAGGTTTTAACAGTAATTTTCCCTTTAGCCTACAATTACAAATATACAATTATAACTTTGATTTCTAAGCTGCTGGGGCATGCTGTTCCAAGCTACAAAGGTGAAGAGTTTGCCGGTACACATGGGTTTCCAAATACCTTCATCTCCTCCAGGTTGGCAGGCAAGACTCCTGGCTTGCGGTTCGAGAGCAAGTTGTTTGGGCGAGCCGAGGCCGAAGGCACAGGGGGAGGTGGAGGTGCAGTGGGCAAAGACACCATGATGGAGGTTGGCAGGCTGCTGGCGTTGCTGCTCTGACCCTCAGCCACAGGTCTACAGAGAAACAGAGATGAGGTCATTGTTATTTCAGGAAATCATTTACACACTTACGCATCACATGAATAAGAAACAGAAAAAGAGGAAGAGGAGGCGGGAGAAAGAGGGAAGGTGGACAAAGAAGTATTATTGAAGAGATCATTGACGAGCTAGAGATAAAAGACAAAGACAGGAAAGAGAGAGAGGAAATCTGTTCCCAATATGAACAGACCATCCATCCTGTGCCCTGCGCCTCACTAACAAAGCCAGTCAACCAAACCACAGTGCACTAGCACAGTTCAAAGGGAGCTTAGTCATGCTGTGAGGACATTCATGAAAACAGCAACATCCTGTTAGTTATTCATATGATTAGACGTTGTTATTGGAAACTAGCTAATGGCCCTCTGGGTCATATTTGGCTTGGTTTCAGGTGTTTTCAGATAAAGAGTTATGGAGGCGAGCCAAACCAGTTTAGAGGAAACAAGATATTTTTTACAGAACACACAATAGTGCGGAAGGCCTGAAAAACATAAATCCATACGACTCTTTCTCTGTGATATAGGCAGAAATAAAACAATACAGTTACTATTTTCTTCTCATTAGTTCCAATGTTTTATACACGCACTTGAGTGGTGCTGGTAATATAGTCTGGTAGTTGTAGTGCTGCTGTTGCTGGCTGATGATCTGCAACTGGAGGAACAGCTGCTGTTGCTGCAGTAGTCGGGCATAAGAGGAGTCCATGGGTGCTTCACTGGCCTCCTGCTTCTGGTCTGGGGGAACATACTGGTGGTACTTGAGCTTTTTCACCCTGGACTTCGGCTCTTTGCCCTTCTTACTGCGGCTCTTCTCTGAGGGCGACCTTTGTTGGCTTTGCTGTTGTGGGAGGAAACAGGAAAACATACGGTTTGTCCAGCAGCCTTCAAATATTACAGAAAGAGGTGATATTATGTTTAGAGGTGGGAAAATAATGCTCTTACTTTCACCAGTGTTGGGGCTGGTTTTGAAGGAGCAGCTGTGGAGACTGGTTGCGCGAGAGTGACAGCTGGGCGGCTGGCAGGCAGCTCATTGGTAGAGATCACTTTCACAAAGTCTGTTGTTGCTTGTGTAGCAACTGGGAAGGCCTGAAGAAGCAAAAAGATACTTAGAACTGAAAAGAAAACAACTGAACTTCTCATAAACACTGTAAATTCCAATATCAATGTTATGAAGTTACCTTAGGGCAGGTATACACAAACACCAGTGTTACTAGTCCTGTTTCTGACCTGCAGTATGGTGGTGGGTAGTGGTGGTGGTGGCGGTGCTTGGGCTGGAGAGGGCGTCTCTGGCACTTTGCTCTCCACGGGAGAGGGGACAGAACTCTGAGACTCCTGGCTGGCCGGCTGCTCTGGGGACAGGGCATCGCTGCTGTCCTCATCCAACACCTGGTGATAATTCACCTGGCCCACTGAGAGACAACAATAAAGTCTAGTACTTAACTACTCACTGTTTTTTAATCTTTGCCAGTAATACACAACACAATTTCTCTCCAATTCCCTGCATGGTCGATCAAACAAAGACCTCTTCCTGATAGTGCCCATTAAGGTAGAAATGCTCTAAAAGCACTGGCTGTCTAATATGGCAACATTAGCTATTTTGAAAAAAGGTAACGCTTGTACACTTAACTCCATGCCACAAAAGTTTAATAATGACAACGCTTTGATCGATTAAGTGTGCAGATGTTACCTTTTTTTAATTGACACTGTTTTCTGATAACCTGGCACCTACGTGATGTGCGTATAATTACTCTCCTTCAACATTAGCTATTTTATCATCACTGTTCCCTTGTCTCTCACCGATGATGGCCTGTTTAAGGTTGGAATCCACCGGCAGGATGTTTTTCTTTATCAGCTCTATAGGGCCGGGTCTCTGGGCGATCTTCTCGTTCAGGTTGTCGGCAAGCCGGGCCCTCTTTAGTCTCATCTGGGTGGCCTGTAGTGAGGGTTCGGCTCCAGTCTCTGAGGAACGGAAAACATGTCACATAAGAGTATATATCATACTGTATAATGGTAGCTTGTAGATTTCTTGTTTATGGTGCTGCTTTGGGAAATATTCATTTATAGCACTGCATCTGGTGCCAATTTGATTTCTATGATGTTTCAGATGTGTAATAAATGTTTGAACATTTTGAGGGGAATATGGCTTCCTATTCTTAGGACACTTTTTTTATTCCGATGCTTTATTTAAAAAGGTCCACAGGGAACACTAGATGATACAATAAGTGTACGCAGTGAGAACTAGAGAATCACCAGTACCTTGCAGGATGTGCATCCTGACCAGCTCTGCTCTCTCTGGCCGACTGCGGATCTTGTGCTTGAGGAAATTCTCAGTCTAGAGAGAAAGACGGACACAGAACAGTCAGTAAATCATCAAAATTTTCATGTCATGTTCTTTTCTGCTACATTTCCTCTACTTCTAAAGTCCACATTTAGCATTTTATTTCCAAACTAGGTGCCTTACCCTGGCTCTCTCTAAGCTGCGAATCTGCCCATGGAAGGCTGCTGGGCTCTTCAGAGCTGCAACACATAACATTTTCATTTGCACAAGTTTATAGTCAAATAATCTAGATGAAAAAATAAAGCAAACATGTTTATTATCTCAGCTATCAGGGTTCCAGTTTGTTATCATATTCCCACCCACACCACATTAGCTTTTCGGTGAGTGATGGACAACTGGCAGTGCTGATACTCACGTGGCATGATGCCCTGCTCCACCAGCTGTTCCCGGGTTCGCCTTTGCTGAAGCCTCAACTGCAGGACTGAAAACAAAAGGGAAAAAAACATGTTATAAAAGAAAAACAGAGGCATTTTGATTGTAATGTTAAGTAGAAAAAAAGAGGAAAAACATGAGAAGAAAAATAAGAGGAAGCAGCAGAAAGATGAATAAACAGATGAGGTAGTATATAAAAATAAAATAGGAAAGAAAATGAGATCACTGAGAAGGTAACCACATACTAAAGCTTCTCCCCACCCCCTGATATATCACTCACAAGTTATCTGACCAGTCGACCATATTTTACATATTTTTATTTTTTTGCAACACTGGTTACACAAAGTGCATGGTAGTGTGGTGAAACTATGCTAACTATTCCTATGCTGGCATTAAAAGCCTGCTCAAAACAGTCAGTCCTATCTTGTGGGATTTTCTTCACAACCTGTTAACATCTCCATATATTTATTACTACCAGCACACATCACAGTGTATGTATGTACATACATATATATTTTATTTTATATTACATTTTATATTATATTTCTATATTTTAACATCTACACTATTTCATGTATTTATGTCTTAGATTCTAATTTTACTTATGTCATTTCCTTTTTTATACATATTATGAGCATTGTTGGAGGGAGCCTGAGAACTATGAATTTCATTGCTGTCACTTCACTCTAACTTCACTCCTGAGAGCTACCTAGCACAACTTCAGTCCTCAGTAGCTGTTTAAGGATGTTGTTTCATTCTGTTTCCCCATAAGCCTAATCTTACCAGGGTATGACATTTCCCAGGCTGGTATTATGCTGCTTTAACGTTTGGACCACTGCTACCCAAAAGCAAAACAAAAACAAAACAATGATACCACCAAAATACTAGATATAATACCATTATCATTTATTCCATCTCTTTTTTCGATCTGTTAAAATGGTGGGCATTGAAGTCATTATCAAGCTGGCGCCTCCCGTAAGAAGTGTTTTATTAACCCTCAACACATACAGAACTCCAGGACAACCTGGCAACAGCATTAGCCATGATTAGGACCTGGCATGACAATAACAACAAAGAAGAGGAGTGCTCACCTGCTCTGAACCCAGTGCAGCAGTCATTGAGTGTCTCTACCTCCATACAGGACATTGTCTAAGACTGAGACTCCTGGCCTATAGAGCAGTCCAAAATACAATTGAGGGATTAAGCCATTTGATCCCACGGTGACAGCCTTTGTATTAAAGCCCAAAATGTGTATCTTATAGCCATATCCTGAATGATAAGTGTTGCGACACTTCTAAGAATTACAGAGAAGCAACATTGGGCCGTCCTCTATTTCTCTACCCCTCCCTGACTCTTTTTTTTTATTGCAGGGCCACAACCCTCTCCTCCCCCTCTACTCTCACTTCCCTCTCTCACCCAGTTTTGGATGGGTTATTTTCTGGCTGTAGGCGATACCAACACAGCCTGATGTGGAGGACTGCACTGGTTCCTTGTAACTACTGAAGAGCAGTCGAGAGCCTGAGTCAGCACTGATTAAGGACAAAGGACAATAACAACGGCATCTTCAGGCTGAAAAGACGAGCTTGTGGCAACACCACAAGTGTCCCAAGCAAGTGTCACATTAACTAGGAGGAGGTGTAGATTTGTACAAATTAAACACTAACCATGACTAAAGACATTTCTCCATTCACAGGAAGGGATGCGTCAAACCTTCAGTGAAATACAAGCACTCTTGTTCCAACAGGAAACAGCTAGCCTCGCCACTTTACATATTTTGTCTCTCCCATCTCTATGGTGTCCATTCATTATCATCACAGATATGCTGAGGTGACAAACATAAACAAAAGTGCAACTCCTTCTCCCAGGGTAAGACCACTTATTACATCACCTTACATCAAAATGTCATAACCTTTTGCTTACTTTGACTGGGAACACTGCAGCTGCAATTCCAACAAGAGCTGTGGTGCAACATTTACAGAAATCTTGTGCAAAAAATCTACTCTGGCTCCTGTTTGGCTCCATTTTGCAGGGCTTGTTGGAAAAGGGCTATACATCCCTGAAAGAAATGAACAATTCAGACCCCAACTACACTCAGTAAGTAGCTGTAGAAAGGAATGCAGTGAGGGCATGTTTGTTTAAGGTGATATATATAGACTTCCAGCCAGTGGCATTCTCCTAAATTCCTCCGGGAAATGCTGCTCTGACTGACAAACACATGTTGACCTGTGACCTAAGCAGGCTGAGGAGAGAGGTGGATGACATGACTGAGCTGTTGATGCACACAGAGACAGGCACGCACACACAATACAAGTCAGCAGGTCAATGGAGGAAACACAGGCTTGTCTTTTTCTCCTGAAGTCAAAACGCAGGTGAAACTGAGCTTTTAAATATTATCTAGAGGTGGATTTAAAACCTATTTGACAACCCAAATAAGACAATTGGCAAAGATAGCTGATGAAATGTGTGAAATAAAAAAATCAGTGGTATAAAAAGGATGACCAGAAATGACATGTTTACAGGCATGATGCATTAATTAAAGGAATAGCTTCTAAACATCTTTTGGAAATACACTTATTTGCTTTCTTGTTGAGCGTTAGATGAGAAGACGACTTTTGTATCTGACAAACAAAATCTAACAAAATCTGCCTACCAGCACCTCTTAAGCTCACTAATTAACATGTTGTCTCTCGTTTGTTTAATCAGTACAAAAACAAGGGTAAAAACATTACTTGTTACGAGGCAACCAGACCCCCTGTTCCCAGACCCAGTCTCCCAGCTAAGCTAAGCTAACAGGCTGCTGGCTCCAGCTTCATATTGAACAGACAGATATGATAGGGTTAGGTAAGATAGCTCTAGCTTCATATTTAATGTACAGACATGAGAGTGGTATCAATCTCCTCATCTACCTCTCAGCAAGAAAGAAAATGAGTGTTTTCCCAAAATGTTGCACTATTCCTTTGAAGTGACCCGATAAAAGTACAAAGTAAGAAAAAAAAATGGACACAATCATTTTGCAGTATTTTTCAACTCTGTTAATTAAAATAAATAATCTGACAATATCACTATAACACTAATGCATAGACAACCAGAGACCTCACAGTAGGTCAGCCTGTGATGTGCGTTTATGTGTGAGAAAGTCTAATGAAGACTGACACGTTTCTGAATAGCAACAGGAACACTGAGTGTTAAAAAGATTGCTAAACCCAGATAGGTGCAAAAGGGAGGGTGTGTGCACCCACCCGTAACTCTGGCCTATTTTTTTGAAAGTCTGACTAAAAACTGAATTCCAAAAATAATTCAAAGGCAGCAGATCAGTTGTAATGGACTTCCTGTACAACAGAGAAAGCAGCTTCTCAACAATCTCTTTAAAGTCAGACTTTATGCAGTTCACCATTTATAAGCTTCTCAAAATTCTGTGAATGTAAGTTTGCCTCCTACATTGGAAAGTAGCTGATTATCATTTAGAGATCCTATTTTGGTCTATAAGACACTCAGACCTGTCACGATGGCAGACAGATTAACACCTGCACGTTAAAAGCAATATGAGAGTGGGGACTATGTGGTTGGCAAAGTGCTGGGGATGGCTTACAGGGTGGAAAGTATGAGGTGTGTGTTCTCACTGGAGGGGAAATGACAAAAGCCAAGATGATGAGTGGGTGCTACTACTGTTGACATTCCACAGAAATTTTCCACTGTCAAGACATTTTACTGCGCTCTCCTGCAGACAGCAGCAGCCACCACGCACAACGGGACAAAATCCTACAATTATCCAAATCCATCCTGGAACAGCTCTGGCTAAACCCCTGCGTTTGTTAACTGTATCTGACAAATTAGATTTTTCTGAGCATGGTGATCAATATTGCAGTAATTGCACTGAGGTGATCTCCCTACACCACCTAAGCCATGATTAAGACCTGGCAAAGGCAGCAGTGAATCTAACCCACTCCTAAAGCCTGGTAATGGCATACCCATCCATCAGTGTCTGAGTCAGTCCCATGTGGCTGCCAAAACAACACCAACATCGTGAGGGTGATGAGAAGCCAACATGCAGGCTGGCTACCATGATGAGGATAACTTCCCCGCACAAAAGAGAAGCTTTTAGTTGATTCAGGGAATACGTGCCCATGTGCATGTGTGCATGAAGAGTATTTAAGGCTAAACAGGGCTGCCATATGTGTCACCATGTTGGAGGAGTTGCAACAAAGAGCATAATGTTAATACAATATATTAGCTGTTAAGTTTGTGTGTTTGATTTATGTAGAATTTAATTTCAGTGAATGTATTGAGGGAGACAGATGTTCCACATTTTTAACCCCCTTTATGCATTCCTTGGGTCTTTAGAGACCCAGGATCATTTCACACAAATTTCCAATTAATTTGTTTATACCCTCAAGTCGCTTCGATTTAAAAAAACAACAACAAAAAAAAAACAACCTTTTTTTTAAGTTTTTTGTTTAGTCTTTGTGATATAGGATGAGACTGACTAACAATTACTTCCATTACAGGTTAATCAATTTGTTGATAATTTTTTTGGTTATTTTACTTCATACATATGAGTCCTTAGTTTTTTGCAGAAGGTCATCAAGGTCATCATGGTGGGCTGTTTAATGTATCTTCTGTCCTAGTGTGCCATGACAGGCTTGTACAGCAACATGCCCTCACCATTTTTGCGTTCATTGAGTGGAGGCAGATTCTGTGTGGGCTGCAGCGACAGCTCCTCCATCTCGTGGGTCACCGCCTCACTCTGGGGACTGGGCAACAGCAGACTCAACATCCCACAGTCCCCCTCTGCTCCTGGCTGCCCCTGAGAAGCCTGGGGCTCCATCCTGCCTCAGGAGGCGATTGGGGAGTGTCCCAGGCAAGCAACAGGGGTATGGGTCACCGTCCCTTTAGTTATGTCTCGCTGCTACCTGTGTGGATACAAGAAACAAGAGGAGAGAATGAGGAGTTAGAGGGAAATCAAGTAACTGCTTTAATCGTCTTACTGAAAAACTCAACAGGAGGAATACATCACTCTACGATATTTTGTGAGCTCCTCACGAACATCAGTAATTCAGAATAATAATCATCATCCTGTTGGTATGACTACTTCACCGAACTGGTGAAATGCTAAGGGTGGCATTTCATTTCAGCCATCTGGAAGAGCTCAGTCGCAGCCCAAATTATTCATTAAACGAGCTGGGTTGGCCATTATACCGAATAATCACTTCAAACCGCTGCTCATGAGAAACAACGCCAGTTTGTGCATGAATGTTCTCTCTGTTCAGACAGGCTTCATAATCTGGAATATGACGTTGCTGTGGTGGTTTCAAACAGAGGGAACGGAAACATTTCGGGGAGCAAAACAAACAGTTTAGTATCCATGGCTTCCCAACAGTCTCTTAACCAGCAGATGACAGACTGCTCAGTCTGAACATCTATGCTATTTATCACTCTCCAGCAGCACCCACATCCATCCATTCCACAGCGTTAGCACTCTTTACTAACCATCCTGATGTGTTGCTTTTGGCTGAGGACCACTGTGTTCCTATGGCTGCTTTTATTTCTCCCTGTCGGTCCTTAAAGTGCCAAAGGCATTAGGCGGTCCAGGGTGACTAAGGGACATTACTAGACATTTGGTTTCAACACATCTGAATGTTGTCCATTCTAGTTGCTGAATGCTGATGCCATGTTACGTATCCAAAAACAACAAATCCTAAACCGCCTGTTTCATCATCTCTTGTTCAGCTTTTAAAGATTGTGTCATAATCTATAATAAATGCTCTGTCCCTCAGTGCAAGTTAAATATACTTTCACAAACACATACTTAAATTTCTGCTGTTTGCCATACGTAAAGCTCTTCCTTTTCTGCTTCACGGATTTTCACTGACTAGTTTAAAATTATTTTCACCCCAATTTCATACTCCTTCACATCCTGCTGCAAGAAGATGGTGATCACTGCAGTTTACACTAAACATGGTCTTCTTTAATGACAAGTTTGTAATATTCCACTGGTGATAGAAAGTGGGAAGAAAAACTGAGAGAATGTTTTTTAAATAGACCTGAGACCTTTTTTTATTTTTCCATCTCATTTTCATCTGTTTTTTTAATAATCAAAACAATAATTAATTCAAAATAATTTTTTGAAAACTAAAAATAATTAGCCCTAGCCATAAATGAACGTACATGTCATGCATAAAGGCATAAAGCTAAAAAATGAAAAATTAATACATAAAATATAAATTACAATAAAGTAATGTATTTATAATAAAATAAATGTAATAAAAAGTTAAGCTACCACATAAAAGATGAGCTGATTGTGACATCGCATTAAAAAAGAAGCAATCAAAAAGGCACTGAATAGACCATACACACAATAGACCTTCTACATCATATATAGCATTCTCCTCTGCACCAATCAGACATCACGTATTAACATGGGAGTCAATCTCAGTTCACTTGGCATTTACCAGCAATCTGAAATGGTGCATGTTGAATCTGGCCACCACTGCAAAATTACCCCACTCACTAAAACCTGGCTTCTGACCCACAGCCACTTTCTTGCCCCTTAATTATGATTAAGTGCCACTAAAACACTATGCTACAGAGGCAATTCGGGCCTTGATGTTCAACAGTTTAACCTCAGTGGTTTTCTGTGAAAGAACTGCAGTAACAGCATCTTTAGTGATTAAACAACCTATTCTTTGTAGCATGTAAGTACTTCCTATAGATTACAATCAAACAGTGCATCCTGTGCTGTGAAGCTGTTTGTTTTGAATATTCTGGGCCGAGACAAAGCTGTTAGAAAAGGGACTCTACATGCATTGACCCTGGTCAAGTGCTAGTCATCTCTCTCAGGCTGCCTTTCAGTGGGAGTTTGTGGTTTGGCAATGAAATTTAACATCAGCCAGGCAGGTCCCGGATTTCACTCTTTGCTACAGAATTATCTTCCTTCCCCTCAGTTTCTCTAACAAAGAGTTGGAACACAAACTACTACGGAAAGATAAATAGCACTTAATTCCCATTTTAAGTATCTGGCACAACTATTATCCTCAGCTCAATGACGTTGGTATATGTGGTCCACATTTTCACAGGGTTCTAATAAAAGAGAAAGTCACTCCCTTCGATGTTTTTTGATTGTTTGATGGGATAAACTGATCCAAGCTTTAGTCACATGCAAAGATCTTGAAAAGCAAGTTGTCAATATTGGTTTCACTCCAGGTTTCGCAAAGAAGTACACAAACACAGAAGAGTGAGAATGAAAAAAACCCTGTCCCTATTAAGCCCATCAAATCTGCTTTTCAGACGTTTTTAATATATACTGCCCCAATTTAAGGGAGAACATTTAAGTTAAAATGAAAGTCAAATCTATCATTTGAAGTGTCAATAATTAATTTATACCATTTTCTAATGTTTTATTGTTTAATTTGTCAAAATATGTCAAAAGCCTGGCATGGGCTTAATGGGTACCTAACATTCCCTTTAAGCCCATGGGTGTTCCAAGTAAGCCCACTTCATGATTTGTTGATAAGTATATATATATATATATATATATATATATATATATATATATATATATATATATATATATATATATATATATATTTAAAAATCTTAACAATACAAACTTTTCTATTCAAATCTGTAATTTCTTAGCTGTCAATAGCTATTTTCATTTTGTCTCCACTCCTATCTTATGGCCTGTAAATGGCATTTGAAATAGGCATGACCAGCCTTTTTGCTGTGTTGTCAAAGCAGAAAAAGCTAAACTTACATGTCTTCTTTGGAATGTAGCCAAAAAACTATTTATGAACAAAATCAAAATTATAGTTGAAATTACTCTTCAATACTTCATCTTTCAATATGTGTTGTCATTTTGTCTATATCTCTATCCTATGATGTACTGAAAGTGCAGATGTTTTTTGTGAAGATTTCTTAAGACCGACTGACTGAAAGAAAAACAGTTTGCAGGTCCAATACCAATGTTCTGAGGATAGTAAATGAGTCAATGTAAAAAGGATTTACAATTAAACAATAACTTTTTCTAATGTTAATCACACTTAGGCTAGTAGTTTGAAACACTGTAAAAACACATTTTAAAACCATTCAGTTCATTCTGGAGTAACATTAAAACATACAGTTCACTGTGTAGAGATATCAGTCACAACATCTTGAAGCTCATGTATCCTTAGCCTCTAACTTCTAAAATAAACAAGATGCCAATTCTGCAATTTCTACGTTCTCCTAGGCTAAACGCAGGCCTATACTCTTTGAGGTGATTATATATAATGTATACAATAACATATAATATACAATATATAAATATGGGTATTAATTATCTGAATTAGGGAGCTGATTCATCAGGTGAGGTCAAAATTAGGGAGGAAAATGGTTCAAAAGTCAAACGGGAGAAAATCCCCATTGAAACACAGTCAAGTTGGCTTAAAGGGAACATCAGTGAATTTATGGTTAAGACATTAAAAAAACAACTATATGAAATAAATCTATTCATGGTGCACTAACATAGCATGAAAAGTAAAAATTGATCATGCAGAGAAGTAATTAGCTATAGTCATTTACATCCAGCCCAGACTGTGTGATTTCTCTGCAAGTGCCCCCTTTAAGCCCACCAGGTAAAAACTTTAATTAAAAAATAAATAAAGATAAACATGCACATTTACTGTCTATTTAACAGTATAATAATATAAACTACATACAATAATGTAAACTATACATGCTTATCATGCTTTATGTCATTGCAATGAACCATACTATGCAGCTACTGTATAAGTGCAGCATGTGGTCTGTTTGCTGGCATGCTAAAATTCATATTTTGATTTAAAAAGAAACAATATTTCTGATCCAAGAAATATTCTAACATATGTCTTATTCAAAACACTAATCACTTAATTTTGATAACAAATGTGTACTTATCAAAAACAGGAGTAGAAATATGCAAAAAATGTTATCTTCTGAGGGTACCAAAACCAGGTTTTTTTGCAACTTCTTCTGGGATCAGCAGGCACTTGTCACACATGTGCTTCAATAATTCAATATCAACAAATCTGATTGGCTTACAATAAAAAAAGTGTCATTTACATAACAAGCAGCTTCATTGGAAGAAACTTCACACAGCAAAAATGATGATGTAGTTTCTTTTTTATTTGATTCAGAAGTTGCATGTGGGCTTATATGGTACGTGGGCTTAATAGGGATGTTTACCCTACAAATATATTTCAGAGTGCATCACAACCTGCATGGGTGAGAGGCGACCCCAACCACACAAAGGCAAACCAAAGGCTTGGTTGGTAAGTGTATATCAACTGTTAATAAATCAATAATAATAATATCAGTCTATGAGTTCATGCGTTCCTCTAGTAGCAGAGAGAACAAGCGACAGAGGAAAGAGATGTCCGGGCTAGTTGCTGTCAAGAGTCATGCTTAGCCATGGGGTCAAACCTGGTAGGACAGAGAAAGGAGCAAATAATCCCAAATGCATCAATCTATCAAAACTCCACTTTTGTCAATGTAAATTCAAAATACATTTTCTATAGCTAAAACTTTAAAAAAGCTCTACTATATTACAGAAAGCAAGATTTAAAAACAACTCCAAAAAACACTGAAAAATGGCACTGGGGCAAAAATACACTACAAAAGGAATCCATTTTAAGAAGGGAAAAGAATAACTACAAGAAACTAATGCAATATTTCAAATTAAAATCCATTAAAAATAACAAAATAAAAACACACATACACTGGCCAAACCAGACACTGATGTTGCTTGATTATGTGTGTTTGAAGATAAGTAGAGAATAAAACAGATGACAAGTACCACTTAAAGATGCCTGAATAAAACTAGTCGACACTCAAGGCTGCATCAAGGCCTGAAAAGTAATGTTCACGGGTTGCTAGGAAAACCTGCAGTGGTCTCTTTGACAATGGAAGCGGATCCTCCATGCAGAGACAACAGAAACTCTCGGTACTGATGACTAAAGAGCTGTAATGTAGCATCACACTGCAGTCTGAGGGAGAGACTCTCAGAATAAGAATCACCAACTGCACACACAGAAGCTTTCAGGACATGTGCTTAGTATACAAAATAGATAACTATATTAGGGTTTGATTGATGTATTAATTTACAGACACGCAGATAATGAATAGCTTCTGCATAAAAAAAGCGTGAATTAAATGAAAAATACGAGAGAAGAAAGGGGAGAGAAAGGAGGTGACGGCAGGATTCCAACACTAGGAGCACTACATGCTGTGCGTGTTTATGTGTTGGGGTACAAAGTGATAGGGAGGGTGAACAAGCGAGTGAGAGAACGGAGGCTATGAAAGACAGAAGAAGGAACAAACGACTGTCACGGCTGACGGGACGCTGTAGGATAAACATCGGAGCTGCCCCAGCAGAATCAAAGAGCAGATACAGCAGGCGCTGCGTGTTGCTCTGCCCTGGACTGCTCTTTTAATGGCACGGGGCAACAAGTACCATGTGTTTGATCAAAGGGCAATGCAGACATACTGTACACACGCACGCATGCACGCACGCTCGCACGCACGCAGGTAAACACACTACTAGAGTCAAAGGTGGGATCAACAGTAGAGGGTGAGAAAGAGATTGGGCATCTGCTACTCATGTTTATGCCCAAGTGGAATACAGTATACTTTTCACCCACAAGTTTCAACAATGAATGACTCGTCACTGCTATAAAAAAGGTTTGGGTAGGTCAGAGAAGTGCTATATTATTCTGCTACCAGGCAGTGCTGTCTTATTCTGCCACTGGGTGTGTTTGGTATTTAACCAAGAAGATAAAAGAAGATAGCGGTATCATATGAAACTAGATAACCTAAGGCATCTGCTTTTCGGGAAGGGGGCTAAATAACGCTCCAAATTCAAAGGGGCCCCTTGACCTCTCACCCCAAGATATCTGAACGAAAATGGGTTTTATGAGTACCCACGAGTCTCCCCTTTACAGACATGCCGACTTTATGCTAATCCCATGCAGTTTTGAGCAAAAACCATGTAGTTATTTTCGCCTATTTCGCCTAAAATGGTGTATTTGAATATTTACGCATACTGGGGTCCCTAAAGAATATTGGAATTGCATATATTGGGTGTAACTGGAAAGATAAGACGCTTGTAGATTCAATGAGCCAAATTGTATTCATGTGTGATGATGTTAGTCCCCATAGTAGCCATTTCATTGTAGTGAGACCATTTTTTTGAAACTTGACCTCACTGTATAAAATGACCTATTGTGACCTCTAGGATAATCACAGCCTCATTACACGTCACAACCACAAACTAGAGACCTTGGGCATTCAGAGGATGTATGGCTGAACAGAAGTACTTGCCATCCAATTGCCGAAAAATGCAATTCTTACAGAAATCTCCAAATGTCAAAAGTTTTTTGATACCAAATCACAGCATGAATTTTTCTGTGGTGTTCTTCAAGGATTTGGTGTCTTAATGTGGTATTTTGGAGGGATTTTTGACCATTGTTATCAATTTTCAAGTGGTAAAAAATTGTTGAATTTTGCACCAAATCTGTGTAACAAATGGTATCAGCCCAAAAACTGCTGCAACAACGTATGAGACATAATTGAGCATAGGAATGGCCATCATATACTTCCATCATAACGTTCTAAGCCCCTACACAGTCTAAACTTTCAAAGTTTGAATAGCAGCCTAACCAAAACACAATGTTTATCACAGATTTATGACTAGAAAAACGTGACACACAGTGCTGAGCTGATGATGTATACCACTTCTATGTTGCATATACTGTTGATCTGCTATCTCCTAGGGAGAAGTGGCACAGGTGATGTGCAGGGTCATTGCAGTGGCCCAGGTGTAAGTCAATCATCAACATTGTACTGTGCAACCACAGAGATATTAACAAATGTACCCATACTTTCCCTGTCAGCACATAGCCTGCTTTCTTGCTAAACATGTTGCCAACAACCTGTAATCTGCCCAACATGTCATTAAGACAAAACATCACCATAGAAAAGGTTCAACAGCATCAGAAACGAGCCCTTTATGGCATTTGAACAGAGTATTATTCTTGAAACAAAAACAACACTGGTAGGAGAGTACACAGACAATGACTGTCAGAGGCAACAAAAGTTAATTTTTAATCTGTATTTGTACAGCTAGTGAGGAATACATAGAAAAGAGTTTGTGGAGTGCAACTGTCACAGAAAGATGGCAAGACCGGCTTGTCGTACTAGTCATATACGGGTCAGATTTAGAAAGTCAAAACTGGACAGCCTGTAAGGGCCTGAAAAGTCCATGACCCCTGCTTGACACTCAATCAAAAGACCCAACAAACTGACTAACAAAGCCATCTTACGATCCCCGTGCTCTCACTGGAAGAGCTAAAAACACATCCTCGTTAAGAGACTTCTAAATGAGATATTTTACTTACAGGACAATAACATTGCCATTACCCAATAGACTTCAGTTTGATGGTCGTTTGAAGCTATTCTCCACATTACCAATGCTTATTGTGACGCTCAGCATCTCGGACCAAACCAAATTAACCAGGGTGGATTCTATGATTAACTGAAAAACAAAAACTGGCTTCAGGTTTCATCTATGTTTTCATATCTACAGCACTAGAAGATCACATTTCACTAGGTAATCATTTGAGTCAACATGTTTGCAGTATGATGGCAGTATATGGGTGTGTCTGAGCCCTGAGGCTGTTTTTTCTCTCTCACAACCTCATAAAGGCCTAGACGTATGTAGTGCAGGTGAGAGGCTTTATGACGTTCTACCACGAACATCTTCCCGATTGTCTTAAGGCTGACGGGACAGAATGAAAAACATACAACCTCTTATGTGAGAAGTCAGGATGTGAAACAATATTCAAACCAGTATTTCACAATCATGTTTTCAGCAAAACAATCAGTAAACCAATCATTTTGAAGCCATTCAATAGAATGGGAATTATTACAACCACAGAACTATGTATCCACAACGGTAACAAACACAGCGAAGCCATACTGACGAGAAGAGGTCATGGGTCAACTTTACTACAAATAGGCCTGGCTGTGAAGCCTTCAAGTACCTCCAAACGATCTCACTCACTCACTCACTCACTCACTCACTCACACAACTGACAGCATGCGATAACTGAAAACTGCAGCCTTGGTCTAAAAGCTAATAAAGCACGAACAGGCGAGGAGGTCTGGTTTCTGTTAAAGGACAAAAACATACCACTGACAACTGTCTATGAAAAAAGAACATGTGATGAAACACTGACACAGCAGAATTGTAAAAAACAAATAGGCCTACCATCTAGAAGTACTAAGTAAAAGTCTTTGTCTAAAACTAGATATCCTATGCCCTGGATGAAAGAAAGACCTGCTGATTAAAATCTCAAACATGAAATCTGAAACAAGCAGGGAAATGCTGAGGGAAAACTGCCTGATTACACCTTAAGCTATATTATCATTTAGTTCAAGGCAGTGAACATCACCTTATCTAACAAGATTTTGCTTGTTATACTGTGTAATACACATCAAAATAAATACTATTGACATTATTAATATCACCTAGCCCTATAAACCATTAATTCTGTAATTATATGAGATGCTAAACAAATGTACCATACACATAACACATAAACACACACACAAGGACACAGCATGAGAACCATTCTGTGCTAAACTACAGTGTGAGTCTGAAGTTTTCTGGGCCTTAAATAGACCACATCTAGTCCAACAAAAATGTCTCCTTTTATCCAGAGATAAGACAGACATGATGTCATCACTGTGGCTCATTCACTAGAGTCACTGCTCTGTTCCCACAGACACAAGTGTGGTGTCGTTTCCTTCCTGGCTGCCGTTGTGGACTTCTAATAACAGTACAAAAGGATTGGACGAACAAAAAAAACATGGTGTCAGTTCAGTTGTTGGAAGCAAAAAACCATTGGACTGTCACACCTAAGAAAAGGACCAGCTGCCCAGAGTGGCACACTTTTCTGTGGGTAGATAACTCTAGCATGTCAGTACTAATAACTCCTGCAACTCAGTAGAGTCTGATTTGCCACAATCACTGTGAGGGGGAAAACAGTACGATATTAGAGCATTTTAAAATTTGCCTAAATGTGAACAAAAGTCAAGCGCTATAAAATGCAAACACGTCTGCATACATTGAGATATTCATTTTCATTAAATTCGCCACAGGGAGAAACCCTAGTCCGAAGTGATGTGAGCAGACAGTCTTCCTGCAAACTAATACTGCACTGGGAGGTTGAAATAAGCAAAACACACAGGGATATGTGGCTTACAGCCTTGGGATAATTACTCCATTCCCATCCCACCATATGCATAGTGTTTAAATTAACGCTAACAATTCACACTAGAAAGCTCTGAAACCACTACATCCTGCTTGTCTGTATGATTCACACATACCGCGACCTGTTTGGATTTGCTGCAGCACTACCTCACTTTCCCTCGCTTCAATCGATTAAGATAACATCATCGGGTTTGTTCAAACGAGAGGGGCCTCATTACGCAGCGTGCGTGGTTAGTATTACTTGAGGAATAGGACTGCCAACTCACAATGAAACTGTATGCCATGCCCTGGCAGTCAGAGAGCATCCTAGCTCAAGAGTAAATGGCTGAAATAAACAAAAACGGCACACACACCATACTTACAAATAGTAACTTGACAACTAGCTAGTTTAAACAGCTAATATATATTTTCCTGGGAAAGTATTATTGGCTGTCTGCTCCACCACAAATAATGTTATCGCAGTGGTGGTGGTGGAGGCGGGTGGGTGTGGGATAAGCTAACGTTGGCTAGACAACGTTACTTTAAAATCTGACAGGTGAGAGAGTTGCAGACAGTGCCAATAATAACGGACGATGAAGCGGCTTCCGTTTACATCATTTCTATGACTAGAAAAATAATATCTCAAGATAAGTTAGTCAAATCCTCGTTGCCCTTTCCTTGCTGTGTAGTCTTACCAAGCCTCGTCTGCTGTCTGTGTCTGCATATCACGAACGCTCCTCAACAACAACCTCCTCACAGTTTTGCTAGTTAGCTCGGTTTAGCTAACACAGGCTAACATGCTAAAAACAAGACTGGGCCGCCCCGGGTCTGTGGTCTTACCGAATTGCGAAGACTTGAAAGCCGAATCTGTCCGAACACTGGGTCACAACGAGATATCCATTAATGTCTGCCGAACTATGTTCTGTATGTTGTTTTTTCCTCTAGCTGTGAGATTGAAGTTTATTTCGCGGAGCAAAATGGCTGCGACTGGTCTAGGTTCGGATGCAGAGTGACGTAATGACGCTGTCGGATAGGAAGCCTTGGGGGGAGAAGCGGAGGGCAGGGATCGCTGTCCTCCTTACTGGTCAGCATTTCTGAACTACCCATGATCCAGTCCAGTTTTTCTATACTTTCTACTATATTCCATCTCAACACCACCACTGATCTCTATTTTAAAACAATTTTCTCTCAAGGTACCACATCTGTTTTTTGTTCTCACGTGTGATCTGGTGGTGTTGCATAACTTTCTACAGTGAAGCTGGTAGACATCCACAAGGAGGAGAGTAAAATTAGCCATCCTCATTCATTCTTTTGTTATGCTTTGTAATAAAACGATTTATCCTCAACTAGGGGCTGTCTGGCATTTCAAAAAGGACCCCCAGAATTTAACACTAAATGTAGGCTACAGGACATCTTCTTTGTTAGTTTACTTAAGATGTTCTTAAGTAAAAGTACAAATCTACAGACAAAGTAAAGCTAGATTACTCTTGTGTTCTTTACTGACTGACTATTTGCTGTAAGGAAAGTGTTTCACACTGAAGGAGTGCATCAGAAACTGAGCACAAGAGCGACAGCATGCTCAGGAATGGATGATTTCAACTGTAGTTCAGTACACTACTTCAGTAAGAAACCTTAAAAAGGACTACTTTAGAAAGTACTACACAATAAAAGTAGGCAAAAAGTAAATTACAGTAGAGTTACTAAGTAGGTTTACTCAGGGCTGTATGTACAATTATGAAGCACTGGTATTTGTGTGATTCTATTTTGCAAGACTTCAAACTGTAGTGGATTAAAGGTATAAAGGTAAATATACTTTTTACGCCATTACTTTTACTGGACAGCCGTACTTGTTGACATCTAGCAGACATTTTACTTTTTTTGTGCAGTTAAACACCAAATTACATTTACTGCAATATGTACTTTATCAATTTATAATATAAATTTTTATGCAGATGATAGTTTTGTATGCATTTGGCTCCTGTTAAACTCAAGCTATTTCAAGATTACAATCTGCTTTTAACATTCTTCAGACATCTCTGCATAAGCTCAAACTTGTACTAAATTCTGACAAGACAAAATGTGTTTTATTCTCAAGAACCCATAATTCCATATCGCATCTTCCTGCCATCCATACACTTAACGGTACTGAAATTTAAATGGAATTTGGCTAGACAGCAGTCTCACTTTTAAACACCACATGGAGCAACTGGCACAGAAACTAAAGATAAAAGTTTCTTATATCGCAATATAGCATGTTTCTGCCTTAAGGACAGGGAAATTATTGTACAGTCATTCATCTTGTCTGTGCTTGACTGTGGATATATCCTTTATCCTCTGCTTTCTCTAAAACAACTTGATGCAACTTATCATTGTGCTTTGTGTTTCATTACAGGAGATAAATATTGTACCCATCACTGTGTACTACATGGAAAAAGTAGGCTGGTCGTCACTAGCAACACGAAGAGAACTACATTCTGATTTAAATTTAAAACCAATGCTCACCAAACCAGATCTCAGGACTGTTGGACACTAGTTACCCCTCTGGTAAATACTGAACTTGGGAAGACTGCCTTCCTCTTCTCTAAATGGAATGAATTACAGAGGATTTTAAAACTTAAATGTCTCATCCCACTGGCCGATTTTAAACTTAACATTACTAACAATTGAGCAGAGCCGTCTATTCTCTCTGCAATCCCTTTCCAAGGCAAATAAAATGGCATCAAAACTTGAATATTTTAAAACAAATTATGTTAAATGTATATTTTTAAGAGTATGCTGTACCCTTTAAGAGTTATAAAAAAAATGTTATTCTTGAAAGCTTTATTTTGAAACAAAGGTTATACAAAACAAATTCCTTAAATATTTTATAATTATTTTTTCAGAATGTAATTTTTTTTGCCAAGTTATTTTTAAAAATCTAAGAAATGTTCCATTTGCAGATTAGTTGACAAAATACAATAGAACAGCCTGTATTATTTCAGTTCATTCTGTACATTAATATAAAACACATTTCACTGTTGATGACAAGGACTCATACTGTTCAAATTTAAGGTGTGAATTCAGTCTACATCATTTTACACCGACGCCATTTCCATCCAGCTTTACAATGCAAAACTAATCCTGATGCCAGGAAAATATATAATAAGTCAGATGCTTTACTACCCATCATGTCAGTTTGGCCTTCTGCGCAGGAGCAGGGACATCAGCAACATTATGCAGAAACTCATACAGCAACTTAGCGCTGTTAGCATTCTCGAGTATTTCTGCTAGCTTGTCCTGGCTGAGTCTGGCTAAATCTGCCAGGCTGTCGGCATTTTTTATAAGAGCCCTATAGTTTTTTGTATTGACCCCAGGCATTTTCAACAGAAAGTCATAAGGTCCGGGGTTGTAAAGGTCTGCTGATTCTGCCACCATGTCTGACTCGGCTGTGACTGCCTGAGCTGCTGCTGCATCGGGTTCAGAGCGACCTTGCTTTAGATCCAGGAAGAGGTCAGCTGTGGCGTGTGGGGAGGGGCACCAGAGTATACGGAGCCGGGGGAAATGCAAGGTGAGTAAGGTGAGTTTTGAAGAAATATCATTAGACGATATCTCATGACGGAAATCTGATCGGGCTATTAAGGAAAACGGTTTTGCTGGGTCAAACTCAATGAGAAGCACTGGTTTCCTGTAGTAGCGGGTCATGGAGAGACACTGGGTGTAGAGGCGGCCGCTCTGCAACGAGCCAATCAGATCACTGATGCTCTTGCGCTCGACGCATGTGTCTGGGGTCAGGATGTAGTCACCGACTTCTAGGGTGACAGGCTCGATGTCCAGCCCACGGCGGTGCAGCAAGGAGGGCAGTTCGCTGCGGAACTCACGCATGTCCACAATGACTCGTGAGGGCTCTTTGGGCTGCTCCTGGCCTCCTGGTTATTGGACAGGAAATGGAAATACAAAATAATGAGACAATTATTCAAGAAAACTTGGGACTTTTATAAGGGAGGACAAAGGAAACTGTCCAGGAAATTCAAAGAGAATCAAAAAAAAAAAAAAGAACAAATCAAAAACACTAAAATAGACATGCCGGCTTTGCGGGTGTTGGTGGTGGAATTGGCGGGCTCTAAATTTCTAGCAAGGTCCAGGTTGGTGTCTTCTCGCCCCTCCCTCTCCTCTGGGATGACCATAGTAGCCTTTTCCCTGCAGAGAAACACACATACAAGCACCAATGAGAAGCCGACACTTCAACAAAACACTCACCAACAGATACTCCCAGGGTGCTTTGAGGAGAGGGAAATGGTTCTGACCTGATCAGGTGTTCAAAGGCTTTCTTTTCCTTAGACAGCGCCGTCAGGTACTTCTGTTCTTCTGTCGAGCCTCCATAGATGAGGAAATACACCCTAAGAGGCTTTCCAGGCCGGCTAGCTTTGTAGATCTCCAGCTGGCGGACGAAACTGAGTTCAGCGTCGTAAAGCACCACGAAACTGGGCTCCACCTCATGCAGCACCCGCGTCAAGCTGTGGGGGTCGGTGAGGCCTTTCAGTGGGTGAATGACAGTCAGTGGCTCTTTTAGGACACCATAGTAGGCATCCGATGACAAATCCAGCTTCAGCTGTTCTTCCTCCCCTTCCTCCTCCATCAGGTCATCCTCATCTCCACTGCTGCCCATCACCGCTGCTTCATCTGTCTCCTCCTTCCCCACCATCTGGGTCAGGGTCAGGGATAGCCTTTTTTTACTCTTCGCGGACTTTGTGTTTTTTTTCTGTGCAGGCTCCTTCCCCTTGGCTCCTTTTTTAGGCCAGCCATTGCCCTTTTTGTGCGAGTCAAGTTCAAAGGCAGCGGCTGCAGCAGAGTCCCGTTTACCGATTGTGCGGGCATACAGTCGATTAAGCAGCCAGTCAGAGCCGTGCCTGATGTACTGTTGCAGCTGGGCACAAGTCCTGTCATCACTGGCACAGATCAGCACACGACCTGGGGGTGACATGTTAGGCAGTTAGACAGATATACACGCAGACTAGGGTTAGGAGTGTTTACATCCTACTGTTAACTAGTGAATAAACATCATCATATATATTGCATGTATAAATACACCTTGTTGATGGTGGATATTGGGACTCAAACACAGTAACAGTACAAACAATAATGTAGCTGCATTCCTTTCCATAGGGCCAGCAGTTCCAGCCTCTGGTGTTGTGCATGCTGACTCACTCGCATGGCTTACTGCAGTGGTTCACAACTTTTTTGTGAGACATACACCCACAATCCTGCCAGATAAACTCAAGTGCCCCTTTATCAACGCCACCATTTATCTCAACTGAGTGATATAATGAACGTCTGTCAATGAATGTATAATAATGAATGTATATCAACAGTTTGTCCCAGTTAAAAGAAAAAAAGAGCCCGATGCTTCATGTTCCACTGTCAGATGAGCCCCAGTCGCCAGGAAACTTGTTGTACAGTGCATTATATCACTTTTTTTCTTTTTTTTTTACTATTTCAACTGTTTATTCATCACAAGCTAACTCTTTGAACTGTTCATGCACTCTCAACAGGTGGTGTTCAGGTGTTACAGATGAATCAATATGTGGTATAGTTTCTTATTCAAATCGTGATCTCTAATTCTTTCAAATTACTTGAGCTACTCCAAAATCTTTCCATGTACCCCCAATCATTGGCTTACTGGTGCAGTGGCTTTTCCTTTTATGACAAGTCAAAATGCCTACTGGGAGGAAGCCCTATTCCAATACTGTATTTTCTATAATTTCTGAACGACCAGTTTGCCTTCACTGTGTATACTGCAAGTACAGTATGTGTATCGTGTAATGTACAAAGCGCAAGGCAGTAAACTAGGACAAACCAGCACACCCTGAGGATGACTTTGTGAAATGTCAGCTGTGTTTAGGCTGGCCTCACTGCTGGTTCTAAATTTAAAATCTAATTCAATTTGAGGATTTCATCGTCTTATATGCCTTTCCTATGTCAGTGCTATGTAGTAGGCTAAAACGGAGTAAAGATCAACAAAACCACCTTTGGGAAACTAAAAGGTAGTTTCTATGAAATTCTGTTAAAGGTTATATTGATAACATTTTTCATGTAGACAAATATTTTTAAAAATAATAATACATTCACAGAGCTTTTAGAAAGGGGCAGAATAAAAGTATCACTTTTCCTTAAAAAAAAAAATTACTATGATTGTGAATTAAAAATTAAAAAGTCATTTAAAAAGTTTGACAGGACCAAAATGAATTTTTGTTTATCTCTATGTGAGATGTCTGGCGTTTGGTTCCTGCTTCTAACAAAGCTTGTGAGCCAATAGTACAAGACATTGGTATCACGTGGTATAGTTGCCAGTTAGTGTGAAAAAAACAGACACTGATGTTAGCATATATTAGCTATCTTAGCTTAATCATCTGAACGACAATAACCCATAAAATTACAATTCTGCATATTTAAACAAAATAAACAACAATTACCGACAGTCAGAGTCCTTAAAAGCTTAACTAATGTGTTGTCACCGGTTGTCAAAATAAGAAAAATAATAGCTTTAATCCCTGAGGAGCTACGTTAGCATTAGTGACGGTTGCGTCCAGTTACCTAACGTTATAGTTCCCTCAAACAATGTAACGTTATAACGAAGATGCGTATCAGAGGGGATTTAGAAGTGGGCCAGGGTCCGACATAACTGATGGCCTGGGGCCAGTACAAGTTTATGCAGGGCAAATTGATTGAAACACTTCAACTAATGTTAGGTCAACACTACACGCTAGCTAACTTAAATTTTTACTGTAGCTGTCTGTCTAATGTGGAGCGCTGTGGGTTTTAATAGCATCCCTACAATGTACTGGTACTGTACTCTTTGATTGAATTAAAATGTAAATATTTACCTAATGTCTTATAGTGTAATGATGTAATAATGATTTAAATGTCATTTTACGGTAAGTGTTGCAATATAGGGCCCCTATAATTATTAAATGATGGGGGGGGGGGGTGTTACCTAAAGCTAGCTAGCCATATCCTAAGATTACCATAGATAACGTTACATGAAACACCACCGCACAAAGTAACCTAAATCTATAGACAATGTATAAGTTATATGTTGTAAAATGAATTCATTACTCTATCATGAAAGAGTCATCACTTGATATGTCTGAGCCTGAGTCTCACTCCACTCGACCATGAAATGTGCAGGTTGTGCAACGAACTGGCAACCACTGGAATGGAATGGAAGGGGGGAGAGGGAGTGCGTCATCTAGTGGCTGGATGTTAGCAATCTTAACAATAGCACCTTTAATATAGTACATTATATGCAAATCCATATAATAGACATGACATACACTGTTGACATGATAGAATTTTATAACGCTTTAACAGAACTGAGCTCTAACCTGGTACATGTTGAGAGCTCTTGTTCTCCCTCTCAATCTCCTGCAGTACCTCAGTCAGAGCCTCCCACTTTGGGCTCTTCTCCAGCACCAGTTCCCGCTTCACCTCTGAAACACGTACACTGAGCCTTTAGTAATGTCAACATCAGAACACACACAAGCAGATAACGTTGCGGATATCTACTCTGAAGAAAATGTTAGAGATCTGTTCTTTGGTCAGTTACCTAAGGCAGAGGATGATATCTGTTTCTCTGCCTCTGCTCCCACTTTGAGTTTCTTCTTGCTCTCAGGGATGCGGTACACTCTACCCCTGGCATTCACAAACATGGAGGTACTGGAGTCGAGGAACAACCACCCTGACGGTTACAACAGGCACGTGCAAAAAAACACGGATAAAGGTGATTAATCTAGTAAAATTTTTGTTCACAAGTAAATACTCTGAGCAGCTAAGTACATATAGTTTACCTGAATTGGATCCAAAGATCTTTTGGCTGGAGCGCAGCGACTCTAGCAGATTGAGGAAGGTCACACAATCGTATTGGGTGAGGTAGAGCAGGAGAACCCTCAGCACTTTCAGGTCCTGGACCAGGGCCTTGGTCTTTGCTCCCAGCTGGTGCCACAAGGGGTCCAGGTAGTGACGGATGGTCTGGATGGGAGTAAGGCAAAACACAACCTTAAAAATAAAGTTTTTATAAAATAAATAACTCACATACGGGTCATCAACAATCAGGATCACAATAACAGAAGATGTGTTGTTATAAGTCCTAGTATTACAGGGGTCCTCCTGGTTCAGAGAAGAAGATCATAATGACATGTGTGCCAGCTTTTTGTAAAAAAAGCTTCCTTTCAAGTTTTGAGCCAGTTTTGAGCCAGTTTTTTCTTTTTGCCATTACCATTCAAGACTTTAATCATATAAGTTCCAGAAATGGAAATTTAATTTCAACATCAAATTCCATGCCATAGCAGCTTAATCTACGTCATTAACACAGTGACAGACCTTGTCAAAGGCATTGCCTAGTGTGTTCTCCAGGGAGAGGTCCTCAGCCTCCAGGGTGGGGTTGTAGCGTTTCAGCTCCTTCAGACAGGCACTCATGATATCCAGGATGGAGCTCTGGATGGCCCTCATAGCCGGCGTCAATGACACATGGAGCTCCACCACCTCCGGCTTGTGCCTGTCCAGTGCTGTGTTTACTGATGCTTGAAACCTGTTGAATGACACAGGGTAAGAAAGCAAAGGCAAAGACGGATGAGGGAAGAATGCAGCCTTTATTAATGTTATTAATTACACCTGTGCTTTTCCTGCTATAACATCTAAATGTCTGCCATGAAAAAGGTCTATTATGTTCCATCATACCTGGGCCACAGGTAGAGCTTCTTGACGAAGAGGTTCCTCATCACACGTTCCACCTGGCAGAAGCCCAAGGAGAAGGCCGTGGCCTTGTCAGTGAAGGCCTTAATGAAGCCTGTCTTGTTCTTTTGTCTAAACAGACGAAGGATGAAGGCCTCCTGACACGACTCAATGATTTTATGAGCACGGTACACCAGGATGCCTGAGGGGGTGGTACAGAAAGATAGATAGTCTATGCATGTTACTCTAGGTTTTTGTTTGGTAATGCAATGCAATACCCATCAATAAATACTACATCACATCAAAGTTTTTGATGAAACTACCACTACTTGTTCTGTGTTTTATGTTTTTTGTGGCTTTATTCTATGGTACCTTTATACATTAAATGCCTCTTCTAAAGTGATTTTATCCCAATCTCAATTTTAACATATAATTTTACACGTATACCTACATATACAACCAAAAAGTTTGACTTTTAGATGAAAAAACCCCCCCAGCATTTTTTTGTGTTTGTCAAATGACTATTATCAAAGATATTGATTTATTCTGTTAGCAATATCAGAAATAATTATTAACTTGGCTTTAGCTGTTGTCGCTCCTGTTAGTCCCCATATTAAAAGACATCAACCAATCAATTTGTGAGTGACAGCATGCTCCAGTGAAGTGTTATTTTGGTGGACAGGGCTACCCTTGTGTTTACATTTGGATTGTGGATTTTGCCTTTAAGATTACTATTGTTCCTTTATAACTCAAATGGACAATGCTGTTAGTAATGAAATGTCCTTACACCTAACCAAGCCCAAGCCAGCTAATCATATTTTAAAAGTTTAAGTTATGTCAATAATAAATCCTACATTAAGGCTATTCAAAAATATACATTTATTTAATTTTAGTGAAACTGAGTATTATAGAATGCAAATACAAGTACACAAACAAATGTTGTTCCCAAAGTGAGATTAAGATTTGTTAGTGTTTAACAAGATCACAATATGTAACAAAGCAAACATGGCTCTCATTTTAGCGATGATAGGGCAGTCGTCCGACCTGATATGAGATGAGCAGGAATGCGGTCAGTGAGGAAGTCAACCACCAGGATTCTGCTGGTGACAAACAGCACTCCTCCCTCCGTGTAAACATTATAGCGCTCAGTGCTCTGGACATCGCTGGTGACTGTCCTGGGCAGGTGGGTCACACCCTCCACTCGCAACTGCTCCGTGAAATACTCCTGAGAAGGGAGGACAAGACAGAAAGTGTTTTGTTAAACCCACTCTAAGTATCCTTTACACATTGGTTGCAGCAAGGGGGTACCTATAAAACTCTGAACTTCATTACCCAGGAGTCATGCAGGACTTTCATCTTTTGTCCCTGTAAAACCATCTTGCCAAATGTAGCAAATTAAATACAACCCAAAGTAATTCCAGTACCAACCTACAGTAGCCTTACAGTACAATAGGCCATTGGCCGCTCCCTCTATAAGGAGGTTAATAATGACAAATAAGCTATGTGATGCTATATAGACTTTCCAGCAGACTTTTTGACATGTCAAAGCAGGTGCACAGGTGTAAATAATAAAATTAACGATGCACAATACCAGAGCCCTGGAACTGGCTCACCTAAATGGAATACAGCCATCTTTTATTAATTCCACCTTTGTTTTTCCTGCTTTGACAAGACAAAATGTCTGCTGTGGAAAGAGTGTATTGTTCTCTTTATGTTGTTGGTAGGAACAGCCTGGTAGGACTTGGTGGTTATGGATTATTTTCAAACAGCTACCCTATTTGAATGTCTTGGAACAAATTTCTAAAATCTACACAGCTCTGTTCTTTACATCTCAATTCAGTTTGTGGTTTTGTCGAGCAACGCAAACGTCGCCTTGCTGCCCCAAATCGCCTACCGTTACTTAGCAACAGGCAAATTATGAAGCGTTCATAAGCTATCTTTAGCCTCTGAGTTCCTCACCTGTTCAGGCGCGGTTGTGTTGAGCAGCAGGACCAGGCTTCCCTGCTCCGAGTAAACCCGCATAAACTGCAGCAGGATGCGGTCTATCCCCATCCCCTCCGCCACCACCAGCAGCCCGTCACAGCTGAACAGACTCAAAAACATCTCAGTCTCAAACTCCAGCAGCGACCCCGCCATGTTGGAGCCACAAAAACAGACCTCCTGGCGCGAAAAAAGTTCTCTCTCACTCCCAGCAATAAAAGTTAGCTAAAAGCCACAGAAATCAGTGTGAGAAAGCCCTCCATCGGTTGCTCGCACCATTATTCAATGTTTTGAAGTTGCACATCCGGTCACATGACACTACAAACAAACGAGGACGTGATATTGAGTGACATTTAAGACCAAGCGCTCCATCTACTGACATGGAGGATTGTCACAGGTACAAAAAAACTTGTCAAGTCTTATGTATCTGATGATGTCAAGCTCTTCTGTATGAACTGTGTTCTGTTTTTACACGAATCTGGTTGCTGATGGTTTATTCAATATGCAAACAATGCTTTTAGTCTCTTTCTCACTTTATCTCAGTAAATATCTCCTCTTCACATTCTCATAAAAATGTACTGTTTGGAAAATCTTTTGCCTTTTTTATGAGATTTGAGAGTCCTAAATCCATGTTATCCTTTTTGTTTGTCTCTCCAGTTTTGACTTCCCAAAATGACAACTCTTTAATGCAAACAGACAACTCTTTGATGTTGGATTGTCTCTGCTCTCAAATGTATTTAAACAGAATGATAATGTAATAAGGATAATGTCACGTTGTCAAGTTGATTTCAGAACACGCTGAAATGAAGTATAACCACTTTGGAAAATGGTTAGCAATAAAGTATACATGATTCATTTGGTTAAAGCATAAACAGGATGCATCTAAATTCTGTTTTAGAGGCATTTTCTTTTTGACAAGAAAATCTTTTGGAAAACAATAAGATCTTGTAAAGTTTTGGCATCAAACAACACATTTAAAGTTGTTTAATATCATATCTGGTTAGGACCTGTCAAAATAACTGGCTTTCGGATGCATCGAGGTAATGATATCAGCATCAGACCTACAAAAAACTAACACCAGTCAAACACTAATTAACTTTCAGCTAACTGCAGCAATAAGAAAGACACTATCAAACAATAAAATGGGCACAGAAATGCAGGGTATGGCGTCAATAGCTGTTTTAGTGACAGTATTAACGTGTTTTCTGGTGGATTATTCCTGTAATGCACCGACAGGAACAGAGCTGTAATATGCTTGCATAACAAAGCCTGCCAGCTGGGCTTTGTAAAACTCTGTTGTGTCAGCCCACATTTCTCTGCCGTAAGTGAGGAGGCTGAGGGGACCAGAATAGGTCTGAGCTCATGAACGACAGCAGTGAAGCAGGACGATGCTGAGCCCACCAACACCCCCAACACACTACACACACACAAACACATACAAACTCACAGAGGTTTCGTTACACAGAGGCACGGACATGACTCATCAGAGTTTTGAGATTTCAGGCTTGAATTTAGCCACTTTGATGTTTACATCTGTCACTCATCCGCTGTGATGTGCTGCCTCTGTGTGGAGCCAGACTATAAATATAAAACAACACATGGACCCTTCAGTGGGACTCATTATAATGAGTTATCTGGACAATACGTTCTTTCTTTCTTTTCACTCTGTCCTATTCTGCAAAATTAGTTCAAGTTACCCTTGAAGTGACACTGGAAACTCTGTGTGTGTGTGTGTGTGTGTGTGTGTGTGTGTGTGTGTGTGTGTGTGTGTGTTAACACTGTCGATTGAATCTGTCAGGAAAACTAATCTCTTTTAATAACCTGATTTTGAATAAATGAGGGGTGAAGGACTGTTGCAGAATTAAGTAAGTATATTAATTAAAACTCATATTTCAGTGACTCTTCCAACACTAATGAATTTCATTAATGCTGTCAACAAGTGAAGGAAGAGAAATATGGAAAGTCTTACATAGCAGAATATAATTACTATATGGCTAAAGCTCAACATCAGCGGCTGAACTCCAGTGGGGGCAAGTAACTAAGTACATTTACTCATGTACTTTTCCGGTTGTACTTTACTTGAGTTGTTATGCTACTTTATACTTCTACTCCACTAACCTTTTGAGAGAAATATTGTACTTTTCACTCCACTACATTATTTGACCATTGTAATTATTAGATACTTTGGAGATTAAAAAATGATTATCTTATGAAATACAAAGATTTAATCAGAGATTCCAAAACTTTTTGACTTATGACCCCTTCCTAAGAAGCAGTTAGGGCGCCCTGTCATGTTTCAGACATCTATATGTTGTTAGAAGTTCTACCAAACAGACACTTTCCCCCTCAGTTAGTTTCATTTATAGCAAATAACTGAAGCAGAGGTCAAATTATCCAGTTTCACAACCAAAGCAAAGATTAAAGAAAATCTAAAAAAAAAAAAATGAATACACATTTGTGTAGCAGAACTTTCTTTTTTCTTTTTACTACCCCTCGTAATCATCATACAATTTTGAATGCAGGACTTTTACTTGTAATGGAGTATTTTGACATTGTTGTAAAGATCGCAGTACGTCTTGATCTCACTCAAATTCTTGTTATAGCAGCATATTAATGCTAATGGTTTTGGAATGAGATGTTCAACAATCACATAAAGGTGTATAATGTTCAGGAGTCCACATACTTTTGGCCATGCAGTGTACTGTAATATTCCTGGGCCTGTTTTCCTATTTTTGAGTCTATCAGTCATCCATCCGTATGATCTCACAGTGAAATTTCTCACAAACTGCAGGTGTCCTGACTAAGGAGAAGCAGCGGTAGAGAGAGACAGAATTTTTTTAAAAAACACTCAGCACACAAACAGCTAACATCAAAGGTGACCCTGAAGGTAGCAGGAGACACGTCAGGCCCACGCTGCCTCGCCTGGACAGTGTAATGCTGCAGGGGAGGTTTATAGGTACCTTGAACAGAAACTGACAACTTGATAGAAGTGAGGGGAAATCTGGAGGAAGCCCAGCACGAAAAGAAAAATGAGACTCTCTCAGTATGAAAAGGTCAGATGAGGTCGTTGCCTCGAAATATGAGGGTGGAAGTTACATTATTTGGATTTCCATTCAAGTGTAAAATTCAAAAAAAGGCAGGAAAAGTTACACAGAAAACATAGTGAAACACCTGCATCTCCTGAATGTCTTTTACAGCCACATATTCAGCCTTGTGTTTAGCTTGAAAACCATGTCTCTTATTCTGTCTAGTTGATTTTGAAAGTGATTCATTTGCTAAATAAACATAATATAAAGATCTGTAACGACACACACTTCTGCACTCAAAACTCTGAACAGCACAAAAATATTGGACAATTGAGTGCACTGACACAGAAATGACTCCTGGAAGTTTCAAGTAATGCATTGTCATGAGGAAGCCTATAGAGGGCAGTGGAGCGCTTTGTTCTCACACATCTTACTTTAGATGTCTACCTCAGGGGTGATCTGTGTGTGAGAACATTCGTGTCCATCAAGCCTCCTCTGGGAGACAATCAGCTGCTTCATGTCAGGATGAAAACATGAACAAGGGATGGAGTGGTAACACAACCCCATTAGGGACTTACGACAGAGAGAAAGGGGAAAAAATCAGCAGAATTGATTCTGCTATTATTAGTTTTATGGTACAAGACATTGAATCAAATGATGCATGAATGTGCTTGGAGGGACCAGCTTGTTTCCATGGAGGTTGGCACATGTGAAGGTCTGCGGCGAAAACCGCTCATCCGCTTCTCTTTGCACCAAGCGAGATGAGTAAAAGTGTAAGTTTGGCAGATGATGTGCATCCTGATATCATGGATGGTGTGGCACCATTGTAAATGAGAGGAGAACAGCTTGAAATCGATGGCAGGCTGGAGGATAAAATAAGATGAGATATTTAACACTGCCTGTCTGACTGCAGTGTAGGAGGGAAAGAGAGAGAGAGAGAGAGAGAGAGAGAAGAGAAAACAGCTTAAAGGCCCGATACATCCCTTCAGCCCTCATTAGGAAAAGAGAGAAGCAGCAAGGTTTTGTTGTAAATGGAGGGCTAAGCCTGCGAGCCAACTAGGCTCTAAGGGTCAAACTTAGCGCCTCTGGAGGTTAACACACACACACACACACACACACACACACAAGCACTCTTTAGAGGAATAGTTCGACATTTTGGGAAATATACTTATTCGCTTTCTTGCTGAAAGTTAGATTAGAAGATTGAGGCCACTCTCATATTTGTATGTTAAATATGCAGCTGCTGCCAGCAGCCAGTTAGCTTAGACTGGAAACAGGGGGGAAACAGCTAGCCTGGCTCTGTGCAAAGGTAACAAATCCACCTATCAGCACCTTTAAAGCTCACTAATTAACATTTGTAAAAATGACCTGTTGACTTTTATGGGGGGTAGCCCATAGCCGGACTATTTAGTCCGCTAGTAAGCTAGTTAGTCAGTACGTTAGCCTGGCACATAACTCCCCATAAAACCACAACATGCCGTTTTTACACTTATGTGTTTGTACTGATTAAACAAATAGGATACTGTATAATGTGTTAACTAGTGAGCTTTAGAGGTGTTGGTATGTGGGTTTTGTTATCTTTGGACAGTCTTTATGCTAAGATAACCAGCTGCTGGCGGTAGCTTCATATTTACTGTACAGACATCAAAGTGATATCAATCTTCTCACAGCAAGAAAGCGAATAAGTGTATTTCCCCAAATATCAAACCATAGATGAATCCGATGGCTGATTTCTGTGTTGTGCACTCCAGCTAAGACGCTAATAATGTGGTGGCAGAATAATACTAATATTAATAAATAATAATGCATTCACTGGGGAGATGAATTAATGTGCAATTCATTTCATGTAGCAGAGGCTTGTGGGTTTTGATTTGGTGATTTACATGTGAAAAGTAGATTTATTCTTGAAAACTAAGTGTTTTAGATTATGACCTTTATTTCAGTGGCATTTCCATAACCATATTTTTAACACATAACATCATGTTTTTTAGCCAAAGCAGTTTAAAAATCCTTTCGTTCTTCACAGTGTTATTGTGTGGGTTTACAGGTGACATGTCACCGCAGTAATAGCTGATATCCAAAACCAAAGGGTGGCCCTGCTACAAAATTTCAACATGTGAGGAAAGAATTATCTGTTTTAATCACATTTTATTTTCTTTTTGGTAGAGGCTTTTGGAATTTATATTTTGTAAGGAATGTGAAACTAATAAACTTCAAATCTGCATAGAGTATTTTTCAAATAATATCAGATGCACATGTCGCTGTTCTAGTGGGTCCATAATTAAGGTGCCGAGCCAAAAACTCTTAGACTGCACCTCAGTTTGAACCCACCAACTCAGGGTCAAATTCTGAAAAGTATGACTCACTGAAAGCCTTTTAGTGCTAAGAGCAGTCACGAATTTAGAAAACTGTGGAGATGAGTTTCAGTGGAAATAAAAGTACTCCAGCAGCACAGAAGATGGCTGCTGCAGGCTCTACATGTATAGCATTTCAGGCTGTCATGACCCTTGTCACTCTAGCACCTTAGCGAAATGTGACTTAAGATTGTGCTGCTTGGAAATGGCATGGAGTGGCGCAGCTGCATGTTCACAAATTGAGATTATTACAGAACACCCTTGATGCACTGAAATATAGATGAGAGAGAAGAGCTTTTTGGCACTCAGAGCCGGGTCAAGCAGCACCAGTCAAGCAGCCCCTGTAATGCTCAACCATAATGACACAAACACACACACACACAAGTCATTTCTTTGTTTACGTAATGGTGGGAGCTGATTACCAAAAGCGACCGAAAAGAGACCTACTTTTTCCAGGGCTGCAATTTGCATATGTTATTAGTGACAAAACAACGGAATAAGCATCAGTAAAGACAAATCAGTCGCTCGTGGTCAAACACAGCATGCAAAAGAAGCAGCAGAAATGGGATGAAAAAAATTCTATTGAAGCAAATGTATGGCTTTTATAAGAGGCTCACTGCCTGTCACATCCACTTTAGCAAATCACTGTGACAGCGGATGCCAATAAAACGGAGGGGAATGTGGCGTTTGCGAGAAAAGATGAGAAAGAGGAACAGAGGGGAGATCAGAGGGAGAGGAAAAGACAATAACAGGAAGTGAAGGAGTGAGACAGAGAGACAGATAAACAAATTTTTCCTGCCTGTAATGTTTGGCGAACCAGCACAACGGCTGGCTTTGTCAAACAGGCATATTAGATGAATAATTCAAGGCGGCTGGCAGACTGGAGGTTTGGAAGATGGTGTCAGTAGGTGACAGGGGAGACACGTTACAGGCTGGAGTGGATGTCAGTAACACATTAGAAGGAATGGCTGCTACGTGTGTGTGTGTGTGTGTGTGTGTGTGTGTGTGTGTGAGTGTGTGAGAGACAATAGGAGAAACACATGAGGCTTGTTTGGTGAGAATATGAGAAAAAGATGCAGAGCGAAGAAGGGATAGTGTGTTTATGAGATTTGGAAGCGGGCACGAACCGAGAAATACCCACACTGCAGAGGGACTCACATGCAGAGTTTTCAGGAACCATTAGCATATCTCACTCAGTCCCTCTCATGAGCGATCACGGGAGAACTGCAACTGTTTTCATGGTATTTCCTCCCCAGCACAGACCATGGCATCAATGCTTTCTGTTTGATGTTGTGGACACACATTCCCTCCATCTGTAAACCAATAAACCCCAAATCCTGACAGATCCAAGGCCCGTTATACACCGACAGACCTCAAATCCACAACGCTGCACTTCCTGGAACAGAGATAGAGAGGCGAGGAGGAACAAGAGAGAACCAAAAGAGAGAAGCAGAGATCAAGGCAGCTCAAAGGCTGATTTGATCTCTACCAGCAATGTCCTGGAGAGGTAAACCTCCAGTCTCTCTGTGGTGGGGAGGAGGAGATGCGTGTGAGAGGTGTGGCGGTTGAGAGCGTTATCGTGTTGAATTTAAAACCTTTGTATAGGCGCTTATGTTTTCACATTAACAGCATCTTGACGATGAGGGAATTGAAGGCTATAATATTGAACTTCTTGCCCTGAAGCAGGGAGCTGTATCATTCGTCCCACCCTCCTCCACCTCAGTTGGACAAGTTTACACCATGATAGTTTTTACTCATCTTGATGAGCTGTGAGGGTTGAAACAAACCACCGTGAATATACTGGGTAAGCCATATCTGTACATCAAACAAACATATTGCCGTCTTGAGAAGACTGATAACAATTTCATTTTTGTGTTCATTGCAGTGATCGCTTCGAGATGTGGTTAGCTTAGCTCAAACACTGGATAAAGAAGAAGGCACCAACATGTTTTTCTCGTCGTGTATACAGGTAATGGCATTATGGGATTCATGAGCTCCTAGAGGTGGGGTGAGAATACCTTAAATTTGATTTTTAAAGAATTGTGACCAAGATATGAACTGAGTCCTACATTTTAAAGTTGAAAAACAAACTTGTCAGTGCATGTCTGTACTACAATTTCTTGTTTCTTATTGGTCTGCTGATTACAGACAACTTATCCATCCGGCATATTGTCCACGTGAAAAGAGTTGGAGAACCTAAGTTGCACACTTTCCAGTTTGCTTCAAGTTTTTACATATTGCGTAAACTCTGCATTTCTTTATGTCCAAAAATGAACTGTTAACCAAGGACCAACCAAGGTCACTGTGAGTAATGAAATGGGTTTGACTGCCAGAGGTGACTAAAATCAGTTGTTCAAGACTGGTCTACAGTGAGTTGGTCTCCAGAGGTAAGCCCATACCTCTTTATCGAATTTAACAACCACTTCAAATCAGGTCACGTCCATGTGTGGCCAGTTTCTCTGGAAGTGCCCTAAGTAATTGTGCCACAAGATACTTTATTGTCTCTCCCAGCTGTTGTGACATCCGGTGACATTTTAAAATTGAAGACCAAAATCTCTGTGTGTTTTGTGTGTACCACATGCTTGCTATCTCACTGGCTTGCTATTGGTCGACAGAGAGAAATCAAGTGTCAAAGATTACCAAAGTCCTAAAACCATTTTTTCTCTTCTTCCTGAGATATGCTGGACAATTGTCTTAGTTTTAATTAGAAGTATATATTGAAATAAAGTACAAACATCATTTGAATTACCTAGTCTGTGGACAAGTGTTACAACAGACTATTTAGCCTCATGGTACACCCACACAGGTGTTTTCACTTAGCCTAATTAGACCTCTCATTAGGACATATACAGATTGTGTTTGATCTCCTTCACTCTACTTTTAATTTAATCGCAATAGCCATCTTGACATGTAAAAGCTTGAAAAACACAGGTGATAAATGCACACGCTCCTGAATAAATCAACATCATATACACTACAGATCTCAATAGACCTTTTTCGTCATCATCAAACACACGTGTAACTAATAACATTAATAATGACTGCATTCCTTTTACAGTATGAGTTAGGATTAGCTGTTCCTGGCCCTGGTGCATGCTGGCTCACTCACTCGCATGGTTTACTGGCAGACATGAATAGAATGATGCCATTATTAATGTTATTAGTTACACCTATGCCTTTCCTGCAGTCATGTCAAAATGTCTGCCATGAAAAATGTCTAGGACAACTTACACTTATTAGTACACGGAGTCTGGCGTTTTCACACAATTTCCAGAATAGCTGAACCTAGGTCTAATTAGCCAGAACTGGAAACACTTCTGTAGGTGTGTAATTCCAGTTAAATGTATCTATATCTATATATAGGGTAATCGACAGTGAGAACCATCAAGAGTCAACTACACAGACTGGAAAAACAATGAACTGAGAGCTACAATTGTATACTTAATTTTATCTGTCATTCATGACCGTGTAATCACTGCAGAAGTTCAGCAGTTTTGCTAATTAATATAGTATAGACCTGCCTGCAGTATATGGCTGATTTGAATTCAGGTCAGTTAGGCTAACTAGCTAACACAGAAAATGTCAGCTATGTAGTGTTTTATGTGATTACCAAGACTCAAATTTAGGTCTGCTTTGTTATCAGAGTCCCAAAGGAGATGAGAAACCGGGTCAAAGTTCACATAGAAAACATCTAAAGAATCGTTTGCTCTCATTTTGACCCATCTCAGCTCAGGAGTATGAAAAGAGGGGCTGCTGGGAGAGTGATGCAAGGTCTGGATGAAGCTAGTGTATTTAGCGAGTCAGTGGAGGTGCTAGCATGTAAGGAAGGCTTAGTGAACCGTATGTGCAGCATAGACGCTAGTTCGCGCGCGCACACACACACACACACACACACACACACACACACACACACACACACACACAGAAATACAGACTTCTCCTTGCTTGAGCCAGCTAGCTAAGAAAGTGTCTAATGCACTAAGTCAAAGGCAAAGGAGGATTTCAAACATAAGCATTCCTCCATAATTCTTCCTAATCCAAAGACTAACATAACAGTAGGAAGTTCAATCTAATTGAGGAGGGGATGAAAGCCAAGGTTATCCTGTGTGGGAAAAGATATCTGGATTAATTAATATTGTTGTGGTAGTGTATGTGTGTGTGTTTGGTTTAACAGCTATTTGTACTTGTGTGCCAAAATGTGCCTGTGGAACGATGTATGTGCGTGGACATGTATTTGTCTGTTTAACAGTATGTGATAGGGTAATTGCTACTGTATTATATCCTATATGTGGAGGCGCCACCTCATCCGTGAATGTTCACTGTCTTAAGAAGCATGTTTGATTGGATTTTCCTGTTTTAATCACTCTGCCTCTATTTTTGCTTATGGTGGTTGGGCCTGGCTAATTACAAGGACGGATTAAATTTGAATGTCAACATGTTAAAGGCATGCAATCACGGCCATAAACACATAGAGGGGAATCTGAAGGCAACATATAAATTATATCAAACACATGTGAATGTTTGTGTGTACTTGTATCTTTGTGAGGACTTGTGTGTGCATCCATCCTTGTGAGAACAATGTTCATGTGAGTACATGCATATGAACATGTGCTCCTGCATTTTGTTCATGAAATGAAAGTCAAATATAGACAGAACCATATATTTGCACCTATGGACAATTTAGCATATCTGATTCAGGAAACTCTTTCTGTGTGGAATTTGTATGTTCTCCTGAATCAGACTACTAGTTCATATGACGTGTTGTCTGACCATGTCGGCAGGCAAAAGTGTTTATAGCTGTTTTGAACAGCCAAGCTCATAGGTGGGGTGAGTAGGCATTCATGGTGCTGTACTTGTTTGTACAGACAAAAAGTGACAGAAGTAATTGTGTGAAAAAAGAGCTTGATAGAGTGCTTACTTCCTCACCTTCAAACACCTGGTGAATCGCTGTATGAGGTGGGCCTGCTTGTCTGTTATGGAAAGTTACAGAAATTTCAGACACAGTCGGAAAGGTGTTGAGGGAAGGGGTTTCAGATGCTGTTCAACCATTCAACAAGCACTTTAGTTGAAGCATACTGACATCTTTACTGTCCTCATAGGTAGCAAAGTTGGAAGTAGCATGACGAGTGAAGAAAATCATGTGACTTTGACATGGGAGATCGTGGTTCACATCTTGTCTTGTACCAACAGCCAAAATTGGTTTCTTGCCTGACGATATTTTCCTAACCAAATAGTTTCAGTTGCCTAAACTTAACCAGACCTCAAACACTGAGGTTGCAGATCAGAAAAGTTATGTGTTATGACAAGTGTAAATTACACTGAATAAATAGTTAGCCAGCACCAACACACTGTTCTACTGTATGACTGAGTGGTCAAGTTGGGGTATATAACTGTGCATTTACCAGATTAGAATTAAATATGGTGTGTACCTTGATTTCAGACACTATTACGATCTAGGTTGAGAAAACAGTAAATTAAAATCACACAAAATAGCAACTGGAACCATCTTGAATTGAACAGTGCAGTAATGCCTGATTGTGGATTTGTACTATATTCTTTCATATCAAAAGTAAGAGTAACATATTGGTGTTCTGTAATAGCTTATTTAAATGTATGTGAGTGCATATATAAGCACATAAGTATGTCCTGTTTATCCAGTTTTCCTCTCATGTTTTCTACAAGTTTCTATTGAGTGAGGTTCCACTCAACTATAGGGGATGAGTGCGACTAACAGAGATTCATATGTACTAAAGAAAATTAATATTTGCCTCGCCCCGGAGGGACTTTCAGCGATGCACAGCACGTCGGCACCCGTCAGTTTAGTGTGTTGTTAGCCTGCATCTCGGGTGCTAATGTTCCCCCACAGTTTATTGCTTGGTGAAATGCCTCCATTAGTGTCGAAACCCATAGTAATGCATGCAGATGGGCCGTCATGCGCTAAAGCAAGCTAAGAGTTTGAGAGGGAATGTTGACTGACAGGCAGGAAGGCAAAATGTCTACCTGCCTGTGTGTGTGTGTTGAAGGAAATGTACCATATTTGCCAGCATCTCTTTGTTGTATGTGTAGCCTTCACTCATGTGCATGTGAGGATCTGAGTGTGTGTATTAGCACAGTTGTGTGAGTGTGTGTGTACATGCATTAGAGGGAGAATAAGTGTGTGTGTGCGCGTACGCACACAGTCTCCTCTCAGGGGATAGCAGGCTGTTTAGAGACGTATTCACTTCTATTCAGCTGTTACACTCTGCTGCTCCTTGGGGGTCTTATAGAAGCGACGCAGCAGTGAGGGGAGACTGTTGTGATGACAGTGGGAAATGGCCGCTACGCCACACTACAAATTGCTCTGCTGGCTAAAAGAAACTTTAAGTTGGTTAGCGTTGGCCCGCAGGAACTCTGAACTTTCAAACTCAGTGGGCATATTCCAACTACCATATCATGTGAAATATACCTAGCTCTGCTGTGACAGCATGTTGATGAAAAAAGACAGAAAGAAGGTAATAACATAATCTCAGAACTGTAGAACCGTTAATCCCACAGTGAGAGACTACAGTAACCAGGTGCACCTGCGACACACACAAATATCAGGAACATCTGCAAGATAGGAACAAAACTCAAGACAGGCACACCACCAGACAGGAATCACAATGATCCGCTACTGAACAAAGAAAGAGACCTGGACTAAATACCCTAAGGAAGGTGAGCCAACAAGACACAGGTGCAAACAATCAAGGAAGGGCCAACAATCAAAACTGGAGGGAAAGCAAACAAAGACAGGAAGTAAAACCACAAGACACACAAGTGAAGGAACTCACTACAAAATAAAGCAGGAAGTAACAAAACCTCTACCTCTATCTCAAAACTACCACAGTTAACTTATTACCATGTATTGAGCATGTTAAATATCACAACACTGTCATCTCGGACCATACAGCACTTACATTTTCTATCAAATTAAATGATAGCACAGAAAGGTGCAGCAGATGGAGGCTCAACCCAGTGTTACTAACTGATCCTGCATGTTGCACTGCCTTAGAAACTCTAATTAATTTCTTCTTATATAAATGACAATTCAGAGACTTCTCCAAATATCTTACTGGGCAGTTTGGAGGCCTATGTAAGGGGGCAGACAATGTTAGAGTTGGAAAAGGAGCCATATAGTGTATGACTGTGACTGTGTCATCATCCACTACTTACTGTATATTTTGTTTTAATTGGCTATATTCACTTTATGTAATTGTACCTCCAAACTTGACATAAAACCAGTAAAACCAATCACAAGTAAACATATATTGTTGTTTTTCAAGATAGCCCTGGAAGTTTGGACCAACTGCCCATTGGGACTATATTGACTGTGTTAATGATATGGTTACGTTCGCTGTCTGCCAGACATACCCTATCAATGTAACAGTTCTTCTACAGGATTGGAAGGAGTGGTTGGGCACTCTGGTTGCTTTTGTTGTTGTTTTTGTGTTGTTGTTTTTTGTATGTGTTTGTTTCTTTCCTTCTTCCTCTTTTTTACTCTGCTGTTATCATGCTTACGGTGGCTGACAAGGGCAAACACCCTGCAACTTAAGAAAACACATGCACATAGACAAAACACAAGCAAATTAAGAAGACATCTTCATTAATTTGAACACATGTGCAGCATTTAGAAAACACACTGCAAATGCAGAAACACGCTGCAAAAACATACAACACAACCAAATACAGGAACGCGCTGCAAACACAAAACGACAACGGAAGTGTTTCCAGAGGACGCTTAAAAGGTTTGTGACTCATGATACTCCATATCATATGTTCATTGTTTTTCTGTTATTTTGTTTTGTCTCTACTTTGTGCATGCGTGGTCTGCTCTGCAGCATGCACTTACCTTGCAGGAGCAAATTCACAGAAAAAGTTTGTAAAGCATTTTTGAAACTGAGAATGAAGGTAAATTTGAAAGAATTTGAAAAAAAATGTTGGAAAACTGCTGAGATAATAACCAGGAGGCAAGACGGACTCTAGCCTGTTATGAACGTTGGAGTGACCAAGTGCACATTAATCACATTTCCTACAGTCTGCAAGGTTTCATGCATTAAACCCACTGGTGAAATTTTTCATTCAAGTTTTTAAATAGGAGTTTCTCCGCATAGGAGTTTAGACAGTTATCCTGTGATGCACTGTAAGGAGACAATAAAGCTCCTTGATTTGTCATGCTCAGCTCGTACAGCGGCATCTTGTGACCACGGTTGTCAAAGCAGCTTCATTAGTGATTTAATACCTGTCAACACTGGTGGTAGGATAGTAAAGTTGAATATCTGTCATAAACACTAAATCTCCTCACAAATCTTTAAAATTACTGATAGTTACTTTTTTTTTTCGCTCTGCAAGGTCTTGCGAGGCACATGCAGTGGTCACTTTCAGCACATGCGCAGAGTAGAACAGTAGCAAAAGTCAGAAATCCGGACCCGCGCCACAAACCGTGGCAACAACAAGCGTGTCCAAGCCGCGTCCATCCAATAGTTGCCAAGACATTCACTCAAAACCACAAATGTCAACCATGTAATTAAGCCATGAAATAAACCATGTAAAATGTTAGCAAACTAAAATAATGTTAAATGTATTTTGATCCAATAGCCAGTAGCCTGATTATGCATTTTTGTAATGCAAATGGTGGTTTGATCACATATTCTGAGCCTAATGGCAACCACAGTGGATTTCTCTATGAAACAGAAACAGTTTTAGCCAATGGTTTTAATCTTCAGGCTTATAACAATGAAACATGAGCACCTGCAGCTATAAATTTGCAAAAATAACCTTCGATAAGCTTCCTTTGTTTGTCTTAATTTAAATACTGTGTGATAATACTGACATCCTTAACATGGCTCCAATAGCTCCTCAGTAGGTGGCCTTCCTAGCAACTAATCTAACTTTAACATATAACTGTGGTGTTGTGATCACAGGAATTGCAGGAGACCATGTCAAGTTTACACAGATGGACACAAATTACGCAAAACTGTTATAGTGGCGCAACATTAGTTTTATAGAGCATATTATGCGTATGATGTACATTGAGTACAGCCCTCAATATGCAACAATTAAAACTGATGACTTAATTTAGGGAGTCATCCAGCAGTTTATACTAATGCAATGTAGGCACACTACTGTCCTGGCCACTTCCCCACAAACATAACTTTCATTTTCCCACACACGTAGTGAAACACACAAACACACAGTGTCGTGTAGCTTGGTGGGCGCAGGTGCTCCTTGTTGTCCTGATGAACCACTCCTGTCTCTCTCCGCCTCTCAGCCACTACATTCACATCCTGTGTGCTGGTAAATAACAGCATTCAGCCATTTTTAGTCAGCAGGTGGCTAGTTGTTGGGGAGGTTGTGTTCTACGTCCAAACAAACTGTTGAAACAATCTTCCATCTTCACTTTGTGAGAGTGGGAGTCCAGTCGGTGGTGGTGTGAAGAACAGTATTGTGGGTAAATGTCACAGAGAGCCTTCTGTTCCATATCTGACTAAGTGAACAAAAAAAAAAATCCTAGAGCACATCCACCACTTTGTCTGCTCTAACAACAGACAGAAAGAACAAGAATCAAGAACAGTAGAGGGTTTCTGCAGAGTAATGACTGAGGTCTGTCAATGAATCTTTCTAGCACTGAGACAGACACATGCAACTTCTGTGCAACTATTAAAATCTTTTTCTAAGTGTTTTATGAACCAAACACAACCACATTTTTCAGAAGAATGACTTTGGCTCTTTGCCCAAAGTTCAGGTTATTGTACACTGTACAGTATCATTCTCTATTTTGTTGGAACATAGGCACATTGAGGATTTGTTTAACCACACTGACTTGCAGAAATATGGCTCAGTTCCTGTTTCGGTCACATGGGATGGATGTTAGAGATGGGAAAGATTCCCATGTTTATGACTTGCAAGTTTTCACGTCACTGGATAGCTCAGTATTTTAACCATTGAATTGACAATATGTCACTATATTAATTAAATTCAGGTTTAATCATCTTGAAATACAGACTTTGGCTGATGTAAGGTGTCCATTCTTTGGTTATTATTTAGCGTCATCGACTATATTGGAGCTTTCAGAAAAAGCAGAGTTCCCCTTATGACTTGGACGTTGACATGAGCATCATTTACAAGTTGGACTGTATAGATTTAGCTGAATAACAAGTAACAATGTGTTTTTGTGGTTGATTTGTTAACATTAACCAGCATTTTAAGGAGACTTGTCCATATCTAAGAAACTCAAGGAAAGAGTCTGCAGCCATGCTAGCTGCTCTGTGAGGCTGTACTAAGAGCTTTGAGGTAAATGCTAATGTCAGCATGCTAACATGCTGATGTTTAGCGGGTGTAATTGTTCACCATCTTAGTTTATCATGTTAGCATGCTAACGTTTGCTAATTAGCACTAAACACAAAGTACAGCTGAGGCTGATGGGAATGCCAGTAGTTTATGACCAAATACCTGCAAAACTAAAGTACTGGACAAATAAAAATTTTGACCCGATGATGGCGCTAGATGAAAAGTCAGCAGGTCACCAAAGATATTACAATTCATCCTGAGGGGAACATGAAAGTCTGTACAAAATTGCATGGCAATCTATTCAATAGTTTCTGAGACATTTCACTAAAATAAAAAAAATTCTACCTGATGGTGGTTTTAGAGAAAAGGTCAGGGGATCACCAAAGTCATTGGGATTTAGCCTCTCGGGACCATGAATGCCTGTGCAAAATTCCATGGCAAATCATCCAATAGTTGTTGAGATATTTCAATCAAAGTGGTGGGCCAACTGACTGATTGGCTGACATTGCCATCCACAGAACCACACCACTAACATGGCTAAAAAGTTTGACAGGTGAAATAGTTCAAAAGGTCAAAAATAGACCTCAGCTATGCAGCATAAAAATTCTGTTTAATATCTGTTGTGTCAGGCTGTTCTCCTGGAGGTCAGTGGTTAGCCGCAGAACAGCACCCTCATGTGTGGAAGATGTCATCGTCTTGCTCAAAGACACTCCAGCAGGGCGGATGCTTGATATCATGAAAGCTTAAACACAGCTCCTCTTTAGGATGCTCTCTGGATTGCTTCAAGTGTGACATGTTAACAGTTTTTCTCTTTGGAATTCAAAGGGGGGGGGCTTTTTAATTTTCTCATCACACGCAATCTCCACCTCTCAATTATTATCCACTGAACTCACTAAATTATGTGCATGTTCTTTCCTGCCAACCATGATTAATGTAGCTGAAGGGTATTTAAATTCTCTTACATGTTGTATGTCTTTGCTATCTTTGCTGCTTCACCCGTTCACCAGCAGTGTCTCCCCCAGGCATTTGATTCTGTGATAGTTGGGTATGATGGAGATTTAAAAACAAAACAGGAGAAATGTGACTGGGAGATCTTATTTTTGTGAATGTATCGACATATTTGGTTAGCATGCTTTAAGGTGTTTTTTCACTGGTCAGTCAAAAAGTGTATAAGCAAATTTTATATCATCTTGTAATAGACGGTGAAAAAACATTTACGTGAACCCCCCCATATAGTGTATATATATATATATATATATATATAAGGATTATTTATGACCTTAATGCAGCAGTTGGGATACATCTGTGACCAGTCAGACTATGTGGTTGAAACCAACCCGTTGCATTAAATACAGTGAATCATGCACATTTTTGACCTCACTGGATGCTAGAATCATCAAAACATGCTCCAGCTTGGCAAGTGAGTGAGGAGCGCTGATCCCCGCCAGCTCTCCCAGTCTGTCTCGCTGGCTGCAGGCCCAGAGGGCAGGGCGCAGGGATGGATGGTGCCTGTCGCTGGCTCTCTGCTGCCCAGATGGCTCGCTCTATCAACGGGCTCACCACCGAGAGGGGTGGCACCCTGACGTCAGGCCACGATTGGATACGCCAACTTTCATTTGCCTCCCCCCAACACCTGTGGACTGCGTGGAGAAATTAAGGGGTGGTGATACTGGAGCCAGGCCGAGAGTGTGTGCATGTTCTTGGCTATCCTTTCAAGAGCCAATTTAAGTTGAACACTTGCAGCGTGAGGATATTCATTGGATGTTGATAGTCATTTTGGCTGATTTTAACCTCTTTAAGGTGATAGAATACGATTAGGACTTCTTTGAGATTGAAAGTTAATTTTTGACCTTGCAAGCAGAAGTTGACAAAATCTCACTACAAGGTCCATTTAGTAGCTATTCTGGAGCTTTTGATCGGATGGAGTTTGCCCACTTTAAAGCTGCTATAATTTACATTTTTATATCAACAATGGATCAAATTAAAAATGTGTAATGTGAAAGGGGCAGCTTGTAGTGACACCCACAGAGAATAATCTAATAAAAATAATAACCTCAGCTCTACAGAGCGTTTTAGTGTCTTTCAGCTCAGTGTTTTATTTTGACACCCACAACTTTACTGTTTTGGTTCACTCTCACTGACCAGTCGCATCAGGCAGCAGCTTAAGTGAAAAATCTCTAAAAACTGATTATAACCTACCTGCCCAGCACCAAATGGCAGACAGACAAAATTAGCGACTAGATGGTAAACATAGTGGAGCATTTAGCAGCTAGCAGATTGGAGGCCAAGAAAGAGCTAAAAGGAGAGTGACAATTGGACTTGGACGACTCCACATGAATGCTAATGTTGCTCTGTTTCTGCTGGGTGTGTAAACAAGCAAGTGTTTGCTAACATGTTCACCATATCATCTTTATGGTGATTATATGTTGTGTTTACATCTTGTCTCTGCTGCCTAAAAAAAAATCAATTAATGCAGGTTTATGTTATATGATCAAAAGCTCCAGAACAGCTACTAAATGGACCTTGTCATGACATTGTTCTGTTAATTACTGTTTCCAAGGTCAAGAATGACTAATTTCAACTCAAAGCAAAAATGGACAAGAAGTCCCTACATTTCTGCATGACAACAGGGCAAACTTCAACAACTCAGCAAAATCATGTGATACGATCAAAAGCTCCAGAACAGCTAATAAATGGACCTTGTGTTAAAATGATCTTTTCAACTAGGATGTTTTTGTTTTCCATTAAGATTAAATGTAGAATTTATTTTAGGCTATCTCAAGGGTTTAATTTACAGCAGTTTAGAATCAGAACTTAAGTATGTTTGTAGTTTTAATATGATGACCCTTTGTCTTCAATAATGTAAGTTCAGCCAATATTTCTCTTTACTTCTTTTTCAACTTTTTAAAGATGGGTAGCCCACAAACTTAAAATCATAGTTTGACAAACTGATGATTGCAACTTCTTTTTGTGAGTGTGTGTATTCATGCGCGTGTGTGTCCACCTGCATTAATTAAATCCTGTCATAGTTTAACAACTAAACATGAACATGATGTGATGCTGTGCTGACTGCTGAATTAATTGGTTGAATTCAGAATTATTGCTTGATACAGCAGCTCTTTCCCTGTTTGTGACAAGAAGTCACTTCCTGGTAGCAGAGCAGCCGTGACGGGACATTCAATTCAAGTAAACCCTTCTAATAATCATGTCACAGAATTATCAGGAATTAGTTGAAAGCAATTCTCAGTTTGGGTATAATTTTGATAAAGCTCTCAGTGGTGGTGTTGTTTACAATGCAAATCTTCCATTTACTGTAAGTCCTTCGACATGTCAGGTCTTTGGCAAGCAAAACCATTTTTAATTAATAATTTAATTATTAAGCATTTTATATTCTTAACTGAAACTTGGTTAGACCAAGATAACTTATTGTGTGCATAAGAAAGGAGGTGGAGTTGCCATTCAGTTCAAAGTCTTTCCAATGCAAGTAGATGTCTTATGGAAATTTAGCTTCTTTTGAATATGTTAGTCTTCAGTTGAATTCCTCTTGTTGAACTGTATTTTTAAACATCTATAGGCCGCCTAAATACAGTGCAAATGACTTTGCTGAACTGCTGTCTGTCATCTGCATTGACTTTTCTTTGAGATGACTGTCTCAGTGCACACAAATGTTCAATTAGAGTTAATCACAAAACGGACTATCACTGAAAACACCAGTGAATTATTCATTCAGGTTTTCTCTTCCCCACCTGCCCTCTCTTAGGTCAATGATCTTAGATCATTTCAGTTCTAAAATTACAAATGTTATTTGTGCCATTGCCCCCACTAAGGTAAAGGTAGAAAGGGCACTATGGAGAAATGCCACGCTGGTAAAAAATAATAAAAGAGAGTGTCAAAAAGCTGAACTGGTGGAGAAAAACAAATCTCCAGGTTCATTATGACATCTCTAAAGAGAGACTTTGCATTTTTAATTTAGAATATTGAAATGCAAGGTAGTCCTTCTTCTCTGACATTATTGCCAAAAATAGTAATAATGCACGTGCCTTATTTGTTCCTGTGTCAGTAGCCCCTGAACTTTTATCCACTTAGTCATGCAGTGAATTTGCCTCTTTCTTTACTGACAAAATTGAGAAAATTAGACAAGCTGTCAATTCCTCCATGTCAGATATAGGGTCTGTGTTGCCCTTGCATCCACTTAAAACCAATTCAATTAGCATGACACAATTTGATCCTATCAACTACTATTAAAAAAGAATAATCTACACAACTCGCTAATGAACAATTATAGACCCATATCAAACCTGAACAACTGAACACCTTCCTGATGTTTTCCAGTCAGGATTTCGACCACACAACAGCATCGAGAGTGCTCTTGTTAAGGTCTTGAATGACATCCACTTGAACACACGAAACACAGAGAAGCAGCCCTCTGTTTTTGTGCACCACATGCCTGGAACAAACTCTCAGAAAACTGCAGGTCTGCTCCAACTCTCAGTTCTTTTTATTCAGGACTTTTCTGTTTGCCTCTGCATTTTACTAAATCAAATTTGAGACCACTCATTCATTTCTCGCACTGCACTGTAATTTTTATTCTCCTGTTTATCATTTATTCTATTTAAGCTTATTTTTATCTTCTATTTTATTTTACTCATTTAAAACCTATTTAAATGTGTCTTGTCTTTTTATATTGCCTTGTGTTTCTTTTCTTAATGCCTTGTTATTGAAAGGTGCTTTACAAATAAACTTGCCTTGCCAAGACTCCAGCATGAAGTAATTTGACTCAACCAAACAAACGTGGATTCAAGTCCTGGGGCATTATAATGCAGAAGATTTGTGTTGTGAAATTACTTTTTCTATTCCAGCAATAGGAATGGGAGTCCTAACTCGTGGAGCATGTAATTTAACTGCCTCAGCTGTCATTACTTTGAGTTTGAAAACTTTGATGAACCTTGGATGAATAGTGGAGTACTTCATAGCGGTCTTTGCTTTTTAAACTGGTTGCTTGCCCTACAGTATGTCTTGTAGGTTTCCTCAGATACCCGCTCACACGGCTAACAACATGGAGCCAAAAATATCTGACGGCCAAATCGATCTTGCCACCGTGTAATGACCATTAGGAACCAAAACACACAGGCAAACATAAAATCAGCTCTTTTTTTGTGTCTCTGGTGATTTACCGAGCTCACTTCTGAAATGTTTACATCCCCCTCATGCTATTAGGCTGCACATAGTCCTCTCATGTACCTTCAAAAGCAGGTGACCTATGACCCAAGTCCCCCACATGTACTTGAAGTGTGCACTTGTGTGATAAAAACAGTGAGGAAACACATCAGTATTGTGGATTTTACACCCTGGTAGCTGATGAAAGTGTTGCAGAGAGATTCATGTGTCTTTTATGTGTGTAGTGTGTTTCCGCTTCTGTACGTGTGTCTGTGTGTGTGTCTGCATTTTTACGTGTGCGAGCACTGGGGGGACACTGTGACAGCGCTTTGGATCAATAAACAGGAACAAGCTTTCATCTGTCACAGTAGAATAAATCTCCTACATGAACAGAGTAGAGAGCAAAGGCCAGATCGCTGACCTTAAGTCTGTCCAGAAAGCTACCATCTTGCTAGGACATTTATATTTTTTTGCAGTATCAACCATTTGCCCACAATTCCTAAACTGAGCCTTCATGTTCTTTCAAAGAAATGACAGGCATGGTGATTTTTACAAATCATCACAATTTTGCAGCAGTTAAAGGACTAAACCTCAATTTCAGAGAAGGAAAGCTCTAAATGTATATGGGCCCTGGCGTGTGTGGGTTTGTGAATGAATTACTGTCCTGTAAGCAGTCGGTCCCACACTCAATCTCTGCTGTTGTGTCCAATAACAGCCATTTGTTTGAATGCAGAGTCCTCAAGCAAGCAGTCCCCACCTGCTCACTCCCCTCCGGCTGCGCTGGAGTCAGCTAATCTCTAATTTAACACAGAGAGTGTGGACAAATAGTAATGCAATATGTGGCGCGCGAGTGGGATTTAGTTGAAGATGAGCGTGTTGATATTTTTGTGTTAAAATGCCACATCTTATCAGCAGCCTCAGTGGTTCGGTGTATTTCGCATCGTCTGTTCTTGCTGTTTGTTCGGCAAAGCTGATGATACATCTCCAGATATGTGTCTGTATTGACGGGCAAAAGTTTAGAGAGACTAAACTTGAAAGGATGGATACATGTCAGAATCATCAGCTTCCATTTAGCAAACAGAATCGAGGAGGCGTTTTTTGGAGCCAGACATGTTTCTGCTTTCTGAAGAGGCTACACACAAACTGTGTCACATGAATAATAAAACAAACTGAGACAGAAAGGAAACAGAAAGCCACAAATTAGAATTTGATCAGTGTACATCCCAAAAACATGGATTGATTGCAATTCATCCTGGTGGATGTTTCATAAAGGTGGCTTTTGTGGTGGCCACAAGACCTCCTCTCCGCCATGGAAACCTGGAAGAGGACAGACAACACAGACACACAAGAGGCAAAACTCAAGCTCAGAGAGAGAGAGAGAGAGGTTGAATCTCCTGGAGGACAAAGATCCAGATCCAGAGAAAATGGGTGTAGGGTGGGGGAAAGGATGTGGGGTAAGTTTGGTCCCAGCAGTGACCAGCTCTTTCAGCTGGTCGGTGAACTCCAGGAGGGGAGAGAAAGGGGAGAGGGCGACTGGAGGGGGTAGTTGGCATGTGGGGTGGAGAGACTCTCTTTTGTCATGTCAGAGACCATATCCTTAAGCAAAGCAGTATATTTTGGTCTTCTTAATGCTCATGTAGTTCAGAATTACTCCGTCCTTACCCTGCTGTGTGCGGATGAGAGGTTATCGTGGTCATCTGACAGAGATCCAGGGTCAAATCTGTGTTCGAATTATACACTTGGTTGTTGGGGAGGTTTGTTGCTAGTTCTCCCCCTTTCGCAGCTGTCTGCTGGCTGGCTGGCTGTGTCCGACTAAGCACAGAGGTTGATGAGACGCTCTGCCTGGATGGTAGTACAGGCCAGCCAGTAGCCTCGCAAATCTCAGGTAGCTGGGCTCCGGCTATCACTTGGCCTCACAGTTCCCAGCGAAATTATTTATTCTTAGGCTTTGTGGAAGTTGTCCGGTAGGAACTCTGGAGAGAAACACTGTATTTCAGTCTGGCAGATTGATTGTAACACTGGTTAAGCCCGAAGTGAAGCGCCTGATAACTAGCCTGACCTGGACAAGGTGAGTCTAGGGGAATAAGTTTCCATGGTAACTTAGGTCAGACTTATTTAAACCTCTTTTATGAAACAGAACTTCCTGAAAATAAGCCTGATATACTGAAGTAAGCCTAGCTTAACTGTCAATCTTGCTTTATGAAACACCCATCTGTTATCCTTAAGTATAAAGCATAACAGAGCAACAGGTTGATAAATATAAGCACTTTAAGTGCAGTTAATGTAGCTTTCTGGGTGCTGATATCTGAGTGGTAAAGTTCAAAACTTTTCCAGACAATATGAGTTGTGCCACTACTGTTTAGAAACACCTGCATGAAAAGTTGTTTGTGCAAGTACTAAGAATGGCTAACACAATATAATAAACACAATAACACCCTGCAATCATTAGATAAAATCAAAATTTATTATAAAAATACAACCAATCATGTCACAGTCACGGTGTTCAGTATGGTCATTCATTAGAATTCAACACAGGAACAAGTCAAAGCATGTGATGTTCCCCAATTCATAGAGCAAATGTGCTCTAAAACAAATTCACATTCATACACACAAAAAAGATAAAGAACAATGTGATTGAGCTCGGCTACCATGAGGATATAAAAATAGATAAGGACATAAGGTTCCTTCTCAAACAGGAAATGAAGGAGATGGACTGAGTCGTCTTTCACACATCACACTCATTATCCATTCCTCTCAGACACCCCCTCCTCCCTTCATCACATGCTGACTTTTTGGAAAAGAGACAGAACCCGTCAGTGTGAAATGAGGTCAGCGATCGCATCGCTGATGGAAAATCACCTACAGTACCCACCAGACCACGGACGGACACACACACGCAGACATACACACACACAGACATGGGGAGTACGTACACTTTCTCTGCAACACTCGCAGTCTCTCTCCAAGACACACAGATGTGTTGCTAAAGGGTTGCCATGACAACTCTCTTAAATTCCCAGTCGGTCAGGGCGAGTGTGAGAGTCTGTGTGTGTGGAAAGTGTAATCGAGTAGAGTCATTTAGGGCTCACAGAGAAAGTCATTTTGTTGCAGTAATGTCCATTTTAAAGACAATTTCAGGACTGTGAGCTTCCAAATAAGCCTGCAGCTAGTAGGCTGTAACACTGTGAGGTTGTTTCAGCTATGACTAAACAGTGAGGAAATACTGTGCTCCTCCCACCATTAATCACCAACAGATCACATCACTTTTAACCGCCTAACACCAGTCCTTTATAGTTTATCATTTAACAATGCAACCACACTTTATTCATTTTATGCACCGAGCACTTCTGTATGTGCAGAGTTCACAGCAAGGATCTCAGGCAGATTAAACCAATTAGGTGTGATTTAAATGTTGCATCTTACATTTTGATTTAAACTCTGATCCAATGATGAAATATTTTCATCACAAAAACATCACATTGAGGAGAAAACAAGTTTGATCTACCCTTTCATAAACAAGTAACTAGAAGAAACCAAATGGATATTGCAAAATGCAGGAGAAATGTATTAGGGCACAAATAAGCTCTGCTATATTGCCCAACAAAGAAAAAAGAAATTAAGTTAAGTTAGTATCCTTGAGATTTTCATGAAAAGCAAACCCCATTTTTGTTATTATTTATGGTCCCATGTTTTCTGAAATAGCCATTTAATGTGTTTCTTTAATTACTTCTTTATATAATAGTTTTCCTGTTAGTAGCGGGGTCCGCCATTCCCGCGCTGGCTTAAATTCCCTTCACACAAACAGGGGATTCACATGAAATCATGTATGTTATCCAGCGTTACTGCTTGTAACTTTATCTTACTGATAGCTGTATTAAGTTACTGTTAGTGCAAACCAACCATTTCCTACTGCTGCTGCTTCATGTTAAAATTGAAGAAAACTAGCTTTTATTGGGAAGCAGTCACAGGAAAGGCTGTGTATTTGTCATGGAGGTTAGTGTTGACAGTGATTTTTCATCAAAATGCATCTACAAAACAAGACGATTTTTTTGCAGTGGATCGGTCAATCATAAAATATTGCCACAGGCGACACCTGTGGCAAAATTATCAACCAGGGCTGAATTCTTAAGGATTATAACTTTCAAATCAGTTTTAGTCAGAAACAAGATTGTCATTTCTGTTATAATTAATATGGATTAAGAATAATCTCTCAAATCAACATATATTCAAAGACTATGTAAAACAGTAGACTGTCTGGACAGTAAAAAAAAGCTTCTCAGTTACTCTGAACAGTCATCTTCAGCCTGTATGGGCAGTGGAAGTGACAATCAACTGTCACAGTCTGATCAGAGGTCAGCAGTTAACTCCACTTCTTCCAGGTCATTCAAACAACGTACCACGATAAACATTGAACAAAAAACACAAACAATATGGTGATGTGAATAGCTTGCATAGGATAGCCAACAAGGCATTAAACTGCAGCAACAGCAAACATAGTAGAAATAGCTACGACAGCTGGATATTTTAGGATCATTAAAGGAAAATTCCACCCTTTAATACGCTCACACTGTTAGATAGTCATTTTGGGATGAGGAGCTGAAATGTATCTTTGAAATGTAACTTTGGGATTTCCTACATCTCCCATGATGCTTTTCAACAGCCTTCAAAGAACATTCCTAAATTCTTTTATGATAAATTTATCTTTGCACTGTTACCACGGTAATCTGCAGAAACAGGAAGAAAACTGCACCACCAAACAACAAAATGCACCCTGATATACAGGCAACATGTCCAGTGGTTGTTTTGACTAACGCTTCAATGTTTTAAGGTGGAATCCTTCTTTAACAATGAAAAAGTTTGGATATATTTAAAGTTACACTGACAACATCTGACTTTACCATAGCGTATTGTCTGGAACTTTTAACATTTACACTGCACAGGCAGAGTGGCTGTCAGTCTCCTTCTCATACAGGAGGACTGTGCGTAAGGTTGTGCTTCTCCACCAAAGAACCACTAGTTTTAGAACACATTCAATGATCTTTGTGTGCCTCTTTTAGGGCAGCGGGGGCAGAGAAAATAACATCTGGCAAGAGGTGCACCTAGGAAAACATTCAGTGGAGAGAGAACATAAACTCAATTTAATTTTATCATAAGATTCTGGACACTTTATAATGTGTAGTTGGCATGTAGTTGCATCTTTTATGGTTTAAATTCACTGCTTTCCTCTTATTTCTGGCCAAACATGCCTCAATATAAATCTTTAAAATTATTTATTTTATTATTTTAATTAATATACAGAATTTTTGGAGATTGGGCCATTGGTCAACTTCAACATTATTGATGAGACTGTCACTGGTAGATCATAAGCCTAAGTTTTAGCTTCTCATATTGGAGAAAATGATCTACTAGGAACGGTATAAATGATTTTAATATCTCACATTCTTAGCTGCTGACACATGAGTTGACCAACGTGCCAGTCTCCAGAAACCCCTTGTTGTGTGCCTGGAAGAGCACTAAACAATTCACGCGCAAAAAAAAAAAAACAACAACAAAAAAAAAACACAACTGAGTTTGTTGTTGTTGACAAGCCAAGTTTTTCCTGATTTTCCCTCCTTTGGCCCTCAGGCCTGCAGGAGCTTCCTGAGGTCCTCGTCCATTCCTCGCACCCTCAGCTGCTCCAGGCTGTGGTAGCGATGGATGACACCGTCGGCAGTCACCACCACCACCCTGATGCCGTGGGTGTCCTCGCCGAGCTGGCAGCCGATGGCCGAGCTCACAACCATGTCCAGGCCGTCGTGGCAACCGCCGGCGTTTCGGTGATAATGGCCGGAGAAGACCGCTTTCACCCCTGTGGCGATGAGAGAGGTGTAAAAGGGCTGAATTTGGTGAATCAATGAAGAAACTACACATATCCAAGTATTAAATTGTGGAACACAAAAGCTTAAATACATTTTTTGGGTGGCCTGATTTAGTTTGTCTCTGCTTACGTCACTGATCTAAACTGTTATATTACTATGAATAGATACTCTTGGCGTGTAATTCACACCACTTCTGACCCCTCTGTCCCTCATGTATCCCAAATAAAAGCTACAGTATGTACAATTATTAATACCTCATAGCACAATCTGACCAAAATATGTCTACAAGGACTTGACAGGGTTAGTGATCAACACCTGTGACTCAATGTTTGCTCCACCTGGAGATATCTGGCTTTAAATAACTCACTTTACAGCCCCTAGTGTGAACCTGCTGCTCAATTTCTTGGTTTCTGATTAATGTATATTTAGGTATACAGTAGCTCACTTAGCATACCATCATTATTAGTTGCATCTGTTCAGCATATACGTACAGCAACAGCAGTGCACTGTTATGGTGAACAAAATGTTTTATGGGTAGAAAAGGGAAAAAGAAAAGAACAGATAATATAGAAAGGAGAGAGATGAATAGAGGAAGGAAGGAAGGAAGAAAGACAGAGAGAAAGAGAAATATATAAAGGTAGGAGGCAAAAGAGAAGAACAGAGAACTAGCAGGGGGGAGATGAAGAAAGAAAGACAGAAAGGGTTAAAGGAGAAGAACAGAGAAATTAGGAAGAACAGAAATTGAGAGGATGGAAGAAAGAAAAAAATGAAATGGGAGAGATAAAAAGGAAGGACGGAAGGTAGGGACGAAAGAAGGTAGAAAAAGAAAGAAAGAAAGTGAGAAAGAAAGAGAAGAACACACTCGTGAGCCTTCTACTTGTAGCATATTTTGTAAACCTGGGGAACTTTCATTAGGGGAGCCACGATTTTCAATTTATTTTCAATTACAGACGACATCATTAATAGAATGGTGAGGGCATGGCTCGGCCCTGCGGCGGTGATGCCGTGTCACTACAGTTGAAATAACTGCACACTTAAAATGGCACGCCAAACAAGCCTCACTTTGAAAGAGGGGTGCAAAATGAGTTGTTTTGCTGTGTGAAGGTAGTATTTGTCTGTGTGAATTTGTTTCTTTAGTTTTGGGAGAACCAATTTGACTTTCTGGCAAGCGGGTGTCATTTCGGACACAACATAAGGTAAGGATTTGGATTAAAGAAAAAGATTTGAATTATGGTTGTGTTAAGGTTACGGTTATAACATTATTTGTGAACTTTCCTCATAGGTATATTAATTCTAATGTCTACCCCTGTGTGTGCTTGCATGTTCAAATGTGCATGCATGTGTAGTTGAGGAAATGAGTTTACTGCAGGATTTTGGCAGAGAAAATGAGCTGCTCTATTTTCTAACAGAAAGTGTTTCCATGGAGGGAAGTCTAGCTGCTCGCTGCCTCGTCTCCAGAGAGACCCAGCTCGAAAAAAAGAAAACTGGCAACAAAAGAGGATAAATTGCAGTCTGAGCATGAGAAAGACATCGGTCGGTCCCAGAAATCTGCACAACAAAGACAAGGAAGATCCCCCAAAAAACTCTTATGTATCCATTGTTGATACTACCTCGATGTCAGCACCGTGAAATTGCCCTGAATCATCAAGTCCGCCACTCTACATAATCAAACAGCACCAGAATACAAATGTGACCTAAATTTATATTAATATTCGAAGCTATGTGAGGACAGCGGTTTCACATGCTGGACCATTAAATAATTAATCCGCTATAGATGGAAATTGATGATTTGGGCCTGTATGTGTGTAAGCCTGGGCTAAATTCATTTACAATCAAAACCTGGGGCAGCACTGTGTGAAGCCCACGCTCCTGTGACTTGTGGTTGGGCCTGCAGCTATATCATTATGGACCACACATCTCATGTATTGTGTATGTGTGTCTGTGGCCAGAAATAATAAGCCTTTCATATAACCTTGCCACTGTTCTAGATGACTGAATAACCAGCTAGGCTCAACACTGCCTGGTACATGTGTGTTTGTGTACATGTGCGTCCTTGATGCTGTTTCTAGATGAGGGCCGAAAGGCCACAGATGCCCTCTCCGCCTCTAGGCCAAAGCATGTACTCACTATTCTGTATGACTGTGTGTGTATAGGCATGTGTGTGTGTTCTGTGGTGTATTCCCTCTATGCTGACAGACACCTAAGTGTTTTTATCTGTCCTACGAGGAATTACACAGCTCATCTACAATTATTCAGACCCTGCGAATCAAAACAAAGCGAAGCAGCAACAGAAGTGTGAACCTGGGAAAATGTTTGATGGGATCACCTGATGACTCACTTAGTGACACTGATTGTGGAAATGTTGGATTTGTTACAGTATCCTCATGAGGGCTGCGACTTCTACGTCACCTCAGAGAGATGAGGTGGTGGGAGGAAGACTCTAACACAGCAATAGTAAAGAAGTGACAGACAGGAATTAATCCTGTAATAATAACGATGAATAAACCAGCGGGAAATTTTTTTTGAAGCTGATATAGTTTTTATGAACCTCCTCTAAAACTCCCAAAGATGCCATGATTAATCATGCCGCCAAATAAAGTGTGTGGGAGTGTGTAAGTGTGCATATGTATATATGTGTCAGTGCGTCAGTGTTCTGTCGCCACGTCTCTGACGATCCACATCCCACACACGCACACCACATGACACCACCACGCAGCAGCAGTGAGCTTCCCCCATATTTATGACATATTTGTGATCCATCCATGTAGCGGAGTTGTGCTGTATGTTTGTTGGTCATCGCTTTAAAAATTAAAGAAATATGTCACACAAGGCCCCGCTGTGCAGTCATTTTAGAACAGCTACAGCAGGAGGCACTGTTAAACACAGTCGTAAAGGAATAGTTCAACATTTTGGGAAATACACTTTCACTTTCTTGCTGAGAGTTAGATGAGAAGATTGATATCACTCTCATGTCTGTACGCTAAATACAAAGCTACAGCCAGCAGCTGGTTGGCTTAGCTTAGCATGCGAGAGTAAAAACGACAAGATACATTGTGTTAATTAGTGAGCTTTAGAGGAGCTGTTAAGCCGATTTTGTTACCTTTGGACAAAGCCAGGTTAGCTGTTTACCCCTTCTTCCAGTCTTTATGCTAAGCTATGCTAAGCTAGCTTAGAGACATGACAGCGGTATCAATCTTCTCATCTAACGCTCAACAAAAAGGTGAATAAGAGCATTTCCCAAAGTGTGGAACTATTCCGTTGATAAAACAGCTGCAAAAAGTTAATAAATCATACCTTTACACAATATAAATGAATCGTAGTCATCTGGACACTGTTTTCAGAATCAAGATGCTTTGGCTCCCATCCGGAAGTCATTCTCAAGTGTGAAAATGGTCTGAGAACTCAGAAATTTAAGCTACTCTGTGTTGCTTAAACCCTGCCCTCAGGAAGACTCCTTCCTGAGTGTCTGCTGTTGACACACACAGCAGACAAGACACACTACAGGTTTCCTTTCAAGGTCTTAAGTATAGCTGAGAATTAAAGTGGACTGAACCAATGGACAATTTGTGTGTTGCGGAAATGAATCGGCTCGCTCTGCTGGCTTCTCGCACTGGCTTCTTATAGAGCAAAACCGATTTGATAGAAATGATTTAGCAAAAGCCCAGAGATAACACCCTGACCTGAATTCATTTGAGCACGTCCCTTTTAGAGCGGCGACATTACGCAGACTTCAGAAGTCAAACCACTCCACCTGGGCCCTTGTGTACTAAAAACACTCTCTGAGAGAAAAGTTGGCCTGTCTGAGAAAGAAAAGCATTTCCAATCTCTAAAAGATTGTCTATATGTATAAAGATAAACAATTGGAGAAAAAAAAGAAAAATAGAATAAAGAAGAATAAAGAAAGCTGTCCCCTCTGCAATGCAGTCAGAAGATGAAACTGACCTCTGAAATTGTCTGCCAGAAAATGAATGCGGGAAATGCACAAGAGGCTGAGATTGCCTGCATGGAACTGAAAAATACACAGAATAAAAAGAAAAACAAAACAGGCGGGGTGTGTGTGTGACACGCATATGTAACAGCAGCAGAAACACGACTAAGAGTCTACAGCCATGCTAGCAGCTCTGTGAGGCTGTGAGCGGAGGCTAACTCACAATGACAATATTAACATGCTTATGTTTAGCAAGCACAATGCTCATAATTTTAGTTCTGCAGATATTTGGTCATAAACCAAAGTATTCGACAAATGAAAATTTTGGCCTGATTATGGCGCTAGATGAAAAGTCAGAGGATCACCAAAGTCATTCATCCTCTGGGATTCATGAATACCTGTACCAAATTTCATGGCAATTCATCCAATAGTTATTTAGATATTTAAGTCTGGACCAAAGTGGTGGACCAACTGGCCGACCGACACTGGCATCCCTAGAGCCATGCTGCTAGTGTGGCAAGCGTAAAAAAAAAAAAGCATAGAGATTGAAACTTTTTGAAATGTTTGAAACCTACTTCATGCTGGCAAAACGGAGGATTCCATCACGTTGTCTGTATGACGTAGCTTGGAAACTTTGCTTCATTTAGACTTGGTAGCTGTTGTCTGCCGGCAAATAGTTCCACTAAAGACAGTGAGATTTTAAATGCTCTGAACCTTCACTCTGCAGGTGCTCTCTCTCATGAAACACCACAGCAGCTGATTTCACAATGTTGATCTCTGCTGGAATGAAAACTTGAGAGCTTGTGGACTTGGACGCGCTGCTGTGGGCTACCACTGGCTCCAAGATAATGATAGCTGGCACCCTTCTGGGAAATAGGCCTCGATTTGACAATGACAAAATACGATATACAACTCATTTCACTTCACTTCGCTCCAATCAAAGTAACACACCTCACTTTCTGTACGTTGTTATCCAAAGAACCTCACAGTACAATCAGCATGGGTGGCCTGGTGGGACTTAACCCTTAACTGTGGTAATGTTAGTGCCATGGCTCTAGCCATTGAGCTACATGAAGAATAAAACCCTTCTCCTTCCACTGACAAAACCATACTAAACCCATTCAGCCACATAGAGAATGGACCATATAATTGTGCTAAGTGTATGTGTCTTGCTTTATCCACTGTACTATATGCAGATGGGAGGCACAGTACGTGTTCAGAGAGTGTTAAATAGCAGTATCGCATACAGTAGAGGATTGTTAAGTCCAATTTCAAGGCATTTTTGTCTCTTCACCATGCTTTGCTGCATTCTTCCTTTTCCCTTTTCTTGCTGAGTGGGTGCCCTCGCGAAAACATGCACTCTCTGTGCTGATAATTCCACGCCTTGTCTCTGTCTCTGCGGAAATCCCATTTGCCTGTCAGCCTTGAAACAGTGCTGGTTCTTTTGTGCTTTTCTTTGTGATAAAGACTCCCATCTGGGGACTGGCCTTTGCTTTGACAGACAGAGATGGGGAGGGTGAGGGGGGGGGGGGGGTTGAGCGCTCAGAAAATACCTAGAGTAAGCAGTTAGAGTGATGAAAACATATTGAATGCTAACAGAGGAAAATTACCCAGAGTCAAATTGAATTCTGGTCAGGGTTGCAGAAAAACGGAACAGAACGGAGAGGACAGTCCCCTCCAATACGTGACTGTATTTTGTTTATATTACGATTTTGATATGCTGCTGTCATTTGAGCCATGTTCGCCTTAATTAGTGGATGTGTTTGAATATTATGAAACACCTTTGCTATTTAAATGTGTAGCTAATAGCGGTCGCTGATGTAGGCCGCAAAATAAAGGAATAAAGGAAGTAAAGAAACGTCTGTCCACATCTAATCATGTTTGATGTTTGTGATCCTTCCTTCAAGCCGCCCTCCCCTTCTTTCCCTTACCACTCTCCATCATCTCCCTTTCATCTCTTGGTCACTGATTGGATTTGCTAATTGCGAGCTAAGTTCCTATCTTGCCACGAAAGCTCCCCCCTATCAGTGATTACCTCCAGGAGAAGCCTTTTTACTCCACACCTTTCCTCCTTTTCATCCATCTCCTCTCTTTGACACTCGGAACGTAGTTCTGAACAAAGCTGTCATCTGCACATCTGTGAGAACGGGCTGCGTAGGAGTGAACATGCAATGTGTGCGCTTGTATTGTAGGGCGGTTGTCATTAAAGTGCAGGTCTGAGAAATAATTCATCATAAAATGGTTGCTGTTGATAATTTGCATGACAGAGGGATACAAAATGATGTAGCATGGTGAGGCATCTTGCAGCCCCGGCTCCCCATAAATCACTCTCAGCCATCAGTCACCACGCAGCTTCCCCTTCCTGTGTCCTCCAGTTACGCGCACACACACACACACACACACACACACACACACACACACACACACACACACACACACACACACTCACACATATGTACACTATCACAAAGGGAGCTGGGAAATGAAAGTAGTCAGCATGTCATCTATCCCTCAGACAGCATGCATGCCTTTTGGCCATTTGGTACCCAACATGGTACCTAATCATCCTGAATTCACCAAGCTATGATCCTTATGTTTCTCCAAGTACGACAGGCCTTGAAACTGTTACAGAGATACAGGGGCGTAGTAGTGTGGGGAATAGTGGAGCCCAGGGCCCCAACCTGGGGAGGACCCTCAAAATACTTTTCATTATTATATGTTCATGTCCCTTTATAATGACAGTATTATAGACACTTTATTCCACAGAGTCTACACAGGAGGTTGAACTCTGCTGTCAAAATGTAATGCTGAATGTAATCAAAGCTGCAATAATCAATATTTTTGTATTAACAATAAAAAAAGAAATCACTTTGTGTGATGTGAAAGGGGTCACTCATAGTGACAAACCCACAGAGAATTATTACCTGACTGCAGTTCCACTCAGCTCTTTGAAATGTTTTTTAAATCATTGTTTTATTGCCCACACTGTTCGCTCTTACCACTCTCATAAGCCTCGTTTCCAGATGCAGCAGGTAGCTGTTTTTAGAGAAAAAGCTCTGATGAACCTAGTGTACCGTACATGCAAGGGCAAACAGACACATTTAACAACTTGCTGGTGAACATAGTGGAGCATTTAGCAGCTAAAGAGCCAGATATTTCACTCAGTAGTTGGTGGAGACCAAAAACAAAGCTAAAAGGAGAGCGAATATTGGACTTGTTGGGTAGACAGAAACAAAAAAAATGCTAATGTTGCTCTGTGTCTGATGGATGTGTAAATAGACAACTGTTTGCTAACATATTAACTCTATAAAAGGGGATAATATGTCAGTGTTGTGTTTACAGCTTTTTGCGCTGCCCCCATGTGGCCAAAAACATAAGTAAACAAGAGCAATGAAGTCATATGCATCTGTGGTGGTTACCCATTAAGTCTAAATGACTTTCAACTTGCTGCGGAAGGGAAAGTCGGAATCAAGCAGAAACCTTCATCAACAGATCAATCAATAAAACATGGATATCGTTAGGGATGGGAGGATGTACAATATTATTGTGGATAGGGATAAAAAACACTCAAGATAAGTTGATCGTGGTGAATTTCCATTATCGGGACAATCATGAATATCCTCACATCTTTTATTTTTTTTACTAAAACAGGTCCAAAGTAGTACAGTTTGATTCTATGCCACAATGCTAGTTGGACTTGCAGGGGGGACCTTATGATTTATGATCACTTTATTTAAGAGTGTTTGTTTTTCACTAAAAAGATGTGTCCTATCTGTGATGCAATAAAAATATTTGTTTCTTAACAAAACAGTATGTTCTCATTCATTTCAATGAGGCCGCTGCGTTGACGCAACTGGGGTGCCAACACACCTGATAACCTTCTAGAGTTGTAAAATCCATAGTATTATAAACCGCCATTAAAACAATGGGGTTAAAGGCTTAACCCTGGCCTCTCATCAAATCCCCAGTGGGTGATAAATGTGTCTTCGCTTTTGAAGAGAGTAGGAGCCTTGCTGATAAAGACAACCAGCGGCAAGAGAGAGAGAAAGAATGAGAGACAGAGAAGGAAAGACAGAGAGACTATGCAGAGCAGCACACGGCTTATCTTCGCCTCTAATTAGCTACTGTATGTACAACTCTACAGCCACTAGCCATGTTGGGAATTCCAATGAATTTCTCATCTGCACTCTTTTGTTTTTTTCTACACATAAACAGGGTTTGAAGGCAGCATGGAAGTGTGTATCTGCATGTATACCTGTGCGTGCGTTCATTCGTCCTATGTATGTGTGCTGAAGGTATCCTGAATGTAGGATATAAACCTTGGATGAGGAGGAGGAAGAGGAGGGGGCAAAGAAATCTAATTACAGTACTACCATCTATGAGGAGAAAAGAGGCTGAGAGCACTGCTGGGACTCTGCTACTCCACTCGCCTCTCGGAAAGGAGACACCAGTTCCCAGCACTGGGAATTTAATCTTCTCTGAAGAGATTCTGGATGTGTGTAAAACCTGTTCTCTCTAAATTCAACATCCTCAACAAGCAAGCAACCTACAATTTTTGCATGTCTTTCTTCCTCTGCTTGAAGCAACTGAATGCTGGCTGAGTTGCATTCATGCACTGGAAATGGGTATGACAGTGACAATGCAGCACATAAGTACCCAGTAAAGAACTTCCTCCAGAAGATATTAAACACAGAGAGCAAGTGCACAATTAAAGGCAAGATTTAATATCAACCAAATCACTGTCATATCAGAAACCATAGTAATTGCTTGTGCAATTAAAAAAGGGATTGCACGATACTTTACTTGCCCGAGAGGGGGTCATCACACACAGACAGTATATCATTAATATGAGTTGGAATGCAGTCAACAGTTCCCGGAGTGGAACAACTCGCTCTGATGAGCCACAGGAAGACTAATTGGTGTCGCACCTTTCCCATGTGCAGCTGTGGGGCTGAGATAACATATAGATACTTACTGTAGAATATATCATGCATAGAAAAATTAGCCACTGCATAGCGATTTATATGCAAAACACATACACACACACACAAAAACACGTACAAAATATGTGCAAATGTGTGCACAATTACTCAGACACCTCCAGACACACCTATCCTATGAGAAGAAGAAGTAGGGAGAGAAATGAAAAATACCTCCATGAGGAAAAATCAATTAAATGTATTTCTTTGTCTGCAGGGGACTATATTCTCTATTTCCATCATATGTCCCTGGAGTGGTGGGGGGCTGCAGAAGCCTAGCAGCAGCAATAACAACCTCACAAATGCTGAGCCAAATCCCCAGCTGCTGTAAGTCAACTGACACCACAAAAAGACACCTTTGGAGTGGTCGGAAAACTCAGTTACACATAACAGTGAGGACTTGCTTATGAGGATCGATTTGATGCCAAAGACACATTTGTGTAACATCCAGCATTTCCATTTCAAATCCGCTTTCTGTAGAATTAGAATTACTAGACAAAGAATGAGGAAAGCCATTCAATTTTACCTCGTTGTTCTTGCCAGACTGCTGTTTCATTTTGTTAAAATAAGAACCACTAAGAACTTTGATGCAGCCAACTAAGAAGAATATCTTTGACGAGTTTCAATGTATTATTGGTACAAAAAACTCTTAGAGTATCATAAAGAGCTTTGCAGTGTTCCATTAAAAGATCTTGAAGCTAAATTCTTTTTACATTATAAAACATGTAATCCTTCAACTGTTGGTATAGCTAAATTTGTCTTCCAGGCAAAATTATATGAGAGCTGGGTGCACAAACATAGAGACTTATCTTTATCAACTGCTTACTTTAATTCAAATCTCAGTAGAAAAATGACATTAATGCTTCATCTGTGCCAATGCTTAACTGTTCCTTCGTGTTTTTGAGAACGAGAATGAAAACAGAAGAGTGTGTTTGTGTCTGCGTGAGGTTAATGATGCTGCCCTTTACTGTAATGACAGTAATGATCACCAGAGTACAAAAGCACATCTGGAGGCTTCGGATCACAGGGTGCAGTGGTGAGGACAGAGCAACATGGGAGGGAGATGATGCGTGAATAACGCAATGCAAAGAGGGGGAAAAAATGACCATAGCCAATCTAGCCAATGTCCAGAAGAGACATAATTTACCACGGATGAGAGGAAACACAGTCCCTCACCACACAGACAGGAAAACAAATAACACATTTTCCCTGCCGCTCTTTGTCTTTAATATGCAGTTAATAACATATCCTAGTTTTCTGCAATTCATCGCTCGTTTCTATTGTTTTCTCCTGTAAAAAGCCTGCAGTCTCTTCATTGGGATATTTTTACCAGGCGCTAGCTTGCCCTGCAGGAAACTCCTACTGCATGCAAGTTCCTACTGTTCCTTCATTTTGCAGCTAACATATAAAAAACAAGTAAATCTGTGTTTCCTGAAATGTAGTTTTATGCGAAATATAAATGATTTTTACATTTTACATATTAAAATTCCCAAATAATTAATAAGCTCATCTCTCAAATGCTTAAAACCCACAAATATAAAAATGAGAAAAAGAATCTGCAGCCATGCTAGCAGCTCTGTGAGGCTGTACTACTTACTACAATGTTCACCATCTTAGTTTAGTATGTTAGCATGCTAATATTTGCTAATTAACACTAAACACAAAGTACAGCTCAGGATAATGGGAATGTCCTTAGTTTTGCAGGTATTTTATAAACTAAAAAAATTAAACTAAAGTACAAATCAAAACTTTGATCTGATGATGGCGCAGACAAAAAGTTAAGAGATCACCAAAGTTATGGAATGTCAGTACAAAATTTCACGGCAATTCGTCAGGGCATCACCAAAGTTATTAGGATACATCCATGTCTGTACCAAATTTTGTGCCAATCCATTTAGTAGATGTTGAGATATTTCACTAGATAAGTAAAAACTCTGACCCGATGGTGGCGCTAGATGAAAAGTCAGAAGATCACAAAAGTCATTAGGATTCATCCTCTGGGGGCCGAGAATGTCTGCACCAAATGACATGGCAATCCATTCAATAGCTGCCATGACACACATTTCACTAAAAATCTAAAATTTCTTCCTTGTGGTGCACTAGAGTCTGGAGCAAAGCGGCCACTGACCAGCTGACCAATCAACCGACATTTCCCTCCATAGAGCCACGCCGCTAGCATGGCTAAAATTGTTTTAGAGCACAGTGATGATCACAGTCAGTCTCTTTTACAATCATGCCTCAAGGACATACTCCAGTAGATTCAGAGTACAGACGTTACAGCATCAGTCACCAAGACATTCCTAGTAGGAGATGAAGGAGAGAACAGGACGAGCATGAAAGAGAAACAGGGGGACCAGAGGAGAGACAATGGCTGTATTATTCAAAAATAACTGGTTTGATTCCTTTTATGAGCATGTTTTTGTCTTCAAGTCATCGGATTGTAGTTTTAGATTTTGTACCTTTAGCTGACTTATCAAGAGCTACTAATAATGACAAAGCTGCGCTGCATTTCATAGCTTTTCTGTAATTTTCATATGAAACTTTAGGCTTTTCCTCACTACTTATAGACTTCCTATGGTCTGAATGGCTACGAATCTTTATACGCCAAAATGAAGCATAACTAACTCATAACAGTAACATTGAAATTGAGCAACATCTGAGCAGTAGAAAGACAGAAATTTCCAGATAAATTCAAGAGACGGAGCTTGACATTTTGCCCAAACCCATCGTTATGTATGGGAAAGGACTGGACAGAGAGGGTACATGAATGTGATGAGTAAAATATGACTTGTAGATAAATCACAGACCGCCAAAAATCACATCCCTTCTCTTGCAGTAATTCGAAAATACCATATGTTGTACATACACACATAAACCTAAATGTATGTACCAACATGAAAAAGTCATGTAGAGTATGCAGCTTTACAGCGAGCAGCAGCATGTCTGTCATCAATTATTAATAACCATGTACAGTAAATGTATGTATATAGTTCACACAGTACATGTCCTGTATGCCATCTAAATTTATAACTGACAGCAGGACATGTGTGAACAAGAGTGTAGATGAGAAAGGACACTTGTGCATAGCATGTTCTGCACCTACAGTAAAACCCCCTGTTCCTCTGTTGAGCCTGTATGGATTGCCCTTTAAATCTTTAACCAGTGTTCCCTTAGAAGTGCAATCAATTATGAGATCTAAGGGTCATCAGACCAAAACGGGCCAACATGGTTAAATACATGCTGGAATAATGAAATTAATACCATTCCCCGCCAGTCACCTTGATGCATGATTGAGAAGCATGGCACGAGCGGTCCTGTCAATCAGTTGTGCAGAATTGGCCGGATACTGTGATGTGTACGTGTGTGTGTGCGTGTTGAATCATTGCTTTCTTAAAGACTTTTTATCCTTGTGAGAGTTTCCCTGCCTGATACCCTTGTATCAATCACTTATAAGCCGACAACAATGGATTTTGATCATGGAATTATTCTTCTTATAGGGAGTGAATGCATTAATTAATTCAATTAGGCCTGTGTTGTGTGTGTGCCAGTTGCTCCTCCTGTGGTTCTGGCTAATGGCATACTAATCCCCTGGGCTGGGGTCTTAACTGTGCTTCAGTTAGATATGCGGGAAATGAACAGGTTTAGCAGGAATATCAGCTAAGACGTATTAAGACAAGAAATCTAAGAGCACTTCACAGTGGTCTAAATCCATCATTATAGAATACTGTTGATATGTTAAGGTTTTGGAGGAGGCAGTTGCTTGACTTTTAAAACATTAAAACTTTGTGTGCCTCCCTGCTGTCCTACCTGCTTTCTTGAACCTTTCCAGCAGGTTTTGTCTGACTACCCTCTGCAGGTTGAAGTAGTCGTCCTCCTCATCAGGGCTCTTTAAGTACAGAGGAATGTGCTGGAACACCAGGATGTGTTTGGGTTTGGATTCCTGAACAGAGACAGATGTGAGGGATGGGTATATTTTCAATCTCCAAAGACGAAATTCAATTGTTGTGTCAAATGTCTGAAGACGACAGCAATTGTCCAAATGTCCAGACACAGCAAAGGAAGACATTATGTAGCCGAACGTCTTCATAAATCAGACAAGAATAGAATCATGTCACTGATGCCATACTACCGTTGAGGAGGAGGCTCGGCTCAGCTGCTCCTCCAGCCACGTCTCCTGGGCGTCCTTCAGCTGAGGGCAGGCCGAGGCGTCATAGAACAACTGGGAGTTCAGAACTAGGCAGAGGACTCCACCCACCTGAGACAAGAGGAGAAAGAAGAGACAGAGAGATGATGTAGGTGTAGGTTTTTTTCCAGTAGTAATTCCTATAATTTTTACTGCTGCAAAAACCTTCCACACAGAAGATCAAAATCATCTTATTTTAAAAATACCACTACTACTGCGTATACACAGATTATCCCATGGGCAACATGAGCATATGAGCAGGCCCTGGACTTAAGGGGGGATCGTGGCCTTCAAGATTTGTTCAAGTGGGTAGAAATATGTAAAATGACTCTGTATACATGTAAGTAGGCCTACATGTAAATTCTGAGTGGAAATTAAGTCATGTCAAGTGTCAACCATGAAGGTCAGAAGAAGCCTGTGGTCTAGGTAGAAGACTTTTTAGTTTATCATTGCTATTTTGTGCTATGTTTTGCTGTGTGGTCGTAGCTGTGGCTCTGCACTACATTTAATTCTCATTTATGACTTCTTTCATGGTTTGCAGGGTGATGTTTTATTAAGGCATCGTTATTGATGTATGGTTTTGTTTTGACCCTCAAAGGGGTGCTCCACTGATTTTACAAATGACAATCAATTAACTGGTCATGATTAGTCCTTCTCAGCCTGTAAAACTATTTTATAATGTTCTGTGGCTCTGGAGGAAGCTTTATAAAGTCTGAAAAAATAACCCTGATGATGTCACATTGATGTTATCTGGGTGGGTATTTACCAGGCGAGGAGGATCTAATGAAAGATGCTATTGCGTTTGCATTATGGGAAATGTAGGATCCAGTGTTTTTGAAGCTTGACTCATACTAGAGACTACAATCTCCGGCTCTCTTGCTTTGATTGTGATCATTCTTTTCTTAATCTGTCTCTTGTGAGTCCCCCAACTTTATGGAAGTACAATACTAAATAGCGGGACTACCCCTTTAACGACAAATCACGTATACTGTATATGGTATGCACAGAGGCAGCACCAAAATGTGGTTAATGTCACATACTAATATAATCAACACAACTGCAACATCATACATGGTGTGTCGGTTCCTGTGCTTTTGTGCACCCAAGACCTGTGAGCACAGAGAGGGTATGTGCAAGGCATGCATGTATGTATGAACATCTAGGTTAGAGCCTTTGGCATATTTGGTCCCATGGTCATGATAAGCTGTCCAGCCACTACTACTGGCTGTGCTACTAGTACTACTAAATGTCTTAGGTGTCTGCTCACCCAGAAGCTGAAATAGTCGTTCCCCCAAGCACTGCAGTACTGCTCCACTGTCCTAGGGGTGGGGGTGTTGCCCAGGTCATGGTTCCCACTCACAAATACCAGCGGGATGGAGGGATCTGTCCCCTTCAAGGCCGCCTTCAGATCTCGCTCCTGACCTTCTCTGAATGGGGTGTCTGAGGGGAAAAGGGGAACTCATTGTCATAATGTGAAAGATGGCGCGATGTCGTCATGACAAATTAGACATCCACATAGAAAAACAAAACAATATTGACTTGGATCAGAAAAATCGATTCTTAATTATTAATATTGATAATAAGATTTTACTTGGACTAGATAAAATGAGTCGGAGTGAGAAATTTATATGAATGTTGATGAAAACTGTCAGATTGAGAGTGTGAAGGGTCCTACAGATGAGAGTCGCCTAGGGGAAGGGGGAGTATTTGGATGATAACGATGACAGCTCAGAGAATGATCAATGCTCTGTTCAGCTTGACTTTATATCACCATGGTTACTGACATGATGAGTAGTGTTCTGGTGGAAGCCTCCCCAGTCCACAAGGCAAACCCAATCTTTCTGCTAAGCTGAGCACTAGCCACATCTTGTCATTGGTCCAAGATATTTATTGGTTTTACAAGACCTTTACAATGTGTTTATTTGTTTGTTGTGTTAAAATTAGGAGTACTAAGCCTGGAGTTCACAAAAAGGAGATGCGTGCAAAAGGGAGGGAAATGTTTTGAGCTAAATTAATTCAGTCCCAGCGTAGGTAAAGGGCAGAGAATTGATGAGACTCAAATCTATTTATAATTCACAATGTATATCAAACAAAGCTATCAGCCCCTGCTCGTAACTTATTCCTTCCTCTCTCTCTTCTCCTCTCTTATTTCTTTTCCTCTTTATTCATCTGAGCAATTATTTTACTGGCCTACTTTTGGAGCAAACGTTTCCTTGGATGTTTGGATAGGACTCATTACATAAGAGCATTTTTTCCGGCAGAACATCTTGTGCATGAAAGAGTGAGAGAATGTAAAGTTTAAAACACATCCGGATAAAAGGTAAAACATCGTTTTCACCTGTCTCTCTTCTATAATTAAGCTAGCCTGTCAGATGTCAAATTGTCAATAAATCACACAAACATGCACTCAAATACAAAGAGAGACACAAAGGCCCTTTTTGTTATGTAAAACTGAGTTTGTGTGACACTTTTATTACTGCATTCATATTCAGGTTTGGAGAGTAACTGCTTCTGTATAATTACATACAGTGTATTAATTTCCTCATGTATACCAGATAGTACTTGAAGAAGAAAAACAAGACTAGTGCTATAAAATGGTCATAGATCATCACTAGTAATGACTATTTTGTAAAGTTTTGCACCTGATTGGCTAGCCTAACCTGGGCTGATGACACCTGAGAGTACATTTTGTTAAATCTCTTGTTCAACATCTACTACTGGGGCATGAAATATGTAAGCGGTAACTTACAACGTGTCTCAATAAAAAACATATCTGGACACTTATATGTTTGGAGTGTGTTATTACATTTCTGCTGCCTAGCGTTTTGTGCACAAACTGATTACCAAGCAATACAAAATTCATACACAAAATGCACTTCTTTTTTTCTTTTTTTTAACAGAATGCTGGCAAAGTCACAAAATCACTAAAATGCATTTTGAGCATGCTGTTGGAATGTCATAAAGGGGCATTTGGATCCAAGTTTTATAACAATAGTAATGATATTGTAATTGTGTAATTTTTTTTTACAATTTATTTCCTTCATTTCATTCTAGGAAACAACTTCTGTGCCATGAAAAGTAAAACTGAAACTGTTTTACCTTACTTAGTAAATTACCTTACTTATCAATTCACAGTGTTTGATTATCAATAGATAAGTGGTCTGAGCAATGGTTTCCAGCAGGTGATGTGTAGTGCAGTTTGAAAAACAAAAACAAACATCTAATTTGGTCTCTGGGGAGCTGACAGTTTGAAGCAGTCTTGATGAAAATGATGACAGCTGAGGCCACAATAATGTGGACTCGTTATTCCACAATCACAATATATACAGTGCATCCGGAAAGTATTCACAGTGCTTCACTTTTTCCACATTTTGTTATGTTACAGCCTTATTCTAAAATGGATTAAATTCATTATTTTCCTCAAAATTCTACAAACAATACCCCATAATGACAACGTGAAAGAAGTTTGTTTGAAATCTTTTTTATTAAAAATAAAAAATGAAAAAAATCACATGTACATAAGTATTCACAGCCTTTGCTCAATATTTTGTTGAAGCACCTTTGGCACCAATTACAGCCTCAAGGTATGAAGTATGATGCTACAAGCTTGGCACACCTATTTTTGGACAGTTTCTCCCATTCTTCTTTGTAGGACCTCTCAAGCTCCATCAGGTTGGATGGGGGAGCGTCGGTGCACAGCCATTTTCAGATCTCTCCAGAGATGTTCAATCAGGTTCAAGTCTGGGCTCTAGCTGGGCCACTCAAGGACATTCACAGAGTTGTCCCGTAGCCACTCCTTTGTTATCTTGGCTGTGTGCTTAGGGTCGTTGTCCTGTTGGAAGATGAACCTTCGCCCCAGTCTGAGGTACAGAGCACTCCAGAGCAGGTTTTCATCAAGGATGTCTCTGTACATTGCTGCATTCATCTTTCCCTCGATCCTGACTAGTCTCCCAGTTCCTGCCGCTGAAAAACATCCCCACAGCATGATTCTACCACCATGATTCTACCTGGTATTGGCCAGGTGATGAGTGGTGTCTGGTTTCCTCCAGACATGACGCTTGCCATTCAGGCCAAAGAGTTCAATCTTTGTTTCATCAGACCAGAGAATTTTGTTTCTCATGGTCTGAGAGTCCTTCGGGTGTCTTTTGGCAAACTCCAGGTGGGCTGTCATGTGCCTTTTACTGAGGAGTGGCTTCCATCTAGCCACTCTACCATACAGGCCTGACTGGTGCAGTGCTGCAGAGATGGTTGTTCTTCTGGAAGGTTCTCCTCTCTCCACAGAGAAACACTGGAGCTCTGTCAGAGTGACCATCGGGTTCTTGGTCACCTACCTGACTAAGGCCCTGCTCCCCCCGATCGCTCATTTTGGCCGGGCAGCCAGCTCTAGGAAGAGTCCTGGTGGTTCCAAACTTCTTCCATTTCCAGATGATGGAGGCCACTGTGCTCATTGGGACCTTCAATGCTGCAGAAATTTTGCTGTACCCTTCCCCAGATCTCTGCCTCGAAACAATCCTGTCTCGGAGGTCTACAGACAATTCCTTGGACTTCATGGCTTGGTTTGTGCTCTGACATGCACTGTTAAGTGTGGGACCTTGTATAAACAGGAGTGTGCCTTTCCAAATCATGTCCAATCAACTGAATTTACCACAGGTCTAATCCAATAAAGTTGTAGAAACATCTCAAGTATGATCAGTGGAAACAGGATGCACCTGAGCTCAATTTTGAGTGTCATAGCAAAGGCTGTGAATACTTATGCAGATGTGATTTTTTAAATTTTTTATTTTTAATAAATTTGCAAAGATTTCAAACAAACTTCTTTCACGTTGTCATTATGGGGTATTGTTTGTAGAATTTTGAGGAAAATAATAGATTTAATCAATTTTGGAATAAGGCTGTAAAATGTGGAAAAAGTGAAGCGCTGTGAATACTTTCATACTTTCCGGATATATATATATATATATATATATATATATATATATATTTACACATTGCCACAATGATATACAAACAAAGGCAGCCACATTAATGAAGCTAGAGTGGAGAGTAGGGGGCACAAAGGTTGTCATCTGAAATGCTGAGGCAATTGTTGCAGCCGCTAGCTCACAACCAACCCTGCTGTTACAGACAGATGGATTTTAATAGATTTTAACAATTTATTCACAAGTGGAGAATATCTCTTGTTTTTATTTCTATAAAAGGTCAGTTTCTCCAAATATTCAACAGAAAATCTAGAGAGGGAAGTGAATGAGAAGCACTCTTCCCTCTCTTAAACACCATCAATGTGCCCTTTAGCAAGGCACCTGACCTTGTCAGCTGCTCCAGTGGGGCTGTTCGGTAGCTAAAAACAGGAAAAAAATGTTTTATGCTTGACACCACCCGAGTGTGAATGTGTGTAATCGAGCGAGTGCGAAGCAGGGTGGGGCTCAACAAGAGTATGTAGCCACACTTTACTTTCCTTGGATAAATAAATGTGAAAAAATAGCACTGGTAGGCAAATACAGTAGCAGGGATGCTGCGCTGCCTTCTGCTTCCTCACACCTCCAGCTGCTTGCCCTCAACTACAGCCATCCGCTAACATGGCAATACCCATGAATCATCATCTCTCAGTGCTACACAGCACAAACCAATCCTCAACCACACAGTACCCCATTAATCTGCATTTGAGACACCTTGCTTTAGATGAATGAGGAGTGGTTATGGGCATGACACCATTAAGGCACCAGGCAGTTTAACATTTGTAGGTTGTTTAGAAACATATGTCCTTCTTCACTATAAAACTGGATTCATACTTATCTGGTTACATTTGTCAGTTAACATGCCTTCCTTCACTTCCCCTTAACCACTGGTAATAGTGCCATACAACATTATGCAAATGGGTAGAACGGGAACGGAACTAGAATAGAATAATATAATATTTGTGATGAGAATTTCCATTAACTATGCCTGATATTAAAAAATGCCAAAGAACATACAGAAAAGAGTAATAAAATGCTGCAGTGAAGTTAATTTCATAAATAAGTGCTCGAGCAATGGAAATTATGAAGGCTCGTGAAACATTTTTGGAGGAATGAATTTTTATGCATACATTTGCTCACCCTGGTTTCCTCTTTTGGACTAAGCAAAATATGTACAAAGTAGGGTATATGGAAATAAAAACACAATGCTCCTCTCCACGCTATCTGGAGCTCTGACTAAAAGGCCTTGTTCAAAGACTTAATGAGATTGCAACACTATGATTCTCAAACCTTGACAGGAGACTTTGGCAGGTTCTCGTTGAGCCTGTCCAACACTGTAAGCACTTCTCTCAGTTTCATATAAATTCTGGCTGTCTGACTGCACATAGGCAAGTGCGTGGGGTCTTGCTGTCGCATACATTTTCTGCACTCAAACAACTGTATTTTCAATGTGTGGGGACCTCTAAATTTGTGACTAAGTCGAGCATGTACTGGCACTGATGGGTTGTGTTGATGTGGCAGTGGCCTACAGTTTATGACGAGATAGTAACTAGGATGAAGCCATATTAAATGTATCCTACAACCTTTCACACAACCTAGTTTCATTACAGTATGCTGGATCAATCCTGTGAGCAATGAAATTCACCACAAATACTGTAAACTGTAATGTCCTGTGAGATGTCACCATTAAACTAGAGATGTCCTGAGCTGATCCTAAGGATCGGTACCAGGGCGATCAGAGGATATTTTAAAGGATCGTATCGGCTGATTCAAATCCAATCCTTTCTTTATTGTACTCTACTGTGTTTTTCCCACCTCAGCCTGCTAGGTTTGCAGCACTGCTCTTCTTCACTACAGTGCAGCATTTTGTTGCATATGTGAGTGTGCGAATGTGAATGTATTTGTGCGTATCAGTGCTGGTGAGTTCTGATACCTGTATTGGCAAAATAACGCTACACAGTAGGCGACAGAAGGCAAGTGACACATTTTTAATTTGGTAAAATGTTCTAATTATTGAAGAAACTGTTTTGTTTATGTTACAATAAGTATTTAGTTTTCACACTAAAGTGTTGGTTAATGTCTGTGCTGTCACTTTAAGAGATCGCATATTTTTGGATTATTATCAATTGGATTATTATTGTCAACGAACAGGACTTGCTAGTTGGGGGTAGTTGGGGTACACGCACTGTGTATACCTTGGGTGGAAGAGGATGATTTTCTTGCAACGGCAGCCAGAGTTTGCGGTGTTCCGACTCGAAGACAGTCGAAGGTACTGCATTTTGGCTTTAACTGATGCGCAACGTTGAGGTGCTTTAGCATTGACGTTGTGTTTACCCCCTTACAAGGAATTAACTTAGAACATAAACAGCATTTTGCTTCCTCCTTATCTTTGGCTTTACTGAAATGTAGCCAAGCCTTTGACTGCTTTCCACGTTCTGCCATCCTAGCAAGCAACCATATGACCAAATGAGAAATGAGGCAATTCAATTCTTCTTAATTTAGTTTAATGGTGGATGGCAGACAATTCAATTGAATTCAAAAACTTTATTAGACAATCAATGTATGTTTGTGCACCAGTGACTTGATTTAAATGACATGACTCTCCTCTTTCCAGACATAACGTTCCGTTATAGGACCCACTAGTCTCGATAGCAGTATCGATAAACTCGGACCTTATTGATTTTTGAATTTTGAAAAATTTGGAACCAGATCCTTATAGAACCGGGTCTCGATCCCCATCCCTACCTATTACTGCCCACAAGCCACTGGACAATCCCATTAGATAAACACAAACAGAACCTCCCAGCTCGCCACCCCCCTCCAAAAAAAAATCCCAAATGCTTCCACATGTCCCAAAAATAAATTCTTCCTGGGCAGTCTCTCCTTCATATTCTCCTCTGCTTCAGAATCCCACAGAGAGCCCCATTTTTATCTGCCTTCAACAGTAATTAAACAGGTTTCCACAGTTACAGAGAGGGGACAGGGAAGTCCCAAGGTAACCTCTACTTCACCTTTGTGAGCTTTACACACATGCATGCACACACGCAGATGCTCACACATATTTGAACACTTCTCCCTGCTGTATCATGCGTAACATCCCTCACGAACCCTCAGAGACACAGTTTGAAGCCTTTGTAGTGCTCATTAGAAGAGTGTTAAGTCCAGCATGTTTCTCTAATCTAATCAGCTCTGTACCCCCCCCCCATCCTCTTCATTTGTCAGCTTTGAAAATAAGTGAGAGAAAGACAGAAGAGGGAAATGAATGAGGGAGAGGCAGAGAAAGAGAGGCAAGATTGAAGGAAGTCCTTGAGATGAGAAAGCGTCTCTTGAGGGTTAGCTTAGATTGGAGAGGAGACAGGGAATTGGGATCAAGGAACATTCCATCAGTAAAGGTCTGGATGACACAATGATATGGGAGCAAATGCTGGCCAGCATTTCTTTATGAAGCATGACCTCAGATTGTTTAGTTTTGTAGAATGGGATTGTACCTCGTGGACCACTGTGATGGGATGCAAACAAAGCCTTTGAGTTCATCAGGGTCCCTCTCCATCTTCTGAGAATAAGCGCTTCTAATCGCCACTTCTCCAATTAGTCTTTGATAAGGAAGGAAATGTATTAAATGGAGACATCACTTGTTAGCCTTCAGTTTTCCTGCCTTCTTGTCAAGGTCTAAAGCGCAAACGTAATATTGACACACACAATGACCCTATTGTTTTTTTTATTGTTTGTTCCAGAACAATTACAAGAACAAAGTGAACTTTTGATTCATCCACAGAAGTTTTAATTTACATGGATGCTTCAGATAGATTCATCAGAGGCAAGAATAAATGAGTGTGTTTGTGTATGGTGTCAGACTTGCAAATGAAGGTTGTCAAAATAAGGTATGAGGCATGAGACTGCAGCTGTTTACTAAAGAGAACAGACAGATGAGAGAGAAAGACAGAGAGGAAAGAGCCAGAAAGGAAAACAGAATGAGATAGAGAGTGAAATCCGTGGGAACAGAAATACAGTTGCCAATTTCCTGTCGCCGACAGGCAGCAGTGTTGACAATGCCGGTTGACAGCCAGCTTCCTCTGGCCGCCACCCATTCATTCTGTATTGTAAATAAACAGTTTAAGGGGAAATGTCAGCCGAGAGACGGAAGGAGCAGCTCTGACTATAATATCTCTTCCCTCCTCTCTACCGGTGCAGCAGCCCAGTTACCAGGCAAGTGACGGACGTGGCGAGTAATGAGGATGGCACACACAACCTGCTCTGTTGGGGCTGACAGTAACGAGGGCTGACGCCACGGCGTTTAAAGGTCCCCAAGGCCTTGCGGTTTAAACCCCATGCTTACACTATCCACTGTCCCACTGTGCTTCTGAAATAGGTCTCGCTGTGACCTATAAATGAGACTGATCAGAGGGAGACGCGGGGAGATGTGGTAAATGGATGGCGGCTATGTTTTGGTCTAAATGGTGCAGTCATGGAGATGATAAGGATACTTGGACACCTACAGAAAGACTCTTAGATGATAGGGGGAGACAGCTCCAGGAGTGTTCATGACTGTCCCTGTGCAGCAAAAATTGGTGGTCATTATGACCCAAAAAAGAGAAGAGGAAGGCAAGAGTTACTCTGTGACTAAGCCAAGCCAAATCTTTGTTGCATATGAATAGTTTGCCTTGAGTCAAATTTTAGAAACAGGGTCCAAGGACATTTTACAGATGACACACTGCACCACATATAACCAAATATTCTACTTCTGCTCAATAACTTACATAATCACCAAATCAGGTTCAAGGCCAGAGATTCTTTCACCACGAGCCAATCGAACATGTTAACAGACGTACTGAGAGACAGGACATGCAGAGATGGAGAGAAAGACAGGTTGACCTGCAGACTTCTTTTCTCGTGCCCATTCCTTGAGGCCAGGCAGCCAGCTCATGCTACTCCCTAATTGGCATGCAAAGGTAGTTTGCATTGGTTTAGCGGCTTGTGGCTCTTTTTTGCTGAACATTAACTCTGCAGTGGGTCCTGCCAGCCAGTTCCTCTTAGCCTGTTATCAAATCAGGCAGCTGGACACCGAGAAACATGCACACCACGCCGTAGTCACTCATTTCATTACAATTACTTCAATAAATCCACCAATTCCTGCCTGAGTATTGTCTACAGCTTTAAAAGGTATTTTACTTTATAAGTGGAATTAGTTGGTTTATGTTTAAAGGCTGGAATTAATCATCACATCTCTGTCACTACCGAAACACAGACACAGACAGACAAAAGGGAGCACAATTTAACACAGCATGATTCAAACACGGTGTGTCAGTTCCAAACAAGATGGGAAATGAGCAGTAAAATTATTATTTTGTTTACTCAACCAGCCATTTCTGGAGGTAACCAACTTTTTTCAAACTCAGTTCTATTCTGAAAATCTATTTGTCTGGCTAGACAGTGAAAGCATCTGGTGAATTGGTGAAACCAGCTGCCACTGTGGCAAAACAAGTCAGCTTGCTTTCCTGGTTCTCCCAGCATAAGATTGATGGAGAGAAACTAATGTACACTATTATTAGAAATTATTGACAAACTAAATAATTGAATAAAAACGCCACATATTCTCCATCTGCAACCAGTATTCAACTGAACCATTTGAACAAAGTAAAATCTTGCCTTCATACAAACAGCTTGAAGGCAACCAGGTGCTTTTTATAGATAAATATTGCATGCTGTCAGTGGGGGTTTGATGTTTACAAACTAGACTTTACGAACAGGGCAGAAAACAAACTTTTTTTGCCTCCCAGCTGCAGCGGCTGTAGCACCCAAAAACACACTGGCAGCTATCTTATATAGATTTTTTGAATCGGACAGGAATTTAAAGTGTGGCTGGTCTAATCAATAGCCAAAATCTTCATCAGCACAGAAACTAAACTTGCCTGAGAACAGCCAGAAGGCCTGTGCTATTTCATAGATAAATATCAGCTGCTGTCATAGGGGAGTACGTTGTTTACAGACTCTGGCTGGGAAACAGAGAAGGCTAATGTTCAAACCTTCCTCAATGAGGAATATTCTGTAGCTGAACCATCCCAAAGCTGATGTTCTTCACAGAGTGCATTAATAACATTAGGACTATCTTGGTGGGCAGCTGAGAATGAATATATATATATATATATATATATATATCAGACATATTCCATTCTCTTTAAAGACTGATAAATGTCAGAAGGCTCGCTCGGCTTCTGCTAACAACATATCTGAGAATCTGTAGCAATGGCCTAATACACGAGGCGCAGAATAAAGAAGGTTTGAAAATTCAAGACTTGCTACATTCTTTTTATTCACTAACTTCTGACAGCTATATCTGTAAATGGCACATTTACATAAACACCATGTCTGTTAAATGCGTCCTTTATGGTTATATTACAGATTTTGGTCAAATGCCATTCACTATTGCCAGAGATGCGTACATGCATTGATTTTGCAGGTCATCACAAACCTCTCCTGCCTGCAGCACAGGGGTCACCAATAAACAATTCTGCCTGAGGCTCAAAAATGACAGCCGCATCTGACAATGAGACTCAGATTACACGGCATGCCTATTTGGAATCTTATATGACAGGAAAAGCATGACATTTTAATGGTTTCAGTCAGAAACATTCTTGTCACATTTTACTATTATGACAAATATATTTGACATTGGCATAATAGCTCCTTTCAGAGCAGCTTTCCTGCCTAATCAGAAAGTCATCTCATGCTGGGCAGGTGAAAAAGTAAACCCCACAGTGGAAATAGAGTGAGCAGAGGCAGGTTTAACACTGCTTATCAGTCTGACCTCTACACATCACCAAATAATACAAGGTTGAAATATCAGTACAAATGCCAGATGTGTCACAGATATGTGGTAAGTTTAAGTAATAATCTATTAATCAGCTTAAACTCAATAACACTTCAGCTTGCAAAGGCATAGATGGCCACTCGCAAGTGAAAAGCACTCAGTAGCGGCAATAATTTACACCAAATATGCTGCAGGTAAAGGCTGGGGTGGTCACTGTGAGTATCTGTTATTATGCTGGATTTATAGTTTTGTGTTATGGTTTAGCTACGTAGCTAATACACATAGCCGATGAACTGTGATTGGTCAGCTTGTGTTTTTTTCCAACAAGTTTACGATGCCCGGGGAGATTGTTAATAAAGACATTAGACAACGTTTAGCAAGTTGAAGAAATTGTCTCTAATCCGTTGCTTTTTAATAACACACATCTAGTAAAGCCATCTCCACTGCAACCCTTCTGCTTGCTGCCATCGCTGCTCTGTAAGAACGTAAAAACGGCAGTAGTCTCCTAGTCAGTAATGAGACAAAGGAAAAGAGAAGTTACCTGGATGTAACTCCAGTTCTATAGATCCATGCATAGCCTGATGTTGCTCTATATTGTAAAGTAAATAAAAAATGTGAACTGTTACTGTGACGAATATATCATGGCCTGATTACATACGACACATCAGTCTAGTGTTATGGTGGTGCTATTATTAAGTGAAATGTGCGCTGAACTATAAATCAAACTGACCCACTGCGTCAAGTATAAACCCAGTTTAAGCATCAGCAATAGCATTTAGATTTAAATAGATCATTTTACAGATCAATAGATTAATACTGTAGATCAGCTGATCTGGGTGGCAGAGATGACTTAATGTTCTTGCCTGGATCTATACTGTAAGTTCAATTTCTCCAGGTGCAAACTGCTATATGCATAACGGAACTACTGATGAAAATCAATAAGATGTCAGTCATATTAAAAAGCTGTATTGTGTGCATGAAAGCAGGAAGCAGGCTCATGAGCTGACTAGGAAAACTTTTATGTTCACTGGCCACAAATCCCAAAGGTCAGCTGGTGTTTTTTTATTTTACCAAAGAATAAGATATATATGACTTGGTTTGCCTGATAAATGATGTACTATGCGATCGGGTTAACAGTGTTTGGGTGGTGGTTGCAAATTTCTAACTTTGCTCATAATCTTCCTTTGATCTCTCTGATGAAAAACGAGATATCGGCTTTGGCCGCAAACTCTCTGTCAATGTGCAGTTTTGGAGCACAGACTACAAATGAGGCATAAAACAATTTGATTGGTGAAACGTTGTATAGTGCGTGAAATCACAGCTTGTGTTTCTAAATAATTTGCTGTTATCCGTAATTGGGGAGAGCCAGTTCAAACACTTTGAAATAAGTGCAGCATTTGCATGAGCCTGCGTGATGTACCAGATGCCATGAGATAACGCTCATGGGACCACTGCTGTGTCATTTGGTCTGACTAAAAGAGGCTGAGCAGAGTTAAAGCTCACGCGACTGGCATCTGTGAGTTCACATTATGTCCTCCAACATTAGGCGGATAATTGGCTGCTACCCTGGTTGATGCCAATATCTTGTTTTTACTGTCCATAAGGCTGTGTGTCCGCTGGGAACCTCTCTTCACTGCTGTGGCTTGTTTTCAGCAGTAAGCATGTGCTGTTGTAGTTTCTTCACAGCCCTCAGAACTCAGTGTGTATTTATCACTCAGAGACGTTAAAAGTTTTTAATGTTTGGCAAAAAAAAGCAATGTACTTCAGAGAGCATTTCATCACAACAGCAGGACCCACACTTGGTGCTTTCCCTAAACACCTGTTGAGAGCTACTAGCTAAAAATATGTCTTGAAAAACTGAAATGACATCATTTCATTTTACGAGAGTTGGCAGCAGTAATACTCTCCAGTAGTTCTTGAAACCTACAGTTTTCTATCCCTACCTGGCATGGCGTGGACTAGGTCGCCACACAGCACCATGAACCTTGGCCTGGGTCTGAGCTGGTTTACGGCCTCCACAGCCTGCTTGGTGAGCTCAACCTCCTCGGCCCATTCGTCCCCTCCACCATCGCAGTCGCCCTCCCTCCAGGCCTTCATCAGCCCAAGCTGGGGGTCTGCGGCCTGGATGAAGCAAAATGGTCCCATCCACTCACGTTCTGCATCTGGAGCAAGAAGATACAAGAATGGACTTAGCAGTTGTGTGGACAGAGACGGACACTGGTTATTACCAAGACCATGATGCAATAAAAAGTGCATCAGGCAACTTTACATGCTGTTAGGCCAACGGAAGCAAGAAAGAAAGAAATGTAAAAAATGGTGACTTCAATTAATCAAAGCTGCACTAATCAATATTTGTGTATAAATAATAGATCAAATTACTATGTGTAATAAAGAAAGGTGTTGCTCATAGTTCTCCTCAGCTCTACAGACCATTTTAGTGTCTTTCAGCTTATTGTTTTGGTTTTATGGCCCTCTATTTTGCAATCTCATCAACCTCAATTCCAGCAGCGGCAGGCAGCTGTTTTCAGCAAAAAATCTCTGATAAACCCACAGTATACTTCTTGTCCAGCACCAAACTGCAAGACAAACAAAATGATTGACTATCTGGTAAACATAGTGGAGCATCTAGCAGCTAGAGAGCCAGAGCAGGAAAGATGCTGCTGCTAAAGATTATAACAGAGCTAAAAGGAGAGTGAATATTAGACTTAGATTCATCAGGTGGCAAGAAACACGACTCTAAATCATAGACTGTATATACAGATGGACAGCGCGTCTCCACTTCCTCCCCATAAACTGTAATGAAGCCAAAATATCCCAGATACAGGAGCAGCCATCTTGCGCGTTTAACGTCATTTGGAGCCAGAGTCTGCGCAGTAGTGATCGGAGTTGGAGGAGCACATACACCCGTCCGACTCAATCGCAAGCAGAATCTTTGCATGACAAATATACAGAGAAATGGCAATAATACTGATGTGAACATATGTAAACGCTTAAATATATGGTTTTTCAAAAAAATGTGTCACTTTACCTATTAAGGGAATATGCATATAATCAGGTACTTTCCCTCACATTTAAACTTGTTCACACACTCATTTAATGGACACAGCTTTCATTAGCAGCTGACCTTTTGATTTATCTGCCGGGTACTAACATTACATTCTGGCAGCACCTGAACATTTTCATTTCAATGTGTTTAGGCCACAGGGTGCTTGCACAGAACACTGCACATAGTAGTATGCAAAAACATAAAAGCTTTAGGGATTAGGTGTCATCACAGCATTAGTGATTTTAAGGCCTGCTGTGAGAGCTTCATGTAGAAGCCTTCCATTCATTCTTGGAATCAACACAACACTTGATTAGCGGAATGTATTGTGATCAGAATTTAGGACTGGGAAATGAAGATCCGGGGGAAATGTAATGTACAGCCTTTTGTTAAAGCTGTACATGCTCACTCTAAATAATTAACAGCTACATGTTGGAGCATGAATGGCAAAGAACAAGTGTTTTACATAATCCGGATATTATGTAACTGAAGGGCCCTACAATCTAATCACTCTCCAATATTCATTAACAATGCAAACCATGTAAAGAACAGAAGCAGACACTCAACACGGCTTGGCTGATGGCAATGACAAGGTTTGACATGAAGGACACAGGAGAAAGCCTGGCAAAGTGATATGGAGTCCCCTTGTTGCCTGCAAATGGACAGATGCTAAGAGCAGGTCTAAACAACAGCTTTCTGCTCCACTCATTTAGTTTCCGGAGGATGTGGAAGCAGTACTGTAGTTATGCACTGCTGTCACTGTGGAGAGTCTGCATCTGCATTCTGCACAAATCCCCTCACTCACACTCAGCAGGGGGATACTAGCTGTTCATTATCCTCTGTGTTTAACATGCTCTCTGTCTATCTCTCTCCCAAATGAGTTTATGATAATTCTGTCCTCCAGTGAAACTTGAGCAAAGATAGGAAAAAGAAAAAGCATCTTGCTCCTGGGGACCAGACAAGTAAAAGCTTAACAATGATCCCCTTGTTGTAATTGACATTTATGAAACCATGAGGGGAAACGCATTCTACTTTTATGTTTATCATCATGATCTCTCTAAATTACTTTAGAATGCCTTCAGTCCAAACTAGCATGGCCTTGATCTTAACTAATGACTACACAGTGGAGACTTCTGATAAATTTATCATTTAAACAGCTGCCATGACCACTGTAGTATAAAGTTAAGGTTCCTACTGTGGCGTAGGCCTGGTTTAATTTCAGAAGTCTATGTCAGTCCATCAGGATTTACTTCTTGAGAGAATGCAGACTAGTCTTTTAAACAGATCAAAAACTTTCATGAGCACATCTTGAACTCTTGCAGCTCAGCAGAATAGTCTCTAAACTCGGTTTAGGCTTACCAGCGTTTGCGTATGGAAATCATTACCTAACAATACACACCTCTCAGTAAGCACGTAAGACCTGCTCTCTTTGCAAAAGAATGCTTGCAAATCACACGGGTACGCAAGTGTGCATATACATACACATACAACATGGAACTCTGCATGTACACCTCCCATGCATGTTGGTCTTACTCCTGAGTTATTAGCCATCTTCTTTGTGAGTGCCCCTAACAACAGACACAATCTGTGAAGATTTAATGAAGCTACAAGGCGCACTCACACAAATCCTGCATGCTTTTTGTTACACTGAGCATACTTTATAGCATAATGTCTCTCTCTGGAGTCACATCTGTGAACTATTTCACAGACAAATTAAAAAGAAATTAAAAAAAAAAAAACACAAATGGGCTTGCAGGAGCCAAAGCTCCCATGACATGACAGGAGATAAGAGGCAGCAGCCTTGCGTGTGGCTGCGCTGGTCGAGATTTCTCAGGTGGCAGATGGCGAGCTTTAAACAAAATTAATCATCATTTGAGATGAAAGCACAAGGGGGCTTGCTTTCAAATTCTGCCCTTGAATTCCCTTAAACTAGCTGCTTTCCTACTGGTGCTAAAGAACTAAACAGACATAAAAGGTAGAAATCGATAGTATGAATCCTTGAATATCTTGACCACAGAGCTGAACCACACACTTTAGTAAGTAATGAAACGTTTTACACTAATTTAATCTACTTAAATAAGGTCTGCAACAGTGATAATACTTCTCAAAACATGCAGAAATGTGGCTATAAAATAAAAATAAAATTAGAGAACCTGAGGATTCAAAGTAACGTTAGTGGACCAAACAAGAAGCAACTATTACCTATGATCTCTAACAGCAGGCTGCAGCACTTCTAAACAACAACAAACCCGGAGTATTGTTTTTGTTGCACTAATTTGATTCATTAACGCTGCTGAAACAGAGCACAGCACTACTCATACGCTTTATTTTGTAAACACACAAAGATAACAAGCTAGCCATCTATTGTTAGCCTTGCTATGGTTGACAACGGCGACCCGGTAATTAAAACAAAGATACACAAAAGCTGTCAAGTGACTGCGTTTGCTCTGTCAGGCCATTAATCTGCAGCTAACGACAACAATTTGTGTAACAGCCAAGTTAGAGAGCGCGTTAGCTGATGGATTAGCATGTAAGTTGGCTAACCGGCGGGGCTAAAGAAGCTAACGACAGTCGGCTACCTTCAATCAGTCCGCTGAATGTCCGATGTTTAGCCCTGAGAAAGATATCCTCACTCTCAGCCATAAGATCCAATGGTTAAAGAGTTGTCCGAGCAAACTAATGTGTGACTTGTGAGCCTGTCAGTGTGTAGCTGTTGGGTCACCTCAGCTGTCTTTGCGACTCGCTGACGCTATCGGTGGTCGACTACACTGCCTGTTTGTGACTGTGTGACTTTCGCTGCAGCGGCACCCAGTGTGGCTGCGACATGCAGGCTGTCCTAACATTATCAGGCAAAATTTACCCTCGCAATACCAAACCAGCTAACGTACAGCCTTTAACCCTTACTGTTTTAATTAAGTAACGTTAGATATAGCCTACAACATATTTTGAAAATAGGCCTATGTACAGGCTACTGAATTCCCAAAACTACACCTCAGGGTGGTCACTGAAGGTGCTGTAGGAAATCTGAAAATGAGTAAACAACCGAGTTATGCTATCATTGTATCCACATACTTTACCACAATTGAATGGATGTGCTGTAAAAATGACCGTTGACCAAAACCGTTGTAAACTAAACTAACTAAATCATTTTGCATTTCGTGTAAAAACACCTACCGTGGCCCTCAAAATGCATGTGTTGTCAAGTTGTTTTCTTAAGATTTTTAAATTTGCTTGTGTTTTTGCTATTTACGTGTGTTTTCTTAAGTTGCAGGGCGTTGAGCTCTCAGGGCCACCGTACGGCTGGAGTCTTTCAGCACCATGGACAGGTCGTTCAGCATCATCCATCCATCCTCTTTTAACCTTAATGGAGAAACTGTTTACCTGGTTGCTTTAATATTTTTCATTCGCCTATTTGAATGAGTGGTAATCTTTTCACTGCATCCAGACAGTTCAAATAACCTCGGAGGTCCATTAGAGGTATGTTTTTAACCACATAATTAATCAATATAGACCACTTGTGTTACAGGTTTATATAAGTGTATTTTGCAGGTGGAAAATTATCTTATATTTTTATGCTTTTCAGCTCAGTTCAGCTCAACTCAGGCAGTTAATTAATTTTCTCACAGCACCTGTTTGGCAAAAGACAACTGCACTTTAAGAATTTGAGATATCCACTAAATAAAAACTTAGTCTTATACAAAGTGCTTTGCTTACACCATAGGCCTGCTATTCCCTGTTTTAGAAAGAAAAACTATTAATTTAAAGGATAAGACGTTTTCCAATTGGATAGTATGTGGGGATGCGGCTCGTCACTTTTCCATCTGTGATTATAAAACCATATTACTCATCATATTATTTGGTTGTGTCGTTAGGAAACATTTGAAGAAATGATTGAGCATTACTAGTTAAGAACCCTTAAGGGGATCCAGTGGGCATTACGTCCCGGGGCCACATCTTTGGTGAAGGGTTTTCAAAATGTATGCCAAGCTCTGCCAGCCACTGCCTATTGGAGCACATTAAGCCAAAATTTCAGGATTTCTAAAATAATGGCAACCTACGACTGGAAATGTATAAAGTGGAAAAAAGGGGGAGAAGGCTACTACGCCTTTCCTCGACGGCAAAACAGAACAGTGATGTGCGTATTCCGGGACTTCTACTATTCTACTATCATAATATTTCACAATATAGGCTCTCTCTCTCTCTCTCTCTCTCTCTCTCTCTCTCGCGCTGTCCTCAGCCCTCGCAGTCGCACTCCCTCCCCATGTTTTCCTCCTCCTCTCCTTGTGCGCACCAGGCTCTCCCACCCTCGGCTCTTCTATTCGCTCACTGCGCTCTCATCCTCGGTGCGGCTTGTGTCTCTGCCTACTCCTGTGTGTAAGAGCGCACCGATGGATATGTAAAGTGATGCACTCCTGAAAAACGCGAAATCTGAGCCTGCAAATGCCTTTCTGAAAAACGTATAGATGCGCAGCAGAGAGCGCGCGTTGGAGAGCAGTTCGTTAGATTAAGTCAAGTTCATTCCACAAAGATTGCTTTTATTCTGCGCGTTTTTTTTTTTGTTTGGATGATGATATGTTAATGAAGATGTTCATCAGCGCGGATGACGGTGCGTTGCTATTTGGATGTATGTTTCTGGACTTTTCAGCATATCATGACCGTGCGCCTTTTTTCCTCTCTCCAAGTCTTTTCGTTTCTGCGTGAAGTTGAACGGAGGAGAAAGCACGATGAGAGGGAAATACTTTCTCCTCGGCTTCTTGTTGCTCAAACTTATGGCTCTTGTGTGCAAGGCTGACGGGGAGCCAGGACTGCTCGGAGGATTCGTAATGATCGCCACCTCCAACGGCTCCAGGGAGGAGGAGAGCGTGTCCGAGGAGACCCCGCACACGGAGGACAAATGTCGAGGTTACTACGACGTGATGGGCCAGTGGGACCCGCCGTTCATCTGCAAAACGGGCAATTATCTGTACTGCTGCGGCACCTGTGGCTTCCGCTTCTGCTGCTCCTACAAGCACTCGCGGCTGGACCAGAGCACCTGTAAAAATTATGACACTCCGGTGTGGATGAAGACCGGACAGACTCCCTACAAAAAAATTAACAAGATGCACGACAGCACCAAAGACAAGACGAACTTAATTGTTTACATCATATGTGGAGTAGTGGCCATTATGGCTCTTGTGGGGATTTTCACTAAATTGGGGCTGGAAAAGGCGCACCGGCCTCAGAGAGAGAACATGTCCAGGTAAGTCTCCCTCTTTCTCTCACCCTCGCCCTCTCTGCCTGCCTGCTTCTCTCAGTGCGCTTGTTTACAAAGAGACTTGCAGTAGTAGCCTACGCACGCAGTGATCTGGAGCGCGCAACGTGTCGTTCTTTTCTTCATCTGCCTCTGTGCATATCCGAAGTATATAATGGGAATACATTGAAGCAACATAACATTAAACAATAACTCGTTTAAATGCTTTAGGCTTATTATATTCCACACACAGGCTGTGGTTTCTGGGCAAGCAGAGAAACTTATGTTTCATCTTCTGTATTGAGACTATGATACTGCATGCTCTCTCCACTCCAGTCTATCCATCCATTGTGGTATAGCATAACATTATGTGAGCTACTCTTCTCTCATTAGGCGGGGGGTGGCTTCTTTCACTAGAGTAAGGCGGCATTGTGTATCTGTCTGTGTGGAGCTCAGTGAAAATGTTTTTATACAGCTTCCTAGTGTAATCTAATAGGCAAGAGTGTATGTGCAATGATTGCAGCAAAAACAGGACACATGAAACCAAATCTTTTCCATTCATCAGGGAATCCCATTGTCTTCCAGTCAGCTGCACCTCACAGTTTCATGAAAAGATGCTGTACAGCAGTGCAGCCCAACTGAATAATTCAATTAACCATGTTATGCACAGTTGCTCATGTCTGCACCCCTCATTCATCACCGCCTCTCTGTTTCTCTCCTCTCCTCTCCTCTCTCTGTCTGTCTGTCTGACAGGGCCGTCGCCAGTGTGCTGCAGGGCGGGTGTCCAGGTGAGCAGTATCGGGAGGAGGAGGCCCTAGGGATGCATTCACAGCACTATGTTTCCAGGGCCACAAACCTCCGTGAGTTGTTTTTTTTTTATGTTCTGGGAGTTTTGAACAGCTCATTGCTGGCTGCTGTGAACTGTCTGTATAACTTAGAGCAGTATACGGAGGTGTGGGTGGGGCGTGTCAGCAAAAAAAAGCTGCTTACTTAAAGCCTTGAGCATGTCCGGGCTGGTGTCAGTGGCACTTATGAAGTCATCTGGAGTGATGTAAGAGTGTGAGAGTTTGGGATCAAGTCACTCATCTCAGCTGGACTCAGCTGTTTTAAACCAAACTCATGTCTGGTTGACAGTGCGCAGTCAGAAAACCCTCAAAGATACAGTGTAAGCACGGGGAGAATACACACACATCCCTGCAGGCTTGTTCCTATTTTGTTTCAAATGGCAGCATTGGGTTTTGTTTTATCTTGCACCGGCCAGATATCCATCCATTTCATAACACGCTAGAAAGAGAATATCTGCCTGCCTTTTCTGCAGCTTTTCAAATCCAACCGTTATTCACTGTTTTATTTTGGTTCATGCCCACATGATATAATGAGAGAGAAAAAGGGAAGTGGGAGCGTGTGTGTGAGTTGGTGAGGAAGTGGTGGTGGTGGTAGTGTGTTTGTGTGTGTGTAGGGGGATTGGGGGGGCTGGGAGTTTGAAGGGTAGTGGTGGTGGTGGTAGAATACAGAGCGTATGAATGCCATCTATTTCTGTTGCGTCCCGTGGGCTGCTACAGTACCGAGCTTCTTTGTGTTTTAACACCGAAGATCAAACAGATGAATGCACACGCACACACACACACACGCACACGCACACACACACACACACAGTACACAGCATTCAGATTCCCTCAAAGTTGCATCACTAATCCTTATTTCTTGTGCCAAAGCAAAAAGCAGATCTAAGAGCAGATCCTCATAAACGATGTGTTTGAGACACATAGTGACTGTACTCACCCTCGTCTTGTTAGAGGACTGTTTTTCCCTTGTTTTACTATCAAGCCATACATGAATAAAATAAATCCATTTCACCAAGTTATTTAATCTGGTGCTGAGTTTTAAAGTCCTAATTTTAGGAAAAGTGAAAAGATTTGCCAGTTGGATGCGATTATTTTGCAATTTTCCAATGCAAATAAAGTGGCATCAAGGCTTTCGTTCATATTGGCGGCTTTCTTTCACTTTGGTTGAAAAAATAATGGGTTTTTTTGCTCATAAACACGAGATTAAAAAGTTCTTTCTTTCAATGCCAATCTTGCCTCTCACATGTAAACTTCCCCAGTTTTTTTCCTTGCAGGTTACAGTTTATGTTTGTAAACTCACAGTTGAACCATCAACAGTGGGGATTTTGTGGGCTCTGTTGAGTGCTATAACAGACAGGAAGACAGGAAGTGTACAATTGGTGGTGGTGGGGGGGGGTTGCAAGACTGAGATAAATATGTAATCCTACAACAGCTCCCCCGGCTAACGACAAGGTGACATAACCCTACTCAGCATGAAGCGCTACGCCCACAGACACCATCAACATCATGATGAGTGCACATTTCATGGAAAGGGGGAAAGAAAGGTTGCATTCATTAAAAAGGTTTGGTTTCAGAGGTGGTGCCTCACAAAGGTGCTGCCATGAAAAGAGATTAATAACCTTTTCAGTAGGGTTTGGGGTCCACTCAAGTCTTTTTTCTTTCCTCACTGTGGGAGAGATGAGATAGTGGGGGTCACCTTAGTGGCCAGTGCTGTGAAATGGTGTTTATCATTTGCAGTGTGGAACCTGCTCCCCTGAACTCTCTAATCCTCGAGCTTGCGGGTGATCATGTGGAATGTTATTAACCTCTGTGATCTGGTGGGATCCTCCCGACAGCCACCTGATTGGTTCACGGGTCCCTCCGGCGGCGAGGGAGACGATTCATCGCGGGGCACGGGGAGGGGGGTGATTGGAGAGGAGAGGAATTAGATATGGATTTGCTGGATATGGACATGTTATTCTTGTTGTGATTAGTGGAAGATAAATAGACTTAAAAAGATGATTTTTCATTAAGAGCTGAGCCGCTGTGAATGCAAAGCACGGACGAGGAAGGGAGAGAGTAAGAGAGAGGCAATTGCTCGGGTTAAAAGGGCCACTGTACATGTGCACAAGCTGGAGTTTGTTCAGATGTAGTGCAGGTTTGTGCTGGAAAATCAAATTTTAGTGCAAACCACATATTGATTATAGCTTATGGCCAGATTGCCCTATTGCTGGCATCAAGGAATCTGGTCTGGCAGGTCTCGGCTGATTACATAGGGGGAGAAAATTCCTTTGGGCCTTGTGTCACAGAATGGTATTTGTCTGTAAAGGAGTCACTGATGACCACCGCTGCTTTATCATTTATATGGTTCCCCTGCAAGCACTTGAATGCATTTGTCAAGAGAGGTATAGAAAAGCATATTCCCAATACGTGCTTTGCTGTGTCTTGATCATTCGTAATTATCATCGCATGTACCACACAAGTGAGAAACGCACAGCATCAATTAGTAATACAAAAGTCGGAGGTTTGTGTTTGTTATGTTGTGGGCCCCTGTGCATATCCAGCAGGGGCCCCCGTAACCAGCTGCATATTAAAAATGGACACTTTGGTTGCTTTGTGAACCAGAACCAGCCCACCAATCCCCAGGTGGACCCAGCTGGCAGACTTTCATGTCATCTCAACACCCAGAGACTTTGTCTGAATCCCTAAAAGGCTAGAAATCCCTTGTCTCTTCACTTTCAGCGACAAAGAACGGAGGAATGGAGAAAGAGGGGAAAGTGAGAAAAGGTGGAAGGAGAGGGAACAGTACAATGTGAGGAGTCAAATGGCCGTTGTGGCAACACCCAGACCGATGGCAGCAACCATTTTTGAAGCTCTGAAGGACGGGCTTTGTATTTGTCGCTCTGTATTAAAGCAGAACTAAAGCTATACGCACTTGTTTGGATTGTCATGAAAAAGTCTGAAAACATCTCGAGCCACTTAATTCAGGGTGACTTTCATCACAGAGTTTAGCACTAGAAACTAGAAGTGTTGAGAGTTTCTTAAGTGTAACTGACAGGCAGCAGTAGCTAATCTCATTGTTACTACACTTACTGTATAATCTAATGAAGAAAATAGTCGTGAAATTTAATTGGAAAATTATAGTTATCCTTGTGGATTATTACACTGAACACTTCCTCCAGACCAAATATTGTACTTCTTAGTCCTGTAATTGTCATTTTGAGTATCACATTAAAGAGCTTTAGGTGGGCAGCACTATTAGTTTTATTAAGACAAAACACACACAGCTGTACGCACACACTCACACACACAACACTTTGTATTCACAACTCAATTCACCATTTGCAGGCTTAATTACCTCCCCAGCAGTTATAATCTTTTCCTAAACATTCTGAGATGGGAAGGATGAAATTTTAATAGGTAATTGCTTCTGAGATTGCACAGGCACGAGAAAAGACCCTGTCTGCAAAACCCTCCTGCTCCGCCTTGTGACTGCGTATGTGTGTGTTCAAGTGTGTGTGTGTGAGTGAAGGTGTATGCGTGGGCAGTGTGTATGCAGTGCGTAAGTGTGTGTCTGCGCACAGTGCGGGCCTGTCAAAACGAGCTGTGCATATCCTTCGTTAAAAGTAGGTGACTGTGTGACCTTGTCTTCCCAGCTGTCATCTGAGCCTTCAGTGTGTCACATCTGATTGCAGAGTGTCAGAGCGGAAAGAGAAGCTCCAGCTAGTGAATCTACACATGGCGGCACAGAGCGTAGAAACAGGCAAAGAGACGCTGTGAAAGAGAAAACGACAGAGCTGGAGGTAGTTATCTGTGAGGCGTCATTCCAGCTCCAACTCCAGCTCCGTTTAAAGCTCAGCTTCTGTCCTCGTGTTCAAACAGTTTCTTTCAGTCTCGTAGCTCATTGGAGCGACAGTAAAGCTTCTGCTATATCTACAGCTAGTTTTCTTTCATCCAAACCACTTAGGAAAATGTTTGTTTTGTTCCATTGTTTTATTGATTTACTTCGTTCACACTGCCTATTTACAAAGAAATCGCGCACACAAAAGTCACACAAGCAATGTAGAAACAAATTTATTGGCCATTTTCATACATACACTTAAAGGAATAGCTTGACATTTTGGTAAATATGCTTATTCACTTTCTTGCCAAGAGATAGATGAGAAGATAGAAACCCCTTCCATATCTGTACGCTAAATATGAAGCCAGCAGACGGTTAGCTTAGCTTAGCATAAAGTCTGGAAGTCTGGAGTCTAGCTTCATTTTTACATACAGACATGAGAGTGATATCATTCCTCTCATCTAACTCTTGGCAAGAAAGCAAATAAACCCATTTCCCAAAATGTCGAACTATTCCTTTAAAAAAAACATAGCTGTGTTGTCTGTGAGGTTTCTGAGAGGGCGTTTGGAAGCCTGAATTTGGCTTTAGCACTTGCCGCCATCTTGACAGTTGATTGTACAAAGAAAATTCATATTAGGGCAACAAAGTGGAGACTTTAGGCGAAGTAAGCTAGCCACAACCACCCCGAATGAGAGTTTCTATCTGAGACACCTGTCAGTCAAGACAAACATGCCCCAAAAGATGCTTTGCTTTAAGTCTTAATATGTTCTTAATGAACTATAACTTTCAAAATTGCCACCAAACACAGAAAAAAATTTGTTGTTGAGACCCTAATGCCCTGTCAAATGGCCAGTGGAGAAATAAATGCTAAACTGAGAGACTAAACTAATCAGATTTCAGTCCACATATTGTAACTTTAGCTACACATAAGATACTTCTCTGCACTCTTTGGCACAATTCACCTTGCCTGCTAGCTGTCAGACATCATCATCTGTCTCATCATAACACCTTGCATTAAAAGTGGTTTAGTTTGTTTGGATATCCCATCAACAAATCACATTGCTTTCCCACGTTTTCGGACATCTTGGTGCAGTTATGTGGTGCCACACAAGCTCTTGCATCGTTCTTACCATAAGAATAAACTAAATGCGTAAATCAGTCTACAGTGAGCAATAAGGCAAAAACAGAAAGTCACAGGCTCAGATTCTCAGAAAGTGCAGAAGTGTCTCCTTCTCCTCTCCAGGGCCTCATTCCTGCACCCTCTGCTTAATTATCTTAATGTGAGGCCCCTCAGCAGCCAAGGGACGCCATTAGACTCCTGTTTATGAGGGCTCTGGGGCCGCACAGCCTGCAAGCATCCACCAACGGCAGACATCCACTCAGTTTAGGCACAGAGGGAGACCAGCCAGGGAGATGTCAACACAGCCTGGGGAGGGAGGGAGACTGGAATTGAGGACTAGAAGGAGAAAAGAAGCAAAAAGATTTTAGAAAATGAGAAGAGAGAAATAGAAAAACTCCAGAGGAAAGTATGATTTTCCCCTTAAGTAGCAGGTGACCCCAAGATGTGTCACGCTCCTGTTACTGAGCATTAGCTTCTTTGTGAAAGGTAATGTAAATTGGAACAAGCACTCATTCTGTGGACATTTAAAAAAAAATCTAACAGTATTTTGACGGGCAGAGAGAGTGGTCTAATACATGCGGCCCATCCTTTTCTGTCCTTAGTGTTTTACATCACCCAGTGTGTAATTTCCCATCTTGTCATTGTAGTGTTGTAATAAAAGAAGCAATAGGGACGGTGAATATCTTAACTTCTAATCAGCCGCCCCCAACCACCCTCCCTCCTCACAAATATTAATCAGTTCATATACTCCCAGGAAGTCACATCTTGCATTTGACAGGTAATTTTGTCTGTGACTGTGTGTGTGTTTGCGGTGTGTGCACAAGTGTCCAAGTCTATGTTCACTTACGTGCTCATCATATACGCCTGTGCATGCGCGTGCATGCATATGTCAGGCACCTAACCTGTGGTGCGCTTCAGTAAAACCCTGAGCGCGATGGGCAATATTACGTCCATCTATCTTCATCTATTTCAGTCTCATTTACATTTGACTATCTGTAATGATACAGCACTCGCAGGCAGTCATGGGATAAGCAGACAGACTTCCCATCTGTATGTTTGAACAGGTGGTTATCACCACTGGTTTCTAATTAACTGCTACACTGACTCTTCTAAATCGACTATTCAAATTAATGAGTCAAGCCTTTTGCAAATATTAGGATTATTTTCTGTCATATGAATTCACACAAAAATGTAATTATTAACGAAGATAACTCAAGTCAAGGATTTTGTTTGGAATTCTGGCTGTGTTTAAGTTTCGAGAGGCACTTGGCTCAATGCATGCATCCTTATATTTGTCATTGAAGAAGAGGAGCTAATGAGAAAACAGCAATGTTCCTTTTAGCAATAACAAGCTCACTGTCTGTCAGGCATACAGTGAAGCAAGCTGAATCTTATAGTGGCATTATAAGTCTGTTTAGGCCCCCTAACATGTAGCTGTGTTACGCTGTGTGAAATCCTCTGTAATCTGCAGCTATTGTCACACAGTTTTCCTTTTATACTGTTTCTAATAGGAAGATTGAGCTCTAATCTTCTGTATGGCTGAGAATGATAGTATATATATTCCTGCCGCTTCCCAACAATGTTCCAGCTGTGTTCTCCTCTCAAGGAGTACGTCAATGATTCCCAACCAGGGGTACTGGAAAGATTGTGTAGTAGCTGAACATATTTGAAGAAAAAAAGAAATTGCATGATTTGATTAAAAAAAATATATATCCACATATTGAGTGCTCTGTAACACCTGAACATCACGGTTTGATTTTATGAAAAAACATTGTAACAATATCCACTTTTATATAGTTAATAGTGTTAAAAAGCATCTGGTTTAAAATCACTTCACATGAACACATTTGGAATATGACTGGTTGTGCTGATGAAGGGGTACTTGAGTTCATCTGACAGGGCTGTGATACATCTGGAAAAAAAAGGTTGGCGAACCCCTGGAGTACAGCACATCTTATTACACTTACAGTATTACAGGAGCAAAGCCTTGCGTTGGTCAGGCACTTCTCCATGTGTGTGCATTTTGAAAGTCTTGGCTTTGAAAGAGAACAGTCTGTTTTGGATGAATCGGCCAAAGCAACAGATCACGTCCCATGTCCCCAAGGTGATGAAGGCTCTTTTTTTCTTTTCTCTTCCTTATACACACACATGCACCAAATGCACCCACACGTGTACAACCTCCATATACACACATGTATTGTGTTCCAGGCCTGTGTTTCACACGGCCCGGGGGCAGGCAGCAGACTGGCTACCTGACTGATGCCACCAGCGATGTTAAGTCTCCGGCAAGGGAAAGCTCATGCTGGGAGCACATTTATGAACCCCCACCCCATCTCCATGCACCATCCATGCCACCCCTCCTCACACACACACATCCATCATCAATCTCAGGGTGGTGTTCTTGGGAGAGAAAGCTCCACCTCTTTCTCTCTCCTTCGCCTGAGGGCTTCAGTATGGCCTGGCTCGCTCGCCACCCTACCCCGAGGAGGTAGGGACACATTGGCAGCCTTCCTGCCGCTCACCCTCCCATCCTCGTACATACATATGGACAGACACAAACACTGAAACACACAAACTCGTGGACAGGCCTACAGCCCTCGCCCCCAGCACCCCCCCGTCCTGCTGGGTGCTGGCCCATGGATAGGGGACATGTGGCTGGGCAAAATGCGTCACGATGCTGGGCTCTCACTCCGACAGATCTTGTGCCTGTCTGCCTGCCTGTAAATCACCAGCCTGGAACGACTCACAAAAACAGAGAAGGAGTTTTGTTTTCCACCCTTCTGATTGCAGCAATCGCCCTGCTTTCAGCTCCCCTTGGATTCTAGCCACTGTTACCCTTTCCCTTGGCATTTCTTGTCTCTTATGGCAGAAGTTGGTTACAGAATTTGTTCTTCTTTCTGATCCTGGTGTTGTTTTTGTTGCGGTTTCTAGATGACATTCCCACCATTTTCCCCAGAGAGAAACAGAAGTGTGTTTCTGTCTGTAGCCATTTACAGTATATGTATGCAACAGGCACAGAGAAACTGATAAACATGTTCAGAGTGTTACATTGCATATATATATATATATATATATATATATATATATATATATGTTGTACTGTGAGATTGGGAATGAGTAGAGTCTACAATTTAACAACAAATGTCCTTCATTGGAGGCTTTAAACCAGGAGATCAAACTGTTTTTGTTTCAGGAGATTTTCTTTCACGAAAGGTCAGACGTTGTCTTTTTTTATTTTGCCCACTTATAACCTGACACATATAAGCTTCACACAGCCAGAATCACCTCAGGGTCAAAGAAGAGAGTCAAGGAGAACACACTGATTGAATACATAATATTGCTAGACTTCCAACTATTCTTTCTTTCAAATCTTTTAAAGGACTGATCCACTGAAAACCTTTCAGTATAAAAAGTGTCTCTGGGATGTTTGTAGCTTGCTCCTTCAGAAGGCAGGAAGACAGATGTGGTCAACAGTTACAATGGATTGGAATGGGGATTCAGTTTCAAACAGTAGCATTAGAGGAACACCTTGACATTTTACAAAATATGGCTTTCTTGCAGAGAGTTAAATGAGAAAATCCACTCTGATGTCTGATATTAAATATGAAACGACAGCCAGCAGCTGGTTAGCTAAGCTCCATTTTTGTAAAAGTTAAACAAATGAGATATAACATATTAATTAGTAAGCTTTAGAGGTGCTGGTAGGTGGATTTTGTTACCTTTGGACAGAACTAGCTAGCTGTGTCCTCCTGTTTCCAGTCTTTATGCTAAGCTAAGATAACCAGCTGCTGGCTATAGCTTCATATTTAGCATACAGACATGAGAGTGGTATCAGTCTTCTCATCTAACTCTCGGCAAGAAAGCAAATACCAATATTTCCCAAAATGTCAACTTATTCCTTTAACAAGTATCAACACATTCAAATCAACTTCTCAAATCTGCAGTATAATCTGCCCGTCCTCTGTCCCTCTGTATGCTCAGTACATTCTGCATAACATGCCTAAATATAGCTAAATACACAGATTCCATTTGTTGCTAACACAGTTTATGTTTGTTTGTTTGGTTACATAAAGTGTAAAACAATTGATAATTCACTTCATTAAAAGTCTGGGAGGGAAAAGTGAATGTGAAAAACTCGTCCCTTATCAATAATTCCTTTTGAGTTGAACTTGAGCAAGATAATACATCTATAACATATTCAGCAGTATGCTGGGAAGGTACAAAGTCTGTATGTCACTGTGAAAATCAAGCACAAGGTTGTTTAAAAATGCCATGCATGCCATCAATCCTTCCTGAAAAGGTATGTACGTTAGCAATTTCAAAGCCACAAAACTGAAATCCTTTTCTGCCAAAAGCACACTCTTGTTGGTTTGGTGAACCTGTTGACTCAATATGGAAATTTGGATTGTTTTCCTGCCCTTTCATTGGCCACCGTGTTTAATCTCATGCATATATGCAAATGCACCATTTCAGTATCTTCTCATCAGATCACAGGCAGCAGTATGGCACTGTGCCTGTGTACAAAGTGACTTAATGAGCTTCATAATCCCAACAAGCCTTACCTTATTGGAAAATCAGAGGGCACGTTAATTTAGGTGGCTGCCCAGTAATATATAATATACAGTACTGCGCCTGTGATGATGTATTATTATTTAGATCTATTATTGTGTGTATGAGCTCCTGTGTGCAGATTTAATACTTCCCTTGAGTGTCTACCCGCAATCACACAGCTCTATACGTCTTTGCACATATGATAACCATCTCCAATCACGCAAGAAAGGTTCTTTTTCACTATAGAGAGATTGGCAATTGCATCGAGTGCTGCAGTGAGTAGAGGAATAGGAATTGTAGAGAAGCATAAGAGACAGGCATCCAGAGGGAAAGATACCTTTAGATGTCACTGTCAACCTCACCAGCAGGCAGCGATTGAATCAGTCCCCCACAGGAATCTTGGGAAATGGAAGCAGAAGGGATCTGAAAGTGCCTTTTTTCCCTCCTATTCTGATATACGGGGCCTGACAGAGAGTAGTCTTACATGCCAAGTCTGTAAGATAGAGACAGGGGAACAAAAATGAGACAGGTAGAGTGCAAGTGGAGGATGAGAGATGAGAAAAGAAAGATTGTGAAAAAGGAAGAAAGGACGGAGCCGACAGAGGGGGGGCTGTGAGTGTTTGCCGAAAGATGGAGTGAGGAAATCTTTACTGAGACCATCGATCTTTCGGGCCTCTCCTGATATCAAGGTGGGAAGACGCAGAGAGGATAGGGTTCAGACAAAACTCCCTGTTGCGTTTCGCCTTTGAGCACACAATGGCAACATTCCACTGTGTTGGCAATGTGGCTTCTGTGCTTTGACATTCATTTAGTCCTGAATTGGTCAAAAGCTCCTCTGCATACAAAGTCCCCATTTAAACATAAACAGTATTGATGTGAATGTGGCAGGTGCAACAGTCTTGCATAGTTTACAGGTAGAAGATGAGAGACACTGATTTCTTGCTTTTGCTGGTAGACAATGAGAAGGCATTAGAAAGGTAGATGGAGAATCGGGGACGGCAGAGAGAATGGGGTTTGGAGTCTGTATATTGTATGTTTGTATGAATGTGAATGCATGAATGTGTGCATGCACAGGTACTTGGTACAAACATGGTTTTAAGTAATTCTGAATTTGTTTTCTCACATATTTAATTTCGGTTTCTGCCAGCTTGTTTTTAGGGTAATTCTGGTTTATTACTACCTAGGTCTTATTTGCATAGCTTTGGCCATCTTTTTTGATGGTAATCATAATAGTATACTAACCAAGCTAATTGCTGAGATCTGGGAATGTGGCAACATTACTATAACAAAGTCTGAAAGGGCGAGAATCACAAGCAGTCAGACGATCAGACAGGATTTAAACACCCAGGTTGAGAAAACAAAGGTGTTCCAGTTCTATACTACATAACCTTCTAAGCAGGTTTTGAGTATTTAGTTTGTTCACACTGTAAAAATGACACAATAAAGTCATTTAATGTTAACATACACTTCTATCCCACAACACAATGCACATATGAAAATGGAGGAGCTGCTCACAGCTGGGGGGGAAAAAACAAAACTAATTATGGATGGTAATGAAACAGCCTTAGGAACACCTTGGTCTCAGCAATTACCTTTGTGTGTACAATGTTTTCATAAGCATTGGAAAAAGTCAAGTCTCTTCACAAGTCAAGCTGTAAGTATTTCAGATGCTGACCATTAAAATGACATGGCATCTGAACAATTTACTTTCAAAGCTATATTAGTGTTTTATACATAACAGAGACATGAGTCTTTTCAAAGCACAGGCCTAATAATGAAATATTTAATTCAAGGTTGGTGACTATGCAAAGCCTGCCCAACACTGTTTTATTAACTTTGTATTGCCCTGGGATTCTGAAAGATCAAAAGGTGATTCAAGTTGTGTCTTCAGGCAGTCAAGTCTCAAGTTCTCATTTTTGTAACTGAAGGCAAACTCAAATCAAAGTCTTCTAGTCTACAACTCTGGCTTCTGCCCATCCCATCATGTATGTTCAAGTGCATGCTTGTATGCGACGATGTGTTTATGCGTGTGTGTGTGTGTGTGTGTGTGTGTGTGTGTGTGTGTGTGTGTGTGCTTGTACAGTAGGTAGGCCTGTGACATTTTTGTAAACATTTCACTTAGCTGCCTATCTGTTCATGATGTTATTTCAGCATCATATTGAATTTCATCTGGCTGTACCTGAGTCATTAAATCCAGCCATAGTTTGTATTGATTTTAATCTGCACCCTCAATACACCCCAAACATCACCCACTTCCTCATTGTCCATCCCGTACTTCTTTCTCTCTTTCTCATCATCTCCTCCTCTCTGATTGTGTACATTGTTCCACCAGGCTCTGCGTCGCCCTAAGATCAACCGTTAAAAGCCATAAATGATGTATAACTCATTCCACGCAGCACTGCCTGCGCAACATATTAGATTTATGTATGACTGCCTTCCCTGACCCACAATATCTATCTCCAGGTAGCTTGCTAAATTATAATGCATCTCACACCGTTCCAGGTTCTTTTGTGAATGTGAAAACAAGCCACTTTTCTCTCTTCTCTTTGTTGGTAAGTAGTTCAGTTAAACTGAAGTCTCTGTGCAGCCCTGTCTCGTTTAGGAATTCAATGTGTTTGAATAGTTTGATTAGCTACATTCAGCAATTAAATGTGATACATTCATATAATTATAGTAAACAACTGACTGTTCGCTAAACCCCTCCCCCGTACAGCGATTGTCCAATCATAGCTTAACAAGCGTAACTATGAAAAAGTGAAGGCCTGTCAAGCTAACCCTAACCCTACAGTAGTAACCAAGTGTTACTTCCAAACCTGAGAGGCATGTCACTATGGCAACCTGATAGCTGAATGGTTGGGGTACATGCCACATTACCACAGCGTCCCCGGTTCAGTTACATCTGGGGACTGTTGTGGCATGTCTTTATTGAATTTGGGGAACTTTACACCTTAGAAACCCCAGCACGCTACCTAAGATAGTGTTCGCCAAACACATCAACTAGTCCTCATCCTAAAAGTATTTTCTCTTGTAATGTGAAGAAAATATATGTGTGTAAGTGAGTAATGTGTGTAAGTGAAAATATAATGTGTGATAATACGAACAAGTATGTAAGCTAAGCAGCCAAACAGGGTTATGTTACAACAAATTAACAGTCTTATCTTACATGTTTCCTTATCATCTACACTGCAACACAAAAGCTTTTTTTTATTTCCAAGTCTTCTATGTGGATCATCAACTTGTGAGGATACTGACTTTGTACCTGGGGCCCATTAGCTTTAGCTTCAGGGTTTTAGCATGATATCATGTATGTAGCCATCAAGTACATATTTAAGACCCTTCTACAGGATTCTCGTTTTAAAAAGATTCAGATGGAAACTTTAAAAAGTCAGCCGGAGGCAGAGCAACAACTTATAGAGCTAGCTCAATTAGCTAGGTAACTACAGCTGACAAAATCTACCAGTGACATTTCCTTTCAGCCTGCAAAATCGATAGTTGTAGACCAGAAATGAGAAGTTGCTTTTGTTGCAGTTTACCTCTGTCTAAAATCAAGGACCCACTGTTTCAAAAATTACTAAGAATTTTTAGAGATGAATCTGCCACCATTATTGTTGTGAACTGCATATGTGCTATGCTGGAATGAAAAGCTTAATAGTAATACTGAGGGGGGTGGGGCTTAGTGTTGACACCTATGTCATGTTTGTATTTTTCAAAATTACAACCATGTTTCCAATCAACTCTGATGCTTTCTAAAATCATTACTTTTCTCTTCAGAGAAAGCCTGATGGACTTTAACTCCTTCTACATTTTAGCAATGCTATAAAAGCTTATGTGTTGTAAAGCAATCTCCCCCTGCCATAAATGAATACAGTAAAATCCATAGTATAGATAGTGGCAAATTAGGCAAAGTGCAGAGAATAGCCCAGCAGAGGCTGCCAAACTTCCAAGTGATAATCTGTTTGTTTATGTCTTGTTTGCATTAATGGTTTATTGATGCTAAAATGCAACACCTTTAATAGCCTATCTATTTGCCAGCAATTCCACTGTTTGCAGCTTTCATACATAGCTAATATTTGGAAAGCAGATTATCATCATTATCTTCAAAAATACATGTGCACATTTGCAACCTGCCAGAGATCAATATCAGTTCTGAGAAGAGAATCAACCACATGCTGAAATGTGCTTCATTGGCTCCCACCCTAAGGCTGCAGCAACCCTGAAGTGAAGGCTTTAATATCAAGTGGTTGACTTCTGATTAAATTTGCAACACGTCTTAAAATTTTATAGAATACTATTGGTTTGAATATCAAAATACAGTCATGAAACTGCAGCACAAGCTTGCTTTGCCAACCACCACTCTGGTCAGAACCGACCTTACCATCCCAGCATTAGCTCAGTCCTAAATTATTTATTGTTTTCTGATTGCATTTGCTAACTGACATCTCAAGTTTCTCCATCGCCACGTCCACACTCCTACACTGTCTACCCATCTGTGGTGGATGGAATTCCACGACTGCTTTATCTACGAGCATGGCCATTGCTGCAACATTTGTTTATAGCAGTGCTTATTTATTTTCTGGGATGATTTGCTAACAGCAGGCACAGGGCACGCAAGTTGATAAGCAGGAGAGAGAGAGAAAGGAAGGAGGAAACAAGAGAGTGATGCTAGCTAAACCGTGTTTTTATGGAGGATAATTTTCCTCCCCAGAAGGCAGTGATTGGCATTAATTACCTAACAGGTGCTAACAGCGACGAATCTCATAATTAACCAGTTTAGATTAAGTTCATTTGGGAAGACATGTGTGTGAGACAGTGGGTGCAGAAGTGTGTGTGAGCATGTGTTTGGTGTGTGTATGCATGCAAAGGAGAAAACAGAAGTGAGAGACAAAGTGAAAGGTAATGTCAGAGAGAGACTACATATATACAGTATGTATGTACAGTAAGTATGCATGCAAATGTGTGTGTTTCAGTGTCTGTGTTGTACTTGTATCCTTGTGAGAACCAGTTTCAGGTATAGATCTCCCGACTGAGATCATTTTTCATCACAATGACCTATCTTGTGGTCTCTTTCTCACGGCTTGGACAAACTTGGGACAGACTTCATCTGGGAATGTATTCTACAAGAAGTTGGTTGTACGAATATTATACCACGTAGAAATGGACCTTTCCACACCATCCTAAAGATGCTGGAATGGGTTGATATCTGGGGACTGTGCAGGCCAGTGAAGCTTTACAGCTCTCTCCTGGAGCCATTTGGTGACAGTACAGGTTTTGCTCCATGGTGTGTTACCATGCTTGAGGAGTCCATCCAAGTGTGAATAAACTGTAGTGAAGAAGGAATAAACTTGGTTAGCAACAATATTCAGATACGGCATCCCGTTCAGAACTTCTTCACTGGGTATCAGGGGCCCTAATGTGTGTCAGGAAAACATTCCCCACATCACCACACTACCAACACTATCCTGTACTGTTGACACCAAAGAAGATGACTGCATAAACGTACAATGCTTGAGCCAAATTCTGAACCAGGATCCAGATTTGGAGTCAGGATCCTTTGTCCATCGACATGAGGAACCCTGTGCTTTGGATTTTGTTTGACCAAGCAATTTTTTTGCACTCCTCAGTGGTCCACATTTGATGCTCCTTTGCATGCTGGAGACACGTTCTTGTTCTTTGCAGACAACATTGGCACTCAACATGGTTTTTGTCTTGATTGAACAGCCTAATTGCATTAATTAGTGCACTCTGAGATGACCTTCTTTACACAGATTTTGAGTTTGGATGTGATTTGTCTGTTTTGCAAGATTCTTGACATTCTCCTTTGACCCCTCTGATCCACAAGCCTCCTTTAGCCACAGACCTGTGATCTGTAGTTTTTGCTCACACCATTCTTGGTAGATTACTGAAACATCCCAAGACAACAAATCATTTGGGTGATGGTAGAATCAGCAGACCTATCGCCAACAGTCTTGCCGTATTTATAACTATACCAAAATTCAGTTACTCTAACCAATTGATGTACACTGACTAACACTATCTGACGCAAGAAATGCTGGTCTTCCACGCACATGCAGTCACGTGACATATGACGTGTTAGAACATACAATCTGTGTCAAGGCAGAGATTGTTCCTTATAAACTGGCAACTCATTGTATATGTAGCCAAGCGTTTGTCCCCTCTGTGCTTCTCGCTCCGGGCTCTTGGTTAGTTTTAGAGGGCTGTTGGCAGTGCAGGCAATGCCCAGCGGGGTAGGGTGTGGGGTGGGGGTCGTCCATATGGGGATTTCCTTATGACCCACTTCTTACCCCCATGCTGTTGCACAGAAGCCATCTCTCGCCTGCCTGCCTGCCTGCCTCCCCGCTCTGCAGCATTTGTCAGGAAGAAGGAGGTGTCTTTGTCTGCTCGCACTGGTTCCCTCACACTCCCTGTTGCCAAGACACGGAGCCGTGGAGAAGAGCCGACTGTTACACTGGCACTCTGTAGGACCATTGCCTTGCACGGACCCTCACATGAATGCTATCACATAACATTCAGTGTTTCGTGCACGTAGACATAGGTGCATGAAACAAAGGCACATGGGAAAAACAAAGGTATTCACATGGAAGGCAGCTCTAAACTGTTGCACAAATGGACATCCAGTGCAAACACCCATGTGAGGATGTGCACCCATTCATTAGACCAAACACATGTGCAATAGCATGTGCACTCATACAGTAGATCTACTCGCATACATCAATATATGCACTACCGTTTCTGTTGTTCTTTGTACAGCCACTGTCTTTCTCACAAAGACACAGGCACATTCACACACACAACACACAACAACGTACACACTCACACTGTACACTTTGCACCCTGCCAGTGCTTGTGTTCTCCTGCTTATAAATGGAGCGAGGCAGCCGGTCTTTCTTCAGTAACCTACTTTTTCTCTCCCCTCTCCTTTTTCGCTTACATCCTTAACTCTCTGAGGGAGTACGGATGTCTTGCTGGAGTCGATTCCTGCAGCACGGGCCATCAATAAGTGCCACGTTTAGTTTATATTTCTAATAATAGAACGTCACTGAGGCATCTTTTTGTGGATGAATAGACAGGTCCTGCGGTAGAGTGTGGGATTCAGTCACTGGCTAATCTGTCCCTCATAGTGCGGAGACCCCTCAGGGCCACTCTGAGGTTCCTGAAAGAATATTCCTCTCCCCTCAAATTTTTACATCTTTCATGAGCTGGAGGAAACCATGGAAAAGGTATCAGATGATGCCCTTCTGGATGTGTGTTTGAGTGTACAATGGTACAGCAAAAGTGTGCTGACCTGCTCCCTCCCTCTTTGAAGGCAGAGAGAAAGGCAGATAAATACTTGGGATGCTTTTGACAACAGATGGACAGAGGGAGCAGGGGACTGAGAGAGAGGAGGAGGCACAGAGAGAAAGAGAAGACAGATAAACAGGTACACAAATAAACAGGCTCACGGATAAGAGTGTGTTGCCTACCATGTGCTAATATCAGACAGGCATATGGCAGCAACGCAGAGGCAGAGACAGAGCGAGTGGAGAGATCACTCTAAACACCAAGCCTCTCAATCTGGCCTTTCTCCCTATTAGTAAACCCATGTCACATCTACAATAAAGCACCTAATCACGTTCAATTAAAGCAAATCATGCTTTCACAGCTCAGTCAGGAGCACACACAAGCACACATTCCAGAGCATAGCAAAGCAACTCAAGCTGATACTGAAGACTAGCAGTCTTCGTGGAGGAAAAAACTCCCATCAGATTACCCCCAGCGAGCAAACAGGAGGCAAAATCACAGTGTTTCTAGCTAAAAGAGGAGAGGAGCATGAGATTATGTAGCTCACAGATGGAGCTGTGTGCAGGATGCAAGGCTATTCTGCAGCCTCACTTTGACTCACTTCATCATTGATGTGTTGTCTTGTGGCTTTTAGGAGGGGGGGCAGGAGAACATGAGAGAGAAAGGAAAAAAAGAGAGGAATGGCTTGTGGTTAGAATGTTGTTGTTGAGGAAACTTTTAAATGTCATGAAGTTATGAGTCCGCGAGCAAAACAAATTACGTCTGTAGACGATGATAAAGCATCATGTTATCAAGCTGTTGTGCTTCGAGCAAATTCTAGAAAGTATGTCTCATGGGGTTATTTGTACTATAGCTCTCTAGACATACACCTAGAAGCCCTTTCTTTGTTCACCAAACAAAGAAACCCTGTTAATTGCAGTCTGGGATTGATTAGATTGTTCTGATGCCGTGTGAACTGCATGCAGCTTAAGCCGTTATTGCTCATGTTTAACTCCCAGGTTCGCCTGAATTCAACAATTATTGTCATGCATTTCTCATCCTGCTGCTGGCTGGCTGGTGGGGTGCTGAGGGATAAGCAAGGAGAAATCTGCCTACTGCCCTGCCTTGTCGTCGCAGGCCAAGAAAAGCCCCTCACAGCTGTGCTCCAACACTTAAACCTGCCAGGGATTCGGCCCAAGGGCCAGGTGACAGGGAGCTTTTAAACATAAAGCTTCTATTCAGCGGAGCCAGAGTAGCAGACTGTGGGTCAAAGACTGCAGGGGAATAAATTCTGAGGTTACACTTAATTAAACACTATCAGCTATCAGACTACTGCCTTCAGCATGTCTGCTTAGAGTCTGCTAGATTAAGATCAGTTTAACCTCTAAAAAATCTGATCCATATTCTGGTGTTATTAAAGACAAACAAATTGTTAAGTAAATAAATAAATACAAATTTAACATTTTAATTAGTTATTATTTTGTAAATGTATTCTTAATCTAAGAAGACTACAAGTCTACAGTCATGCTAAAGGCTCTGTGAGGCTGTACTTAGCTAAATGCTAACATCAACATACTAACATGCTCAACATGCTGATGTTTAGTAGGTATAATGTTTGGTATCATGGTACCATGTTCACAATCTTAGTGTAGCATGTTAGCATGCTAACATTTTGTAATTAGCAGTAAACACAAAGTACAGCTGAGGGAATGTCATTAGTAGTGATAGTGTATCAAATTTCACGACATATCACTCACAAATAACAACCTCAAGGTGGCACGAGAGGAAGTTGGGGGATCACCAAAGTCATAGGGTACATCGTCTGGGAACCATGAGTGTCTGTGCAAAATTTTATGACAATCCATCCAATATTTTTTTTCTGTGGACCAACTGACAGTTCACGCAGCTAGCGTGGCTAAACAATCTTTTAATCCATTCAATGACTTAAAGAGATGCTAACTCTAAAATACAGTAACAGTATTAATTCAGCACAAATTCAAGTAAATTCAATATACCCACAATACTGTATTATGCCCTTTTACAAAAACAAAGTTTGTTCCCGCTTAATATTGCATTCTTTGAGTTTAAATCACATATATTTTGCTTTACTTTTGTCATCATAAATACCTTAACTACCTGACAGGCCCCCACAAGCAGCCATTGGAAAGCATGTCCTTCCTGCCTCTTTCCAGTGGTATCTGGGTTGGCACTGCTGACATGTTGTTAGAGGTGTCAGCCCCCTGTGGAGACACACATCATTATCATTACCATCTCCCACTGCATCCCTCCCTATCTGTCTGTCTCGCTTTGTCTCTGGCAGCATGTTGCCCTCGGTTGATGGAGCAGCAGTCCCACTACTGACTCATAAACAGTATAGCCCAGTAAGTCAAGGTGGCACTGCAGTGGTAGCATCTTGCCAATCAGGAAGCTCAGAAACTTTTAAAACGAGCTCTTGAAAACAGAGACTCAGAGGGAGAAGAAAGTTAGAAGAGGACAAACATAAAGGATACAATAACTTTTAAAATTGGTGAAAATTCATAAATCAGGCCATGACTTACAACAATGTACAATTTTCTGTAAGAGAGACAGGAGATCATTGAGAAAAACAATAAGCCCAGATATTATTGCGGATGCTCTGTGTCCTTGAGTGGTGCTCCATCATCATGATGAATAAGGGCTCCTCTTTGTCAATCATGTGCTTTAGTGGAGCAGATATTTATTTCTCTGTTTTCGCTGTCTGCCTGTCTCTCTCTCTCTCTCTCTGGCCCGGTGACTGATGAGCCCTGTCACAGGGAGGAACACCCAGTCTGTAGCCACCGGAGATGACTGCCCGAGGCATTATGAGATAAAATCATGTCACAGAAATCTGAATTCTGATTTTCTTTTTTAATTACCAAGAAAATGATTTTTTTTTTTAAACCTACACAATCTCTTAGAATGTAGTCTAGCAGAATGAGGCCAGGGATTGCTGTGACACTAAAAACTAAGTTAACAGTCCACTTTGACTAAATAAATGGAACTGATAGTGAAAACACTTTTTAATGACATACTGTAGACGGAGAAGCACTATTTAATGTGGATTGGTCACATCAAGGCCAATACCCGTTCCTCTCAAGGTCAGTTTCAGGTCAGATACAGATCTGGTGTATCAGATCAATGCATCTCTAATTGTTTGTACTCTTCCATGTCTTGCTCTTACACTAACTATAAATTAGATCACTGGGGATATGCCAGATCAGTATTGGGGCCAATTTTGACCTCAGTAAGCAGATCGGTCTTCGGCCAGGTGCCACCGATCCACAGTGAATACAGTTTCTTTGTCAGTGTCATTCAATTGAGTCACAGTTTAAAATTTAGGAAAAAGAGAGCACTAGTATTAGATTGGGAAATACCCTGAGTTGAGATATCTGGTAACTGGTAAGCATTTTGCTCTTCAGTGGTCATTCTAGCATCACAGTTTTATTAATATGACTCAGACCTTTCCACACCTTACTATAGGTTTCCTGTCATGCTACTAATCCATTAATGAACGTTTATTCAACTGTTTCACTCTACACAATGAGAGACAAGGCCAATGTAGCGTTTGATTTCTTGTTGACATGAAATTGCAGTTATTTGAAATAAGACTGCAGCTTTTCTTTCCAAAGAACTTTTTGCACATTCTGTTTTCTACCTGGTGTTCTCCCACACATCTGTCAGCACTCAACGGCGCAGAGGACTTATGGTTTTAAGCGTCTGATAAACAGGTCTTGTTATCCGGGGGTGTTATTTTGCATTTCGTTTTGCTCGAATGCCCTTCACGTGTGAGTTGTTTCCATCCACTCGTGCAGTGTAGATGCCACAAGGTAGATTCTCCTCCGTTTAAATACGAGTGTGAAGTCAGTTGTAATGACACATTATAATGCCGTTACAAATGGCTGCCCCCATCTGCTACGGTTTAGGAGTTTGATACAGATAAATATCTAAGACAACTGTCCTAGAAACAGGATGTGTCAGAAGCAGTGGGAAGGGAAAATAATGGAATATGTTCAAAGGAAGTGTCTCATGGGAGAGTGATGGTCATCATCGGAATTGTTTTGACACTGATAGCGTATTAACGTAACAGATATTTCTAGTTTAAACAGCTATCAGGTCTTTATAGATATCGGACTGATATCTTACTATTGATTCAGTGACTAGCTTTAACAATGTCCTGTGAGACTCGACTCAATGCATTGTCCTGTGACAAGAGAATGCAAGAGGGAGATAGATGTTGAATCCTGCTGCAAATGCTCCACTGTGAATAGGAGAGAAAAAAATAAGAAACAATAGAAATCGATAGCACTTCAAAATGAGGAAGGTATGACGGAAGGCTCTAATCATAAGAGGGTGCAGCGGAAGTCATTGTGCTTTCAAAGGCTCAGGGAGGAACAATTAAGGGTAGATAACCTATTCTCTCTGCAATCATTTCCCGCCGCCATTTTCCATGACAGACTTTTCAATAATACGGTGCCTGCATCGCACTCCTATCTGTTTAATGGTCAGCCCTCATGAGAATTACTCAGAGATATGTGATAGGTGTTGGAACAGAGTTGGCTGCACACATTTCTCTGTATCTCTCGAGCATTTCATGACACACTCTGCGTCGTGCCCCCCCCGAGCTCTCTCTCAGTATCTCTTCCTAAATGAGATTGTACTGATGTGCTAATGAGTGAAGACAAAGCTAGTAGCATATGGTGATGCTAATGAGATGAACAATGTTTGGAAAACAAGGCCATATATAAGGCTGAGGATCTGACACATTGCTTAGGGAGCAGACAGACAGTGTTGTGCACTGAATTCCATACAGCAGCCTTAAGGCTAAGCTACATGAGATATATTATTCATGGCCATGCACACCTAAGTCCCTAAGGCAATGTTTCCGGGCAAATAAATGAATGTTGGTGCCAGTGACATGCCTTTAATATGGTAAGATCCTTTTATCATATTGCACATACCTAGCTTTTGCCTTCAAGTGTTCATGCAAGCTCTCATTTTGTGGCTCTAAAACTTACTGTGTCGCTTAACAGCAATTGAACTGTCAATATTAAGGCTGGCTTAGAAAAGTTTGCATTTGTACTACTAGTGGCAGAAGCTAGACATTTCAGCCATGTATCCATTACTTTTAGCTAACTATGTCAACTGCTTATTTGCTACTTTTTAGTTTTCAATTGTAACCATTTATTCAAAAGCTATCTAATTCAACTGTTTATCCATTACTTTTAGCAAACAGTTTCTTCTTGCTTCCCTGTTCGCTTTCTAAATATTTTTCATGCACTTAGCCACAACTTGTAGTGTTCAGGTGTAATAGTTGAGTCAATATGGACGTGTTTTTTTTTTTTTATCAAATTGTAATTTTTTTATTTTATCAAATTAGTTGAGGTACTTCACAATCTTTCCACCTACCCACTGGCAACCGCAGAAGTAGCCCCTGGGGCACAAACTCTGGTTGGGAATCACTCTAAAGTAGCTACTCGGTACCTCTAAAAGCTCTATGCAGTTTGCTTGGCTCTCATAAAGCCGGCCCACTTTCAGACAGTAAGCATCGGTGTCAAATAGTTCCTATCTGTGAGCTTTTTGGCCTTACACTTCAAACTTGCCTCCCACTGCTGACAGCGCCAGCAGGTAGCTAGACCCATGTAGCCTCGGACATCTGTTCTTTTCTCGCTGTCTCTCTCTCTCATTTTAGCAAACTTTCTCATTTATTTCTCATTATATATATATATATATATATATATATATATATATATATATATATATATATATATAGAGATTCAATGAATTTTCTACCCCCTGCCCACCAGTCACCTAGGTCTGACCCATTCACCTCAGGGCCCAAAAACACCTTGCTTGCTCATGCCTCTGCATGAACTCCCTCACCTTACCGCCTGGCACACAAAGGGGATTTTACACCTGGCTCCCAGCAAAATTCCCGTGAGCTCAGCGGCCGCATAGTGAGGCCTCTGCTCGCTCTATGATCCTCGCTGTCCACCATGCTGCAGGAGAGAGATATGCGCCGAAGGGATGAGGTCAAGACAGATGCAGTGCTTCTTATGGACTGTAAACAGACAGGAGGGCAAATAAAGAGGAAGCTCTCCACTCCCGTCTCACACATAACCTGCTTACCATTTTCAGTGTGACTAAATATGCATATGCAGAGAAACAGAGGACCCCACACACTCCTACACATACACAAGGATGTGTGCACACGAGGGTGAATGATTTGGACAAGTCAAGAGCTCTTATAAATACAGAAATTTGTTTCACACATTAGAGATTGCCTGTAGTCTCAGGATGCATTTCTTGGGCACACATTTTCATATAACTGCTCTAACTAATATCACAAAGATGTTTACTGTCACTCCCAGTTTCACAAAACAATACAGGCAGCAGTTTTGGACAACTGCACACGTCTCGTCTTTCATTTTGAGGCTCTATTTACACAGGTTTTCATTGTCGGTGCAGACTTTTGTGTCAACATCCATTCAACGTCAAAATGCTTTGCTCGGTTATACCCAAAAATGACTCATAAACTTGCCTTTTTATCAAACTAGAGCAAGTCTTTCAATAAAACATGCGTGCTTTTTTGACAATGCCTGACAAAGCTGTTAGGATGTGACCTAGAACAAGCTCAGAGGAGGCAAGCAGACACGTGAAGAATAAGCGGAGAGAGATGAACAGACAGACCGACAGAGCAGCAGGCAGCAGAACATAGGTTGCATAACAATGACTTTTTCAGTACAGTACAGCCGGCCTGCCTGTTGATATGTGGGCGCGGGTGACTGCGGGACAATGCGAACTCGCCGTGTGCTGCAGAGCAAATACTACACGAGAGAATACTGTTGCCATGACAAGAGAGAGGAAGAGAGAGATGGAGAGGGTTGAGTAATGACAGAGAGGCAGTTTTGCAGCTAAAGAAAAGAAGAGGGTTTATCCATTTGCAGAGTGAGGAGAAAGAGAGAATAACAGATGAGTCAGCTGCTTCCAATTTTCAGCACCGAATCAAACAAGCATTGAAATTACACTGTACAGCCAGTAGCGATGGAGTCAGGCCAAGCATGAGATAGAAGCACTCCTACATACATGTGTTCTGGCTCTCTCTTGATGTCTCTCTTTGTGTTTGTCCTTCTTAATTTTCTCTTGCACGCACACAAAACTCTACAGTACACATCAAGGGACAGATGAATGTGTTGTCTACCCTATTCTCAACAGAATATGTTCTTGTCTGGGACATGAGAAAAGCCCAGATACCATTTCTGCAATGGGAGGATTGCCTCTCAGCTCCATGCTGGATGTCTGGCTTCCTACGTGAGAGACAGCGCGGCTTTGAAAGTGCGGTGCCGTATGACTCTGCCTCTGCAGCGTTATGTTATGCACACTCATGTTGTGCATTGCTGACTGCACTGGCGGTCATAAGCTCATCATCCACACGCTGTCTCATCAGTGCAGTCACACTTACTGTAATCCTGACATTCCTGTGCCTTCGCCCTGCAGGGAGAATTCATGTAAATGTCTTTTTCTGTACTGTTAAAAATAAACGGTGGCATACATTTGAAACCAAATGCATGATCAACTGCTTAAGTAGTACTCTGTGACGACTTCATATAAATAAATGCCCAGTTTCCTCTTGTCAGTGACTGATTCAACCACCAATTTACAATATACTCTTACAAACAGCCAGTGTTAAGCAGTTCTTAAGAAAAAAATTGCATACAGGAAATGATAAATCTTTCACATTGGGGAGCAATTATCTTGCAAAGCCAGACGTCCATCTTGTCAAGCTCACAGAGGTCTGAGGAAAATCATAATAACTGACCTTTAGAAATCATCTGGCAGCCATGAGATGGAAAACACTTGCCTGTGGAAATGGTGTACCTGGATGGATTCAATTATAAGTCAGAACTGTGGATTTCATACAATACAATAACAGTTTTCTCAAAACTGACATGACACTAATTGAACGTGACTCCTACACAGCTAGCAGCAAATGTTACTTTTTAGAGATTGTATGCTAACCTAACACTTCTGAATCAGAATTTTAGCATAGCAGTGTTTTTAAAATTAATCAGTATACAATCACTGTTTGGCTAGTTGGTTAAAGAAGTTCATTTGGTTACAAACCAAACGTGGCTAACGTGGCTAGCTACAAACAAGATCCCTGTTGTTATTCATTTGAAATTACATCACACTGTACCTCTGCTCTTTTCTACTATAACTGAATAAATCTTGAATTTCTTTTACCTTGTTGAGATGGTGATCTAGTTGATTTATAATTAGTAAAAGAACTGTCCAGCTAGCACAAGCAGTAATAGTCATCATGGCTAAACAGACGATGAATAGTTTGCCACCCACACAAACTCAAACTTCAACCACAGAAAATTGGACAGAACGGTACATTAGCCGTCCTAAACCTTTCGCACCAAGCACGCAAGCAGGGCATGAGACAGCCATTGTTTTCAATGGAGAACATGGCTAAACAACTGTGTGAGCAAAAGAGGCCTTGATATCCTGTGTGGTATTGCTCCCAAAGTTTAAACTTAAATTCAACTTTGATCCTTACATACATTGATAGAAAGTAGATTTTTATTGGCACCACATTTGACTGCAAAGAAAATGGAGAATTTGAAGACCACTATATCAGGCCTTTAATGCCAAAAGATCATAAGCAAAGCAGAAGATATTCAAGGTGACAACATGATTCAAATGAAAGCAGTGCATCCTGTAACTGAATGATTCAGCTGCTGTCTATGATGTTAACACCGGATTTAGCACATTATTCATGTCGGCTGTAAGGCTATCTAGACTATTTACAAAAGACATAATGTGCTGTAGCTTGCCCTCTTCCTCACACATATTACCACACTGCTACAAGGTACCCACTAAAATGTTCTACCATGTATTTGTGCTTTCAAATACTTTTGGCCAATGCAGAAACATCTGCAATGGGACCCATTGCTGCACCAATTCATCCTCATTGAAATGAATGGGGAAGCCTGTGGGGTTTTTTTGCCACTTTGCTATTGTTAGTGTAAAAGCCCTTTTACAGGATTACATCCCCTTACAGGATAACAGTGAACAGTAAATATTTTCAAAAGCACCCAGAGTGGCTACTTCAGAGACCACAGACCAGTGTTTTTCCTACATCCCCTCAGTAAAATAAGACTTTCACATCCCAGCGTGGAGTGCATATATGTGGAAAACAGCAAGACTTAAAAGACTAAATTACCAAGTGAAGTCTTTATACAAATGCAACGACTGAATGAAGGAATTCAATATTAAGGATTAACTCCACCATTTAACCTGTTGTACCTCCGGTAAGATCAACATCCACTGTCTGACTGTCCATTACATGATATACTTTTAGCAATATGGAATTTGCTGAATACATTCAGGTTCTCAGCAAAAAAAAAAAAAAAAAAAAAAAAAAATCTTTCTTGTAGTACCACCCTCAGTCCAATTTTTCACTTTTCAGATGAACATATCTTCTGGCCTTTGTCACAAACACAATATTTTCTCCCAACAGCACGAAACCTATTGATTTTGTTGACCTTGTGACCTTTCACCCAGCACAGATACAACTCATCTATTCAGTACAGCTTGGCTGTGAAAGCACCAAATAACAGATGATTAGACTTTGGTGGTTTCTAGTGAGCTTTATTGAGCATTTCTCTTCAGATTCCTTCACATTATTTAATGAGCCATTTTGACTGCTCATTGTAATTAGTCAAGCTGGGAAACAGGGAATACGAGGGAACGGGACCCAAACACAGACTAACAGGCAGAGCTTGTGCAGATGACTATTAACAAAAAGCTTACATTGGAGAAGGCAGGTAGCTCACAGCAGGTGAGCAGACTCAAACAGAAGAAACAAAAGCCAAAAACATGCAAAGTACAGGGAAACAACAAACCAGGGCACTTAACAGAGGTGCAACGACGGACTGACAACAGAACAAAAGAAGGACACAGACTTAAATACACGCAGGTAGAGGAGACAACGAGACACAGGTGAAAACAATGAAAGCAATCAAAGACAGGAAGCAAAACTACCAGACACAAAAGGGATGGAGAATATTACAAAATAAAACAGGAAATAACAAGACAAAGAACCAAAACCATGACACTGCTACACATTTGTTGTCATTCTGGCACCAGAATTATTTGTATGTGCCAATTATATTGTTAAATCTTTGTTGAAATGTTCAGTAAAAACATAGCAAGAGCCAGTACCTGAGGAAGGCATGCTGTGGCTGAAATGTTGTCTTAATTTTAGATTAGGATGTAGAGAAGCATTGTTGTGTTTTGCTCTTATTTTCCATTTTGTTTAACGCAATACCTAAAAACAAAATGGGCTTGTAATCGCCGCTACTTGTCAAACTGATTCCCAACTGTATCCAATTTATTTCCCTTTCTTTATATTTTGCTGTTGCCCTAATCTTGGGGACTTACTCCAGTAGTGGGAATGAAAACTGGCTGGCACTGGAGATAGTTAAAAGACTGTGGTGACCTTAGACAATCACTGTGTTTTGGTTCAGCTTGGTGAGACACTGTGACCACACCAGCATCAACTGATGGGCATCCTGGTGACAGCTGTCTGTCATCCTGATGAATGGGTTCATAGTGTGATGATGTCATCAGGGGGCTGTGTTTGTTTTGTGTGTGATCAAGATCAAAACGCAGGGATAAGAAGTTTTTACAAAGATGGATCCTGGAGCAGAAAGAAAGTAGGATAATAGAACAGTAGGATGGAAGTAGCAGAATAGTTGGATCTATCTTTTGTTTATCTCTCAAGATTGCATGAGGCGAGGTGAGCAATTATATGTATTTTGGCTCAAATTTCCATACTCTTTGTCACCCTTGTCAACTGAGTGTGTGAAGAGAGCTAATAAAGTGTTTCTATGAACCTAAAATAATTATAGCACTCTGTAAGCAAGCAGAAATGGAGGAGAAGAGATTATGGATTGTTTTTCACTCTGAAACAGAATTAGAGTAAATAGTGGATAAAACTGTAGGACTGTGATTCACAGGGAGAAGCAGTAAACAGCATTAATTCTTGTCTTGGATCTTATGCATGAGCAATAGAGATGAATTGGCAAAGAATGCCTCTTAAGGGACAATTAGCAGTGCACGTTTTATAGACTGGATCACTTAAAATCTTGGATACAGAGTCCAATAAATCCACTAGCACACCTATTGTAACCACACGTCCTAACTCTAACAGCTCTGCTGCAATTTCTTGTATGAATCATCTTTCTTACTTTAAGCCTCCATGAGGTGTTGAATTGCCTTTGAATTTGGTCCTTTCAAACTTGGTTTACTATTGAAAATGAATGACGCAAATCCAACATTTTTAACAGGTGCTGGATAAAGCAGGGGGTATTAAAGTTCCCATATTGTAGAAAGTGAGATTTCCATGTCTTTTTTGATTATAAAGCAGGTCTAGGTGCTATATAAATTCTTTGAAAGTATCATCAAACATTCAATCCACACGGCAATGCACGAGAAATGCACACGGCCTGTATTCAGAAACTGTTCTTTTAAACAAGCCATCAGGACTTCTGTAAGGTTGTGATGTCACAACTCACCACCCGCACAGTATGCCCTCAAAATACAGAGTCCCATCCACCCGCTCAGTATTAGACCGCTCTTCTCATAGCACTAAGTGTGGAGATAGGTCCGGCTACGTGAGACTACTCTGCTCAGGACTACACTTCAAGTTTTTGGAGGTTGTGAAGGAAAGTTAACATTAGTTTCTTGCAGGACAGATGGCTTTACTTTTTGCTAAAGTAGCCGCTAACTACTGCTAACCATAGCTGCTGTTAGTTCAGTTAGCTGTGCAGCCAGCGGTCCCATTAGCTAGCTGACTCTTCCCAGACTAGGAGATCGGAGCCCGGACCAGAAAACCTCCTCCTCCCGGCGGTCCAAAGCTCCTGTGCTAGTGGTATAAAAACCAACACTCCTGCCCGGGCCAGGCAGAGTCCACAAAGCTAAAAGGACCACTTTAAAGCTATCTCCGTAAATCACAGAGAGTTGTGACAGTGCAACTGAAGAACATCAGAGGGAAAAATCAGAAAATAAGTTCTCCTTAAAATATGATCCAGGTTCACCAAAGTCAGAGAATAAAGTTATAAACGCTGTGTGTTTTTGTGCAGTAATCAGTGAGGCATTGCACACGTTGTGAATCATCTCACGTGATGCTACTCAGCCAATCATATCTGTGCATTCCGACTAGAGTCAGTGAGTGAAATACACACACACACACAGGGACACAGACGAGTCAGATAAATAATTTCACATGGCGTGCTCTAAAAAGAGGAAAGTAGACAGCGAAAACAGAGCTTTTAATCAAGAATGGACTGTTCCATGTTCAATCTTCCTACAGGCAGTTCAAAACCAGTATGTCTCATATGTTCAGAGACCGTGGGGATTATTAAAAGCGGCAATGTGAAGTGCCACTATACGAGACAAAGCACAGAGCATCTTTTGAGCAGGTTAACAAAGGGGATGGATTTTGGTCATTTTGCTAACAAAGGGGGATTGGAATCCCACATCAAATCCCCTACTGCCCATATCGCTATTTTCCAAGCTAAGTTACTGTAGCAGTCATATACCGGTCGAGCACACCGGCAAGAGAATAAAGTGGTGCAGGCTCACAGCACTGGGGGTATAACGAGAACTTAGGTTACAGCGGCTCACAAGTCCCTCGGCTGGCTTTCAGGAAGTTGGGGAGGGGGGCCTTAAAAATACAGGAGCTAAACAGGCTTGTTTCAGACAGAGGATGTACTGAGGGGCTGCATAAAGGGCCAGTATAAGATAAATAAGGATTTTTTTTTAAACTATGAATCATGCAAAGCTACTCTAGTGGAGTCCTAGAACAAAAATATAGAGCTGGAAATAGCATAATATGACCCCTTTAAGGACTTGTATGCTCGTTTTTATGCTCCTGTGATAATTATAATTATCCGTCTTCCTGCAATACTTCAAACCATCATGAAAATTAGAATCGGAGCATAATGAACATGAACAGATTCCACTTTAGCCTTTACTATGCTGTTACCTTTGGACAGAGCCAGGCTAGCTGTTTCCCCCTGTCTCCAGTCTTTGTGCTAAGCCAATTTAACCTGCTGCTAGTTTCAGCTACATATTTACTATACTTCAGAGTGGTATTCTCATCTAACTCTGCGCCAGACAGCAAATAAGTGTATTCCCCAAACAATTGCTTTAAGCCAAAATGCAACACAGTTGTAACCAGATGTTTATCTGTGGCGAGATAAACAGGGAGACTGTAATTTGATTTTCTAGCTTGTCACACTCTTAACAGCCAGCCAACTTGGCAGAGCAGATGTGAGTCCAGTTTCCTACATTGTGTTTATAATCTCTCTGGTATAAGACTATTTAAACTCTATCTCACCAGATTTTTATGTATTAATAACATGAATCATTTGCATACAATCACAATTTAGTACAGTACAAATGTGAGGTAGTCTCCTCATTTTTTTGTAACTGTGGTTTGTGCTGCCATTTCCATGACTGTTCATGGATTCACAGCAAACCAGTTCATGGCAGAGTGCCTGAAAAGATGGAGATGCACCTGTGCTTTGATAGGATATTGAATTTTCTCAATTGTGCTCTGCAACCAGACATAATCCATTATGAAATGAGAAAATTGGTGACCTCGTGCCAGGCCCTTTTGGCCTCCTATGAAAAATAAAGGAGTCTTTCATCGTGACTGGAGTGAATGTTGTTTTTTGAAAAATTCTATTAGATGCATGAGAGAGAGAAGGGCTTCAGCTCCATCTCTACAATGTATGCCCAAACTCCTCTCACACAGCCTCACTTTCAGTTTACTTACATTCATGTAGCCTTCAGTGAGCCAGTCGTCTGTATAAACTTCATCACATTGGGGAATCTTGTCTCTTATTCTTTCTTCTACACAACCTCACGCTGTCTCTCACTCTGATGCTCTTTTTAATTATCTCTACTCTCTCTCTCTCTACCTTGTCAGTCAGTGTATGTGTGTGTGTGTGCGTGTGTGTGTGTGTGTGTGGTTTGAGTCAGTGCCAGGGCAAAGTGATTAATTAGTAACAACACAACTTTCTTTGCCTTGACAGTTGGACTGTGATGGTTTTAAGGCCTTTGAGCGCACATTGTGGCTCAACAATGCACCGCTGAGATGAAACAGGGAGAAAATGGAGGAACTCAATATTGTCGGGTTGTGGCCACACAACTTCTCCTTCTGTTTGCTGTGGAGCAACAAAAGGCCATCTGTCTGAGCACCTATAAGAGGGCTGAAAGGAGAAAGAGGGGAGGAAGAGTTTGTATTTATAGGACTGTGTTGAGATTGTCCATCTATATTCTTTTCTTGTGCTTTCTGCCTAAATTATTTTGTCCACACACCTCCTTTGTATCTCTGCCAACAACTTTTTTCTCACTGTCTTCATTCTTTATGCATCCTTATCCCTCTCCCTTTCTCCTATTTCACGTTTCTCCCTTTCGTTCCTTCCTCTTGCTCTCTGCCTAATGTTTTTCTTACTTCTCAAGTGGCATTATTGGGGCTTTTAACAGAAAGTATTCACTTAGCAAGGATACCTTCGCCTTCAGTAACAGGAATTTGCAATTATCAGTCAGGCTCAGAGCAGCGAGAGAACAATGCTGAAGAGAGTGTCCTCTGAATTCCCACACATATTTTAACATTCAGCTGTGCTTTCAAGTCAGACTGTGCAGTTCTGTTACACTTCCCTGCTGCACTCGTACAACTCTGTCGAGCTGCCGGCGCCGCCCTTCATATCCATTTGTACATTTGTGGATGTGTTATCCTGCCATCTGGTTTCTGCGTCTTCCAGAGGAGGTGCAGCTTTAGGTGAAATTGTGGAGGAAGCCTGATCTACTGACTAATCAATTATGGCCATAGTTGAGAGGGATACTTTTAAAGTGTGCTGGGGTGTGTAGGACTGATGGCCTGCTAATCACAGTCAGAACATAAAGCCTACTGGATTTCTTGTAAATCATCAACATACGTTTGACACATGATTAACTGTGGTTTAAAGCCACTGGATTATTTCTAGCTGTATGTGCTGCATTGATGTTGGAGAGTAGACTCATACGTTCAACACACCTTTTGAAATCTAATTATCACTTATTGAATTAGGAGAATACATTACAGTTAGCAAATTTTGCAATCAGGAGACTGTAATTGTTATAAAACATGTTCCTACACCATAAGCAAAAGAGTTAATTTATTTTAAAGCTGGAACAGGCAACTTCACATACTAATAGATAGTAATAGTAAATGCATAATGGTTAAAATATATAGCTAAAAGTAACTGACAAATGGTTAAAATATATAGCTAAAAGTAATGGATAAACAGTTGAAATAGTTCCACACAACTGTTGTAAATATAATCTAAGTACCAGTATTGCGGTAAACTGCATTAGCAGTTCACCTGCAGCGGTTTCTTCCAATTACTTCTCATGCTAAAACAGCAGTTTATAGTTCAGCTGTGTGGTAAAATATCTTTTAGAGTACGTGACCGAAGCGGAGCACAAACTCTGTAAACTATGCAGGCGGTTCAACAAGTAGCTCAATGAGATACGCAGACTTTCACCCCAACTCAGAGCAATAGGGCTGATTGCAGAGCATTTAACACTTATAGCATTCACTGCAGAAGATCACCCAAATGTCACAACTATGTCCAAGAACAATGGTCCCATTCCGCAAACCCCCAAAACAACACGCTGAAATGGCTGCATGTGACAGATTTTTCTTCCCTGCCACTGCAGCAGAATTAACCTCTGGTCAGCATCATGAAGATGGTCAGACGATCAAATGATTCTGACTGGTTGGCATTTTGAGAATTGTTTCTCTACTAAAAAACATTACCACATTATCTTACAAATGTGAAAAAATCCCATCAGAAATTACAACAAAGTGTAATTTTATGATTCACATAGTTCTGTTTTTAAAACCAACCTTCCTTTATGGTGAAAATCCCAGGAAAAGATTGAGGTATTCCCCTGAAGTAATCATTTTAAATGTTAGATTTTTTATTTTTAAAATCACTGGAAATTCTTCAACCCTAATGTAGACCAAGTGCTCACTACACAGTACATTCAAGACATTCTCACACAGCACCTGTTCCCAGGATTTAGGTTGTGTCTATAAAGCATCTCAGATGCGGACTAATGCCTTTTTTTGTTGCACTTCAACTTCTATTTTTAGGCTAATAAGTTAAACGTACATAAAAAATGTCAGCTATAATGTCAGTAATATACTGAAACTTGTATTCAGGGACATGAGTATTTCAGCTATAATACTGACGTGAATGTACTGGCATGCATGGTAACATTATTGGTAAAATCTTGTGTAATAGACAGCAGATGCAGCTTATACATATATACACCCTGGATTCAGTCCAAATGTGTATTAGGCAGCATGACATACAATAAGCTGCAGCTGTAGAATGATGGCAAGAGTCCATCAGTTCATGGCATGAATGGATGTTAATGTGTCCTGAGAACTGTGGAGCATGGACAATATTTCTAAAGCTGTATCTAAAAATGTGAACGAGAGATCTTCTTGTCAAGATGCCCCTTTAGCAAATCATTTGACCAACAAGTGCCCCTCTGGAGCTGCTCATTGGCCAATAAGACTGGAGCTTTAAACCGTCAACCGTACTAAACCTGATTGTTACTTTGTCCTGTCATGTGTCCTTGCCCACAGAGGGTGGTCAGATCAACAACAACGTGGGACCAGGCTCAAACATGGGCCAGCAGCACCCGTACCCTTCCCTCAGCCAGCTGGCTCATGTCTACGAACAGCAGCAACAGCAACAGCAACAGCAACAGCAACAGCAACAACAGCAGCAGCAGCAGCAGCAGCAAAACAAGGATATCAACAAGTACGCCTCCCTGAAGGCTGTGGGTGAGTGTCTGTCAAGTTCTGTTATTATCTTAACATCTTTAAATTTTAAGACAAACTGAAGAACAGAGGAATTTTCAGTTCAAGATAGGCAGTGTGCTTGATGTTGCACTATTGGTTATAAAAAACGAGTGTTGATTTTACCAGTTGTTGCTGCTGGTTCTGACTCTAGCAGTGTTTAGAGAGGGTGCATCCACAACACAATGAATCTTGGGGCTTTCCTTAGTCTTGTTGGCAAAGTCACCATATGATGCATCCTGAGTTGACAGTCAACGCCAAACACAAAGATGATTTTTCCAGAGGTCACCAGGAACGATGTGACTAAACTATAGCAGGCAGATTTGACAGGTGTTATTGACTGCACTACCAAATTGGACGTGCTGTAAAACAGAAACAGCCTGCTTATCAAGCTGTTCGACAGCTTAATGCATGCCACCAAATTCAATGAGCTCAGTTGCCAGTGCAGCTGATCTGAATTTGCCTCACCATGCCCACATGTATTGGCAGCGTCATCACTATTTCATAACCTGAGTTAATTTGAGATTGACATGTGACTTTTTCAGTGTGTGTCTGTCAGCTTGTTTATGCTAGACAGGTACCCTGCCCTTACTTCATTTAAAATTCAGCCCACTCACGCCAGGTATTATCTACAAACACATCTAGATATCTGTAGAAACAGTTACAAGATGCTATTTGTCTGCATTTGTGCCCTTTATTAGATAACAATCAGACAGAGCTTGTCTTTGAAAAGCTGTTGCCTGCATGCCAAGCAGTAGAAAGTAAAATATTTGATTTAAGTGACAAATGGTCACTTAGGTGTGAACTTTCCCTGTATTGTAAATGTCAATGTGGAGGGCACTGACTTACCCCCAGACATGTTGCAATAATAGATTATCATGATTGTTTATGCTCAGTGCTGCTTTGTGTCCTGGAAGCAAGAAGATGTTGTGTAATTATTGGAGCAGTTTATATAATTGCCAGCAAAACTGAAAACAGAGAAACAGATGAATAATAAGTAATAAGTGGACACGTCATCTTTAGGGCTTAAAGGAAAGCCACGCAACAAATACATCAATGAAAATGGTGATTAACACTGTCATTGTGAGTCCTGGACCCTGGCATCTTTATTGTTTGTTGGTGTATTTTTATAATTCCCAGATAACTGGCCAAATATAGACATCAGGCAATAGATATTTTTAGCACAGCTGTGTTTGATTGCAGAAAATTGTTCACTTATCTAAAATGCCAACGGAAGACGTCTTGGTGTCAGTTGCCGAGGATCAAAGAACAAAGGGATTCTTTCTCAACATTTTGCACCAATATTCAACAAGGAGAGAAGGAATCCATCACAGGAGAGGCAGAGATGCCAATTTCTCCACTGACAGGAGCTTCAATAGATCCGAGTGCAGTGCAGCCACAAGACACGCCGCAACTGGAAAACCTTACTCTCTGATGTTAGGCTACAGCTTTCCTTTCATCTCACCGCACCTAAAACCAACAGATGGTTGCAGCACATACTCTGGGGATTGAGGGTGGCATTTTGGGAAATGTAGGAAATCTGTAACTGTAGGGAAAATAGATGAGGCAGGTTGATGGAAAATAGGTACAAGGAAAAGGCTAATTCAAGCATAATTACTGGAATTAATTATTACAAATTGAGAATATACTCAGTACAGTAACAGTATTCAAACATGTATTTTTCCTTCGAAACAATATATTTTGCTGCTCAAAAGTGTTCTTCCTGAACTTATATTGTCTGGGAATCAAACCTGAAGAGACAAACAATAAGCATTGTTTTGTTTGTTTCACGCATCAAAACAGTGTTTGTGAATACTTCATACCCCATCACCCCAGAGACTAACGTTAGGACCCAATCTGTTTCATTGCAAAGCTAGCGCCAGTACAGCATTGTGGATACCGATGGAGAGATAACATAATGGCACCACAGCGGTGCGCACTGCTTTTCTTTGTCCTTTTTTTCCCCCTTACTCCAGAACACATAGACCAACTTCTGTTTTACAAAAGACATTTAGCCAGTGATGTTGGTCAGTAAATTACACATTGATTTCATTATTCTCACACAGGCAGAAGACTGCAACATGCTTCCAAATGAATGCAGTTAACCTTTTCAAATAAAAAAGCTGTGTACTCCCACGCACTTTTCTCTGCTTTTTTTCTGTTTGACAGTGACCTTCATCAAGACCATTTAGCATAATAACTGCCAGTTATGTTTCATATTGCATTTCAGCGGACTGAATGGTATGGCACAAAATGAGAGAAAAACGCTTGTATTTATTGAATCAAGAATTAGTTTTGAATCAATAATTCATTCTGAATTAAAGCGAATCATGAGATTTCCAAATATTCCCACCCCTAGTAACAATTTTGGAGTGGAGAGGGACTTTAATTCAAAATTCAAATGCCAGTGTTTTATTGTTCACATGAACAGGGAAACAATCTCCCAGAAAAGTCTAACTGCATAACTATCCAACGATAACTTTGACAAAAATGTACCAGACTAAATGTTCACTGTGATTGATTTCTATTCTGAGGCGGTATTAAGTCTCAGCGAGTTGAATTTTATAATGTTCTGAAAGCAGTGACCGCCTGGAGGGAATAAAATCAATCTAAAAAGCTGTGGTGGGCACTGAAAAATGGTTGGAAGTAATGTAAAGTGAACACTTTTTCAAGATAATGGGACAAAATGTGTAAAACTACCAGTGTGGTTCATTTACAATGAGGCAAATTTGTACACTGGGTTTACACATGGCACTCTGCAAAGATTGAATTGGGTCCAGGCAGCAATGTAGAAATTACATTCAAACTTTTTAGCACGTGTCAGTATACTTAAAAAGGCCCTTCACCACTTCTCCTAGACCATTTTCCTTCCCCATTTGCTCTTCTAACCTGTAATGTGTCTTGGTTAGTTTTTCTCTCCCTCATCTTCCTCCTCCAGTCCCTCCCTCTCCGCTTCTCTCCCTCCCTGCCCCCTTCATTTCCTCTCACCTTTTCTCCTGCTCCTTCCCTCCCACCGCTCCATATTTCCCATCTTCTCTTCTTTCATATCATTGCCTTTATCGTCCGCCTTCTGCCCTCTCCTCTGCATTTTCACTCACCTTATTTTTTGCTTCTTTTGTCTCCCCCTCCCACATCTCCGCACCATCTCCTCTTCACCCCCAATCCATCACACTCCATATCACTCCTTAAAGAATCATTGGGCTGCTAATCTCGATCCTCCCTTATAGCGGCTCATATCTGATTCCATTTCTGTAATTGAAGAAGGCCCCCTCGAGCTCACACTTGACTGACAGATTTCCATTCCACAAGTGGTATTCAAAGAGGCTCCTATGAAATGATTGGAAACCTGTCCAGAGATATACAGCACAGGAACCCTGGATTCCAGGAGGCAAACTGCCATTACTGTGAGTCAAATGATAGGAACGTTACACACAAGCTGTGAAAAATGTGTATTGTGTGTGTGTGTGTGTGTGTGTGTGTGTGTGTGTGTGTGTGTGTGTGTGTGTGTGTGTGTGTGTGTGTGTGTGTGTAAGAGAGGGAGAGGGAGCGAGGGACTAAATGACAGCAAACAAAACCAAAATTCCAGCGGTGGCTCTTTTTGAAGTCACCTTTGTGTGAGCGCCGCTAATCTTGAGCAACATAAATGGACTTTGCTTTTCTTTTCTTCTCCTCTGCTACACAGTCTAGTGTTTTCGCTGCCTGTTGACCCCATGAGAAATAGAACCAAGTCGAAGATCAACACCATTTTCCCAACACTCCCCAACTGCCTTTTCCTTTTCTTTAATTGCCTCTGCCACTTTCCCAATGGTCTACCGTCCAGCTGATAAGCCACACTTAAGTCAGTCAATAGCCATCTCCACTGTCCCCCTGTGCATCTATTCAAGGTCACTTTATCGAATTCTAACTGCGACCAAGGCAAAAAGCTACCAATAAAGTTTCCTGGATGCAGACCTGTAACTCAGTCCAGAGGAGGATGCAGTCTTCTACTAGTACAAATGACCAATCATGGCCCACGTCTAATGCACACTAAATGTAAACATAAACCCTAAAGAGACAACAGTGTGTACATGCCTCTTAATAAGTTAGTGTGTCATGGGTCATCTGCAAAGTGGGGATGGAATTCCCCAGAATTTTGCTCAGTCTGGCAAGGGATACAGAAGTATCTGCTGTCGTACCACCAGACTACAGAGCAGCTTCTTTCTTCTGTGAGACTCCTCAACGCCACCTCATCCTCCGCACTCCACCATAAATATGTGACGTGGAACTTTCGGTTATGCTGGTTTTGCACATTACTATACCACTACCTTATATAATATATGTATATAAGTAACTGTTTATATTGTTTTTATTTTTATTCTATTCTAATTTTAAATATTTGTATTGATGTTCTGTAGCGTGAAGGGGGTCTACAACTTTAATTTCATTGTGCAGCTCTTTGTTGTAGAATAACAAATAAATGTACCTTGATCCTTTTAAAAAACATTTTTTCCAAATCACGCTTGCTACTGTGCTGCATCTTCTTACATCACATTCATACAGTATCTCAAACTGGAATCTGCCCAGTACAACCAGTCTACTGCTGATGGCTGCTGGGTAAGGCTTTAAGAACTTTTGCTTCATCACCCAACAAGTCACAAACCTGCTTTTATAGACTTTAGGCTTCCACACAACCCACCTGCTGCTGTATTATTTATTGCAGTGTTTAGTATGCAGCACTCAAATTAAACTCAGCAAAAGATCTTTATCGTTATGAAATTTTAAAAAGTATAAAGTTTTTTGAGAATATGTAGATTATAACCATATATCTTCACACCTCAGATGTTATTTAATCATCTATAATCCTCTTACATGCAAATGAGTTTCAAAAATGAAACATGGAAGGAGAAATTTTCAGCCTTTTTTGTTAATTGGTTTGGTACAACATGAGGAAGTGATATCTTAATAAATAAAACTCTACAGCCATGTTAGCGGCTGTGTGAGGCTGTACTTGGCACAACAATGCTTTGATCCTCAATGCTAATGCTAGCAAGGCAACGTGCTCACAATGACAGCTGTAATGTTTTTCATATTCACCATTTTAGTTTGGTGTGTTAGCATGCTAACATTTGCAAATAAAAAAACTAAACAAAAATGTAAACCTCATAGTAGCACTAAAGGAAAAGTCAGTAGGATTCATCCTTTGGCCATTATGAATGTCTGTACAAACTTTCATGCCAATCCATCCAATAACTGAGTTATTAGATAGACTGGTAGACCAAAGGGGTGGACCGACCCGAGACATTGACATTGTCAGAGCCAAGCCGCTAAGGTGGCTAAAATGTTTATGACCATAAGATGTCACATTCTCTAGCACAAGCAGTTCGCACCTGTATCTCTAATAGCCCTTATTATCTGCTACAATTGCCAAGAGTCCAGTCTCTTTGCCTGACATTACTGTATTTCCACAGTAGAGATAGCAGCTGATCTACTACAAAGAGCAGGTTCAGATTACATCTCACATCCTGTGCCAACATTGAATATCTTTATATTAGACCATTTTCCTGCCAAAGACTACAACAATTTATCTGTAAAGAGTTTGCTTTTCAGATTGAAAAAGCATTTACTTCATCATAGGACAAGAAAACTCTCCACTGAAACCCAGACTAATGGATGTTTTTGGGTAGGGTGGCAGCACTATGACAGGGAGACCCACCCACTTAGAGTAAATACTAAAAAAAGGAAATGTATTGGAGGTTTTAAAGACTTTTAAAACTAATAAACCCTTCATCACCTTGGCAGTAGACAACCTGATTGGCTAATAAAAAGCAGATTGACATACTGGTCTAACCGTAATTAGGTCCTTATGTTTTTGGCACTGAAGGACCTCAAGGAAGCAGTGCTTGATTTTTTTTCCCCCTTATGCACAATGTGTGTTAGTCTCTGTGGGATGCTGGCCTTTCTCAGGCAGAGGCATGCAGAGCCCACACTGCGTAACAGCGGTGTTTTCCGTTTCCACTCACGTACGCTGCTGGATGTGTGCATCGTCGTGCTGACAGCCGCCGGATTGATTCACCCGTCGCCTGAGCAAGTTTGATCCCCAGGGGCGGTCTAGCGGCGACTCGGCGGGTGAGACGCCGCTCCCCCTCCGCCCCCTCCTCACCCACAAGCCCCTCTGCTATCCCCTCACAGGGACGCTCGCTCATTTCTCTCTCCTTTTCACAGAGCGATAAACTAGATTTATAGTTACAGCGGCAAAGCAAACTCGCTGAGTGTGTTAACTTTATCTTCAAGGACGTGCAGGCAACAAGGGCTAAAGAGTAATGACTCGACTGAACGTGAATTCGGCAGGGAAAAAAGGTCACATTTCGCAGTGATAAGAGAGACTGTAGCTTGGTGACAGTGACTGGCAGAGGGAGGAATGAATGTGAGGCATTAAACCAGACTGCTCGAAGGCTAAAGAAACACACGCACACACACAGACACACACATATACAGAAGACATGGGAGGATGCTTACACCAACACATAGAGGCTGACGCTTCTGTGTGCTGATTCAGTCTGCGTGTAAGTAGATAGATACATGTGGGTGTCTGTTGGATGTATGTATTTCCTCATACTCGTTACCCCTTAAAAAATGATTTGTCACAATAACTTTGGCTTGTTTCTGCAACTTTCTTGTCTGATTGAAAAATAAGGAAGCAACCCCTTAACTATGCTGTGTTGTGTTGGGTGCGGGAATAATGGACAGGAGGCTGTTACTCAATGTTTTGAGCTACAGACAATTGGATGTATAAGGGATGCTGCCATGTTGGAAGAATGACCACTATAGTGCATGTTTTAATGGTTTGTCTGCAACTTTTTTGTTGGAACCAAAACACCTTCTCACCACAGAGAAATTAGATGTTCTCTTGGCTATATAAGGGAGGAAGAGGCGAAGTGCAGGAGACATTCTGGGCTTTCCTTTTGATTTAACTCCTCCGGTGGCACGACAGGCCTCTATATGCAGGCGTTTACAGTAGCCCAAACACCCTGCTTGGTCAGTTACAGTAGATGAGGGTAGGCTGACTAACAAAGTTAAAGTATATTGGGTTTGTTATACGATCTTTTCAGATTGTAGGAGTGAAAAAGGGATGGGATGTTTTCTATCCAAACTTCCGTATGTGTGTGTGTGTGTATGTGTGCTTACATGTGCATTTCTTAGTTTGCAGCTGATCTGCAAACTGCTGAAAGTCTTATTATATGAGTCACTCTATAACTTTTTTTTCTGTTCCACAGTAGCAAAACAGATGAACTGAGGATTTCTTTTTTCACAACTGACAATTTAAAAAGAGCAAACAGTCAAATTGGAGGAAGCAAATGCATTTAGATTTCAATATTTAACCCAAGATTTCTGCTGTGCTCTTTAGCACATCCATACACTCTTTCATATCCACATAACATTTTCATTAGTTTTGTTTTTCTCTCTCCCTCTTCTGTCAGCTGCCAAGTACAACGGTGAAATCTACAAGCGTCGGCTGATGGTGGAGCTGCCAACGAAGGGTGGGCTTCCTCTCCAGCCCATGGGCAACTCCAGACCCTCCATGGGAAACATGTCGTCAATGACTCCTCCGATGACTGCCAACCCCATGGCTTCTAACCCAATGACCTCCAATCCCATGAACCCCACCATCACCCAGATGACCTCCATGACCCCAATGACGTCAATGATGCCCATGACCTCTAGGACACCCATGACTTCCCTCACTCAGATGTCCTCCATGACCCCTATGACCTCCCTGGGTCCACTGACTCCTGAGCCAGTGGCCACCTATGTCACTGAGATGCCCAGCATCTCCTCCGTCTCAACCCTCCCAACTGAACGGCACATAGCTGGTGGTGGAGGAGGAGGGGGACACAAGCCAAATGGCCAGAAACCCAAAGGCAGCCATGGTCACATTGCCCACAGCTCTCACAGCTCTCACACTCATGCTCACAGCCACAGTAGCAAGCCGCCAGGACTCGGGGCTACCTCCCTGGCACACATGGCGGGGACCATGCCAGGTGGCATGTCCCTGGGCATCTCCAGGGCCGCAGAGACCGCCATTGGCTCCAGCTCGGCTACAATGGGCCGCCCATTGGCGTACAGTTCTAACACAATCGCAGCTGGGCATACAATGGGGCTGGGGCTGAAGGGCTGGGATGGGACTGAGACGGTGGGCCGGAGGAAGACCTACGGGCACAAGAGGCCTCAGTGTACCGTGCTGGAGCCAAACCAGCTCCACAGCACCAGAAACCACAGCCACAGCCACCACTTCCTCCCCACACAGCCCTACTTTGTGACCAACAGCAAGACAGAGGTGACTGTGTGAGAGAGGAAGAAAGGGAGAAAAAGAGGGAGAATGGATGCATGTGGAGTGGTGGCACAAGTAATCTCTGAGTTGAGACACCAACTCCTGGGGTGGTCAAAGTTGCAGATCTATGTGTGTGTTTGTGTGGCTCGTTGGTATACTGGTGAATGTGGTGGGACAGTGACACTGTGTCTGAGTGGTCCTCGTTTCAAACAGAGTTCACCAATCAAATCACTGAACAGACCTTTGTTGTCAAGAGGTTGGTGGCATCTGTAACCATAACTTCAAAAAGCCTACAGAGCAGGGATGTCTGTCCACTTGTGATGATATTAGAGTGTTATCTAACAGCTAATATCTACTCGGTAATAATAACAATATCTGAGTATTACAGTGCAACTACATACAAAGGATAAAGTGGGAAACTGCAGATAATGAAATGGATTGGCGTAACAAACCAAATCTGAGAAGCAATATACAGGATCAAGTGTAAAGCGCCGAAGTGTCATGTGAAAGAAGAAATACAGCGGGTTTACCCACAAACCTCGCAACAAGACTTCTGCTCATCTGCCCAACAAAGCGTCAAATGGTATGGAAGAAAAAAACATTCCCTTATGATTCACCCCCAAATCTCCTGAGGGCTTTCAAAAAGGCACACATGATGAGGGCGCTGGGCTTTGGACTGCAGACATGCAGGGCTTTGTACTGTGGCTATTCAGAAGCACCTTCATAAGCTCTGCAACTGAAGGTCGCCCTTCCTTTTCCACATGGCTCTAGCACAGAGAATGGAGGCTGTCACACTGGCATTGTTCTGGTCTGATCTTGTCTGTGTGGTGACAGCTGGCCCAGAGGAGGGCTAAGGAGGCAGGGAGGCAGCATCTGGATGTTGCTGCAGCTAGCGGAGGCTCCTCGGAGCACGATTCTCGTACACACACACACACACACACACAACTCCACACATTCATGCACATGCAGACACGTTTTCCCTCTCTCTCTCTTTCTCTCTCTCTCTCTCTCTCTCTCACACACACACACACACACACACACACACAAACATATACTGTAGAAATACTGCACACCAGGGTTTGACCAATTTAAGTTTTTAAAGAATGATACCAATAATTATAGAATTAAGTTACAGATGGCTGATAATTTAGTTTAATTTCTGCATTTTTGTTACCTTTAAATTTGCATTTCAAAAACTCAATTCAGTGTTTCCCCAAAATGATATTCTTGTCAGTAAATTTAGACCATCACAGTACTCTAAAACTCTTAAATTAATCCCCCACCTCATCCAATCTATGACAGGGTACAGTTTGGGACGCATAAATACTTTTAAATTAGAAAACTATTTACAAAAGGGTTGCACATTTAAATGAATGGCTTAACATTTTCAGAAATACTTGTATTCACTTTCTTGCCAAGAGTTAGATGAGAAGATTGATACCATTTTTACATCTGCGCGTTAAACATGAAGCTACAGCCAGCAGTCGGTTAGCTTAGCTTAGCACAAAGACTGGAAACAGGGTGAAACAGCTAGCTTGACTCTCTCCAGTAGTACAATAACAGAATCTGCCTACAAGCACCTCAAAAGCTCACTAATTAATATGTTATATCTAGTTTATGTAATCCAAACAATGTGTAAAAACAACACTTTGTTGGGAGGTTATGTGCCAGACTATTTCTTTGCCAGGGAAAGTAACTTCCTGAAGTCTTATTGTCAGGTTGTCAGGCAACAAAATGTCAAACTATTTCTTTAAAATAATTTTAAAAAATGTGCAAACAATAAATCTGTTTTAATGTAGCTGTGGTCAGGAATTGCCTTGATCATACTGGAAGTGGACAAAATGACTTATTAAATGAAAAATGTAAATAAGTTTAAGGCGAAACACAGAGCACATATAAAGTATGGGTCAACTAGGCAACTATACGCCTAACATATTTCATTAGGTGGACCTAATGTAAGCTTTGGCTTCTCAACATTTTATCTGTGCACAGATTTTGCATAGGATGTTATACTTCTCTAGTTTTAGACAAAAGCAAGAAACTACAGTGAAAAGTGGGTGTGTCAGGAATAAAAAATACCACAATTTTTTGCTGGTAATGGAAAGACACTGCCACAAGAAACTAGGCTTGATTAGATCACTCACTGTACTCAAGCTCTAGCTAAAAAAAAACATCAAAACCAGCAGGGAAAAAAACTATCTGGGTTACATGACTCAGACATAAAAATAAATCCTTAAGTCTAACAAATAAGCCAAATCTTCTAAGGGCTTCTCCGAGCCTATTTGGTTGTTTTGTAATGATGTGAGACTTATTAGCAGCTGCAGCCACAGTTATCATTTTGACCTTGTTATCTACAGTGCTGCTTCCACCTCTAAGACCCTTGGGATTAAGATGCATGTTTAAGTGATCAGATTGTAATCAGACAATGTTTAGCCAAATTCAAATAAAAATTAGAATGCGCCTAAGACACAGTGAGGACGGATTATAATTGAATTGCTTAAATCATCTCTGGAGGTGGTCAGAGAAGCATTTGGCTTAAGTGTAAATGCAGTTATGTCTTGGAAATGTGTGTGCAGAAAAAGGCGATGGGCAGTATCACACTAACAACAACAGATAGTCAAGACATTTTTGGATAGAGAACAAGCAAAACAAGGTGTTAATTTTAAAGATTGTAAATATAATAGGAAGAGGTGCACATGACAATCTGTGTAGAGAAAAAGACAGTGGATTTCAGTGTGACACATTTTATTGGAATACTACAGCTTCTAAATCAAAAGCCAGATGAAAATAACTAATCCAGCGTAAGATAAGGGGTCTACAGGAGGGGATATTTTTGCTTCATGCTGTGGAACCCCTGCTGCCTTGAGGTTCACATGTGAGACCAAATTGAAGGCATGGAACTGGATTTAAGAAGTCATCAGAGCGTTAAAATGTGGCACCTATACAATCACACCTAACACACACACACACACACACACACACACACACATGCACAGGAATACATTACAGGGTGGACTCTGCTTTCCTTCTGCTCCCACAGTGCCGAGCGGCAGGCTCCATCACAGCAGGGAGACAAAGAGTCAGTACTGTTACTGCGCCTGTTGTACATGAAAGACTGTGAAACTCCAGACCTTGGCCCTTTGTAGCGATAACTGATATTATGCTTTTTATATATAAAAATATACATAGCCTTTCTCTCTTAATCTCTTTCTTTTCATCTTTTCTTCTTCTTCACTTCTTTTCACTCTTTTTTTCTTCTTCTTTGCTCCCTCTTTGTCTGAATGGAAGACCTACAAAGCAGAAATATCTGCGAGAAACAAAAACGGGGCTGTGATGAATCTTTTCTGTGATAGTGGAGTACAGTCATGATGAGACAGTGAATAATAATAATTCACCCCCACCTTGAAAGGCATGATTGATTGGTTTCCCCTTGTGCATTGTTCTAGCAGGAAATATAAGTGGTTGACTCTGTGTGCCAAAAAATGTAATTCAGTTTGCAATTTTGTACCATTGTCCTCTTGAACACTGCGCACATTTCACTCTTTATAACTTTCTGTATGTCTGTGTGTGTGTGTGTGAATCCAACTTATTGTCTCTGAAGAAGTCAAAACTCAAACAAACAAACCAAACAAAGTGAATCATATATAAATGGTGTTCACAATCCCATAAACCTATTTGTGTCCCATGAGAATCCTTTGCAAATTGTGTTGTTTTTTCCCCTCCTTCTTCTATTTATTTCCTCCTTTTCTTGACAGCAGGTGATTTTGTTTGTGACAGAGTTGAGAAGCAGGTCAATGTTTGTTCAGGATGTGCATTATCGGATCAAATTGACTTAATTCAGCAAGGTGGAAATGTGGAAATATATACCCTCCTTGCCACCCCATACTGCTCCATCCTTAAAGCCCATTCAGCTCTGCAAAAGCAGCCACTGTAATAATCGGCAAGCAGGCAGGGTAGTTGAAACAGTTGGTAAACAAAAAAAAACCCTCATCCCTCACCGTAACAGCCAAAATAAGCCTGATAGAAAGTGGTGAATTGGTTGCGCTGGCTGGGACACAGTTGATAGGGTCAGGGCCACAGATGAGTGGGTTCAGGAGGCAGTCATGTCTGACATTTTTCATCAGAAGAGCAGGCTCAGTAACAGAGTCAATAGGAGCTCAGGAACAGTGAGTGTTCATCATTTATTGAAACCATAATCTGTGAGATTCTTGTTTTTCAAAATTTTGACAACACAATTTTGGTGATAAAATGCAGTGTTTGTACTTATTGTCAGTACTGGCTGAACATACTGTAATAATAAAGACATTCAGTACATTCAGAAACTGTAAAGAAAAAGAGGTAAAGGTGAATTCTTCATCATTTATCCTTCTCATTTTGGAGTGCTTTCTGAATTTGAAGGACAATTTTATAGATCACAGATGGTTACTTTTCCTTCCAGAGCAATTAATCAGCTTTACCTCGCTTGAGTTTCTGTACCTTCTGACTGTTTTTTTTTTAATGGTCGTTGCTTATGCCAACTACCCACTTTTTCTGCACATTTTTCTGAGAAAGACACCCTTATTTTCAAAAGTGATTTTGGAATGGCTCAGTCACTGCAAAAGTTCACGGTGAAATCAGTTCCTTTCAATGCCATTGATCAGTGGATTCGCTCATGAAGGTAAAGTAAATGAACAAAAAAATTTCGTGTTCACTTTAACTGGTCAACTTTGCGATGTGAATTTGCGCTGTTGATCAATAGCAAGCCCTCAAAGCCGGTGAGTCGAAAATGGAGGAAGCTATCATTGCTTAGCTTAGCTGGAGAGTATAAAGTATAAACTGCTCCACAGTATGTGCTACCATGTCCCTGGCTGGCTAGTTATGATAGTTTAACAACTAGCCCTGTGAGAAGTCATTATGTCACCAAACTTCTAGAACAAAATATTTTGCTGTGTCACTTCCTGGTGTGACCAGGCCTTTAGTAAATCAAAAATTCACTCACCAGCTGACCATTCTGTAGTAACTGACATCTTGCAGTATAGTGCCAGTGATCACTTTCACCTCTTAGTGTCTTACTACCTACCATTACACTGCCAAATGAGTTCCAAATTTAGGGATGACCACTCAGTGTGAACTTATTGCTCCAAACCATTAAGGTCCTGATTGCCCTGTAGGTGCACTGCCTGCTACAGCTCAAAAGGTTTTGCTTTATTATTTTTTTTCTTGTTGTCTGAATGGAAGTCAAATGAAGAGTGGAGGTGCAATTGGCCTAATTATAGAAATCAGACCCAAGTTAGGCTGGAGCGGTTTACCGGCACACTGATCAGCAACAGAGGCAGGAGCAAGAATCAGGCCAGATGAGCATGCGGCCTGAAGTTACGTGGTGTCAATGCTTCTTTCTGAATACTCTTTGGCCTTGTTACCTGGTGTTAATAACTAATATTATATTGTGTTTTTCACCGATGCAGTATTTTGACTTTACACCCATCTTTCATCAAGTGAGACATTAATAGTCAGTTTATTTAATCAAAGTAATTTCTGATGTCTGGCAAGGACACACTGCATGTCAAAGTAAGTAACAAATTGAAACATAAACTGCAGTGAGCGCTATATTCAGAGACCTCGCCAGCCTTGGATCTTTTTCCTCCTTTGTCCCTTTGAATTGTTTTATCGCATCATAGACCAGGTACCTTGGTACCACAAACTATCTAGCTTGAGCTACGTGCAGTTTGTTGATGTCACGCTACATGATTTTTGAACCCACCCCTTTTTGCACAGGTGCCCCAACCAACCAGTAAGAGTCACTAGTGCACCAACAATGATCCCTGACTGGCTTCCCACACGCAAAAAAACTGCCAATTGTGCTCAGAATTTGAATCCAGGTCTCTGCAACAGAATTTTTCAGCCCTGCATCACCTGAGCCACCAAGCTACATGACTCACCTCTCATAGCCATGTAAACACCACTGTGCTCATTTTTGATGTGCTCCTACTGTAGTGTTTTGAGTCTTGCTCTTAGAAGTGAAACTTCTGAATATGTGTTGAGCTAATGTTGAGTTGGTGAGTTAGCTGGTGGGCCAAGGCTGATGGCAGAGTCTCGTAACGTGTCATAAAAAGCAAACAGCTAGAACAGCAGATGAGCGAGAGTGATTTTGACTTCAATGAAATGTCTCGAAACAAGACTGGAAGGCAAACACCTAACAAACTCACCCACCTGCCCACTCACAAAATACACATTGACAAGGACTAGAAATGACAATGTGCTGAAATCAAGCTCTCTTGTTCAGCAGAGCAGCCAGCCACTGGGTGAAAACCACACAGTGGAATATCTACAAGGGATATTCAATAAGAGACAGAAAAGGAGCTGTACTGGGACCAGTGTCCAGGGGGGCTTTGCGAGTTCTCACTGTGGTCTTTAATCACTGAAATCCAGTGAAATGTGGGGAAGAGCTTCGGTGCTGCAACAGGGACTCAATCCACAGTGGCACACAAAGACAGAAATGGGACTTAATGTCAACACTTGATAGGGAGGAAGCTTTGAATTATTGAAATTGCAAAATGTTGGCGGTGCACGGCACGTGAGTGCTAACAGCTCCATTTTGAAAGCTGTGTATCAGACGACTGTTGGCTCACACACACACACACACACACACACACACATCCACACACACAAATACTCCTCTTTCCAGTGATTTCATGTCGTTACAGTATTTTTTACAGACTCTCAGACTTGTATTGATCATTAATTCCCATATCAATCATTGATTCCTCCAGACAGATTGGCCATTAGTAATATACACTGGAACATGTATTTGTCAGATCTTGCTTGGCTGAGTATTTCTTTACACTCTGTATCCCATTTAAGCTAAAGATGTGAAGCATGGATTGTTCTTGATGTCAGTCTGAATCAGGACAAAGCAGTAAAAAAAAGCAGTCTGTAAATATTCATTTCTTGGTGGAGAGGTAGTTTTTCATTTTAATTTTTCCCTTAATCACTACAGATAACATGCAGTATACTCTTTAGCATACTTTTTTCATTAAAGCAAAGAAAGAGCAGCGTTATCATGATCAGAAAGTGGGGTATGTACAGTACATCTGGGATGACACTAAAGGGCTCAAACACAAGTTACATTTTTACCAGATTTTTCCTCCACTCTTCTATTCTATCTTTTACCGTTGCTGTTTGCTGGACTTGATAGGGTTGTAAACATTACAGCCTATCTGTATGATCAAAAAAAATCTATATTTCACTATATTATCAAAGGGGTTATCGTCAGCTATGTTTACGACTTTGTATAGCATCAGTCTTTATGCGCAATGTTTTCACCAACCTGGAGCTGTCTACTTTTGCACACAGAGACAGAGGAGATGCAGTGTTTGTTGTCCAGTAACGCTCAACATCTGTTTTAAAAAGGGTCTGCTCCTATGGTGTGCTTCATACGTATGATTTTTATCATAAACCTATATTAAATATACTTGCTGTTAGAATTAACGGAAGGATATCAATCACAGTGGATGTGAAAAATACTCTGGCTATTGACCTCTGCTATGGTCCAGAGCCGAGGGATTTTTCATTACCTTTGAAGAATTAATAAGCTATTTGCGATATGACTACTATCCATTAGCAAGCATATGCTTTTATAGAATAACTCATTGATTAACAAATTTTGGTGTTAATCATGCATTACATACAAAATTATGAGATCCAATTTTCTATTTTTGATGTCCAGCCCAGTTTGTGGTATTTATGCATATGTGTATATGGATACATATGGCCCCAACACTGCATTTATGCGTGACTAGTAAAGCATATTTTCTATGGTAGAGCCCATCTCCTGCTATTGTTTGCACAGTAGCTTATAATATGCACCGTGATGCCCCATTGTCCTTTTACTGTTTACTGACTTTATAATTTGTGGAATTAAGTTATGAAAAAGCTGTATTTTGGTACTATTCAAATATTGTTAGAAAAAGAGATATAGCAGACGTTTTGTCCAAGAAATATATTACCAGAGTGTTGCTATGAATTTGTCTGTTTACCTTATTTTGGGGAGGGATGAGAGGGATATTTTTGTTCTTCCTTTGTTGTTGATTTGCCATCTGACAGTATATCACCATTGTTCTATATACAACTTTCTTACGTGGCAATAAAAGATGACTTCTGTAAAAATGCTCCTCTTTTTGCCTTACTTTCCTGTCTCTTTTTATTCTCTTTTGTTTCTTTGTCCTTTTGTCCTCAGGAAGAGATACTGTACAGTCCTTCAGCTCTTCTTTATTCCCCCTCCTTCTTCTCTTCATATCTCCACTCCCACTTTCCTTCTCTCTGTTTCCCTTGGCTCTCTACTTCCCAGCAAACATTTGATGTTAAACAGGCTAACTTTGGAAACACATTTATATATAGCAGCAAAGTAAAAGTTGAAGCAGTGTTCATACTCTGTCTCACAGATGTCAATTCAAACTAATTCCAAATCTGTTTTTCCTATTCCTGTCCATTAAATACTGTTAAATTAGCACCTCGTTCTCTATTTTCTTCACAGTGAGCCTTTGACAGGTGGAAATGTGCACAAGGTGACCAATATTGACATTATAATCCTTAAGATTTTCATGAAATAAAACTCCTTGTTGATACTATTCATCATCTGCATTTTTTCCCAGCAATAGCCATTCAATGTATTTACATTCAGTAATTACCCCTCCATACAGTAGTTCTCATTGTTAGTGGCGGGGTCTGCCATTCACGAACAGGATTTAAATTGTCTACCTTGACATGGCGTTTGTTTGTTTATGTCATTGATATCAGCCTCGCTGTTTACTGTTCACTCTCCTACAGCCATGTCAGAACTGCGTTAAGTTACTGCTAATGCTAAACCAACATTTCCTACTGCTGCTGTTTCACATTAATAGCTTTGCACTGGCGAAACATGGCGTTTATTGTGAAGCAGTAACAGGAAATGCAATGTATTTGTCACAGAGGTTAGCGTTGACAATGATTGTTCATCAAAAATGCATCTACAAAGTAAGATGTTCATTTTCTCCATATTCCGACAGGGATCAGTTTTAAATATTACATGAAGTAATGACACAGGAAGGAGCAGCCACAGTGACCTATTAGGTGAAGAGTTGGCAACAGGCTGCACACCTCCAACTCCTTTTACTGTACACTGCGCTGTAAATAGATTAGACACCATTTGCTCTTTTGTTGTATTTCTGGCAAAATAACCACTCAAGGAGTGTTTCTTGCACCCCAGAACTCTGGGACCTGTAGTATTAAACCACACCTGCTGTTGCCACCAGTAACCACGGGTCAAATCAACCAGGACTGAAATCTTTTTTTAGGATTTAGGATTATAATTTAATTTATAATAATTGTTTCTTTATTTGTCTACGTTTCCCAAAACAATTCAAGTAACATCAGATATTGCCTCAGCTTTATTTTAGCATTCAAATTGCCTTTATGCTTTTTTGCATGTAGTTGTATCAACATCACCTCTTGGAGTTTTAGAGATTATTTTTGGCTATATGCCTTTCCTAAATAATAATTTTAGAGATAAAAGGTCCCAGGGTAGATGAAATGTGCCTCTGTCTACAAAGTCACTATATTTAGATCAACATCTATTCACCATAAAAATATTTCCTAGGTCCTCTCCTCTCCCCTCGTGCCTCTTTCCCCCTGCTGCTTTTCTCCATGCATGCAGAGCTGAAGCCAGAGTTAATGTGTCCTTGGGCTTCAAACAGAAGATCACTGCCAGACAAAATCAAACCTACTGTTTTGGTTGTAAATATTGTTTTTATTTTTTTTTTTACCTTCAAATGAACCGTGCATGCAAGGTAAAAAAAATAAATAAAAAAAACAAGAGACCACCTTTTAACTGCACACAAATGTTACCTTCACACCCATACAAATACACACCACAACAGACACACACATTCCCACAATGTGAGTTTACACTAATTACTCAGGCTGCCAGTGCTATTGGCAGCGAGGAAACAGTCCAGGGAATTTAACTCCAAACAAAGCAAACCTGCTTTTCCTCCCGCTCCCCTGCCAATCCCTCTCTACCGTCCTGAATCCTGCTCAGCAGAGCGGAGCTGCAGAACAAGAGCTTTCTGTGTGTTTTTAAGCCATCTGGCACTGATTTACTTCAACCATCAGGGGCATCATCACCATCATTTTGGGTAGTTGTTTTTGTTGTCACTGGGATTTTTTTCATCAATCTTGCCAACAACATTGTCAGTATCAATACATCATCATCAACATATTTTGATCACCACTATCATCATCATCATCCTTCAGTCACACTGACCATCACCTTCCCAATCTTTTAGCTATGATTATGATAATAATAAAATAATTAAGTTTGATTGCATAACCAAAGTTATACAAAATGTTACAGATGTGTAGTGATGCTAAAAGTGGAATCATATGTTTTCTTTTCATGCTTTTGCATAAAAATTTAACAGCTGTTTTTTGTACTAGTTGGAGCCTGTTGAGTGTTTTACACCTGTTGAAAGAGCATTGCAGTGGTCCAGTCGTGAGAAAACAAAAGGCATGTAGGACTTGAAAACTCAAAACTGATTGAATCTTGGATATATTTTTAAAACAGGACTTGGAGGAGCTTGCTGATACAAATGTCAACAATTTAGACTGGAATCAAAAAAGACACCAAAGCTTTTCACCACAGGCTTGATATTGTTAACAATGGTGCCAAGTTATGGCTTGATCTGTCCATGCAGGTATAATGCACTTCACTCTAGGTTTGGGAGGAGCTAAGTATTTAGTTCAATAACCACAAACACAACACGAGCAACACAAGTGAACTTAGTCAACTGTAAATTTTAGCTGGCTTATGAGTAGCACTGGCTGGCATCAGATTTATAAATATGATGAAAATAACAAACTGGGCCTTTTAACCAAAATAAACTGTCCTTAATAGTGTCTATAGCCCATTAAATATTTGTTTTTGGTTCTGTGGTCACCTAGGTTAGTGTATATAGTCTTTCTGTTGACTTTTCCTCATAGTTATGAGGATCAATTCAAGTCGATGTCTGATGACCTGATGGCCAAATTGGTCAAGGTCAGTCAAAGTGCATCCTTCATATGTGTGTGTTCGAGCTTGAACCAATCCCAGATGACTGGTGATGAATCCTACCACAAGGCAGATTGTTCATCTGGCTGTTTCAGGGCTCATGTACTGTAGATTCTGGGCTCCATTGGGATCAAGCTGGGGGGCCTCGCCGCCTATTGGGATCACTGAATCTCCTCCACTGGATCTTCAAACTGGATCTCACTAAAATAAAACACCTTACCTGCATTAACAAACAGGCTTCCAGTCTCAGTTTTGTCTTTTGTATTATCCTGTTTTATTATCCTTTCTCACTGTTATCTGTGTGTTATCTGTTTCACAACTTTAATTACTGTTTACTTCTGTTACTGTTTCTTAACTTTTCTTGAGCTCAATGCTGTGACACGGAGCAACTCAATTTTTCCTCTCTCATGCACACATTCTCAGCCCAGAACTGCACTGCAAAACTTCAATTTTACTACGAACTGAGACTAGGTGAAACAAAGGAACCTGTGTGGTATAGTACAACTCTAGTATCTAATAAGCAGTGGTGGAGAAAGTATTCAGACCATTTACTTAAGTAAAAGTAGCAATACCACACTTTCAAAATACTCCATTACAAGCAAGCAAAGTCCTGCATTTAAAATTGTAAAGTATTAGCACTAAAATGTACTTAAAAATGTACTTAACGTACATACTCACTATATAGAACAGTCTCTGTCAGTGTTGTATTATTATATTATTGGATCATTTTCATTGATGCACTAATCTCTAATCATTACTTGATGGTTGAGGTGGAGCTAATATTTACTGTTTCAATACATGAAATACTATCTATGATAATGCATTATATTTTATTAACTGATCAGATGTTTTGTATGCCAATCTTAATTTGAAAAGTAACTAGTAACTACTGTCAAATAAATGTAGTGGAGTAAAAAGTACAAAATGTCCCTTTGAAATGTAGTGCAGTAGTATGAAGTGGCATGAAGTGAAAATATTCAAGTAATGTAAATGACCTCAAAATTGTACTTAATTTACTTAATTACTTCAGGATGTACATGTATTCATGTACTTCTATGTTAACCCTGTCTGTTCAGGACAATGATAAGAACAGCACTTAAAGCATTAAAGTAAATTTACAGACAGCTAATCTTTCACATCTGCTAGACATTTACCAGACAGGACAGGTTTGAAAGGTAGCTTCACAGACCTAACACCATGTCTACATATGATGTGACCGAGGGGAAGCATATACAAGGAAAATAAGACTGGCTCTAGAATTGAACCCTGGGGCACTCCCACTGATATCGGGGCTGATTATAAGTCACCTCATAAGCAGAGTGATGAGGGTGAGGGGAATCCGGCAGTCCAAGATGACAGACAGTTTATCAGTGATTTCCTTCCAAAAGTGGTGTACGGGCAGTGCCAGATTGCGTGGATTTATTTTTTTGCCTAGGGCCGCATAGTGAACAGTGACTTGAATCCAAGAGACCCATTTGGTGCATTTTTTTGAGTGTGATGTGGTTGACCTTGTACTGAATGACTTGAAGGTTGGGTTTACTTGTCACTGATATTGTGTTTGTAGAGATTTTGGTCCAGGACTCATTGCCTAGTGATATATCTTTCTCCCATTTTGTAACAGGGAAAGATATTGTCAGATCAGTGTTGATAAGTTTGTACAATTTAGACAGGGTTTTATTAGGTGTTGTGATCTTGACTATTTCTTCTGCTAGAATGGATAGCTGAAGATTATTATGTTTCAAGTTGACCCTTTGTGTAATGACTCATTTGAGTTGTAGTTCAAAAGTCATAAAAGCTGAATTGTGTACATTGTGTTGAAGCTGTGTGACACCTTTACCTTTCCAATTAGTGAAATTCAGTGTTTTTGGGGGGGGTTGCTTTGAGGGAATTCTGGATTATTCCATAGGGGTATATATCACAAGGTGCTTGTGTTAAGTGCATGATTTTGTGGGCTGTCCATGAAACTGTCGAAGCTGTAGCTATATCAATATTTTTTAACTGTTATGGCATTTAATGGAGGTGCTGATAAATGGCAGGGTTAGAATATCTAATTCTTTGCATTGTTGTTGTTCAATATCTAACCAGGGATGGCTTTGTTCGGTGGGATGAATCCATTTGGTTACAATTTGGAACTGATTGGCCAGGAAATAATAAATTCTAGGTTTTTGTTTTTCCAGTCAAATTTTGTCATTGTTGAATCTAGAGCGTTTTGTGAGTGGTTATACTGGAATCATTGAAAAAAAAATGTATTTAGGGTAGTATTGTCATCTTGGTGACTGCAGTTCTTAGTTAATGAGATTAGGGACAGAGAGAGAGAGAGAGAGAGAGAGAGAGAGAGAAAGTAAATGTACCAGCTCTGACAGCTTTGGGGAAATATCACCTAGGTATCCCATGGTACCTGTGGAAGAAGGGATGGGTGATGGTATAGCTCTTTTTGTAGAGTGGTAACAGTGTTCATTTGGCCCAGTTAACAGAATAGCTTGAGCAAAGAAAACCTGACTGAATTCTGGTGATTTTAATCTACGGTCATTAAGAATTTAATATGGGGGTTTCTTTATGAAGGCATATGTCTGGATTTAATTTATTTAGATGATTAAATATTTTGGTACTTTTAGCTTGGTAGCCAATCCCACGTATATTCCATTTTCATTTCCATTTTATTTAAAGAATAAATCTTATATTTAAACATTTTGGGGTTTTTTTTAAAGTCTGCTGAATCATTACATTTCACTGCATGGCACATCAATTGTGTAGTGAAAACATCATTCAGCTTTTCAGAATGTTGTCATCTTATTCTCATGGCCCAGGGCAGAGAAAATCAGCGTCTCCGAAAATGAACCATTCTCTTCCAGAGCTTCAGACCAGGAGGAGTAAGACTCTAATCTGTGAAGAGAAAGCAATGTACAGCCTGGAGGGAGAGCACCGACAGCGATGCTGGGACTCACTTTGTCGTCTCTTTCACTGTTTGTTTGAACTTAGAGATCCGACGGAGCTTCGCTTCATAACTTAATAATAATAAGTAATATTGTCTGTTTGAAATTAGAAATGTGATAGTCAGAATATATCATGCTTGATTCTGTTAAGCATTTTTTTTTTTTTTTACATTTTCTGTTGAGCTTTTTTCTCCTATTTCGCCAGTTCATCTTTTATCCCGCATTTAAGATTAGGAGGCCTCTAAGAAAATTGTGAATGGAAGAAAATATTATGACCAAAAAGAGGTATTAAAGAATCCAGATCTAGACACTTGAGGTTCTGCAAGTTAAAGAGGTAAACTTGAATTTGTGGAGAAATGTATTATCACAAATGGACACACTGTGACAAAGAAAAAAAGAAAGACACTTAGACAAAGAAGCATCTTAGACAGGGTAAAAAAATTATGGAACGACCCTGCATTGCAGATGAGGAGGCCTCTAAGCATATATATATTATATAAAGACATCAATGTCATACACGTCAACATAAATGTAAAGCTGAAGTTGAGCAGCGTAAATAGAGTCCGAGGCGGGGCTGTGCACGCTGCACATCAAAGTGTTGGGTTTTTTTATCTCATGACCCTGCTACAGCAAATTATCTTATGCAGAAGGCGTTGTATTATGGGACTACCCTCTACACAAAGTTCAATGAGTCATCTTGTCAAAAGGATTGACCGGCCAATCACCCTGGAGACTTTTTCTCTCCTTCACATTCTCTCTCTCTCTGTCAAGATAATGCAGTATTAAAGCACACAGAGAGACAGAGTGGGCTCTAGCCTCTCAGGGATAAAATGCACTAGCTGGGCTCCTTTCCGTGCTCTTTTGAAGGGTATTTAAAGTGGAGTAGTTGAATAAATATGTTCTTCTTTTCATACCCTTCTTTGTTAGACTCTGCACTTGTTCAAACGTCTTGCTAGTGTAAATGAGAGGCAGCGCGTGTGTGTGAGTGTTTTTCTTGTGGAGTACATATATCCTTGTGAGGCCATTTTGAATTTTAGTTTGGAATGAAGACATATATTTTTCATTTTATTGGTGCAAAGTGGCATATGGCAGGTAACATAAGACACAGGAGATGTCCCAGGACATGTAATGTGAAGGTGTCGCTCCTAGTGATGAATCCACAGATAATAATCACCTGACTCTGCAGTTCCTCTCAGCTCTACAGAGCATTTTAGCAACTTTACTGTATTGATTCACTCCTACTGCTCTCATCTGTGGCAATTACAGCTGTAAAGGCACCTGTTTTCATCAACAACAAAAAAAAAGCTCTAAAAACCCAGTGTGCACTACCTGACCAGCCTCAAATGGCAAACAGATAAAGTTAGCAACTAACTGGTGAACATAGTGTAGCATTTAGTAGCTATACAGCCAGATATTTCCCTCAGGAGCTGGTGGAGACCAAAACTGAGCAAAAAAAAAAAGATTGACTATTTGACTTACATTCATCAGGTGTCCAGAAACATGACCTCAAATGAATGCTAAAGTCACTCTGTATCTGCTGGATGTGTAACTAGGTAACTGTTAGCTAACATGTCAACCATGTATCAACTTTATAATTTGCTAATACGTTAATGTTGTGTTTACAGCTTTTTTCGCTGCCTCCAAGTGACCAAAACATCAATTAATAAAGGTTTGACATGCAAGTTTGAGTAGTTTCGGCGATGATGCAAATTGCATGTGTTAGTGGGGCGGCTGTGGCTTGGATGTAGAGCGGGTTGTCCAGTAATTAGAAGGTTGGCGGTTCAATCCCTGCCCACACGTCGAAGTGTCCTTGGGCAAGACACTGAACCTCAAATTGCTCCTAGCGGCTTTGTGTGGGTGTGTAACTGAATTAGCTTCTTTGTACTGATGAGCAGTTGCCACCTGCCACCAGTGTATGAATGGGGTGAATGTGATATGTAGCACTTTGAGTGGTCGGAAGACTAGAAAGGCGCTATACAAGTACAGTCCATTTACTATTTAGTAAAATGCTAGTGGAACAAAAGCATAAATAGCATTAATAGCACCCAACACTACAGTAGGTTATTTGACTATTAAATGCACTTGTTTTTAAAAATCACATGGTGAAAGCATTGCATGTAACAGGAAATTACTTGTAGTAGGCCTCTGTCCATAGTATACCATGGACTAACCGTGCAGAATTGATTTTCTGTGGAAATGTTGCTGCTGAGCACAGCATCACAGAAGAACTGCAGTGGATACAAAGTGCAACCACATATTCCCCGGTTGTAGCATTTAGATCCACAGATGAACACAGGAATGTCCTTGTCATGATACTTTTGTTTTCATAAACCTTGGTGTCAGGATTTGCTTAATCAACACTGCATCGTGGACATAACTGCCACATCTACCCCCTCTATTAACAAATTAGCCTGTGAGCTAGCACAGTCTGCTTATTTCCAGTAGAGTAAAGTACTCAACCACACTTTAATCATTCTTGCTGATTAAATCGATTTTACGAAAGAGACGAGAACGAGCTGCAGCCGGGGGTCAAGCAGCTCCCTGGGGGTAAGAGTGAGCGGGACAGACGTCCTGGTAACAGGAGGGAGAGAGAGAGAGAGCGAGCTAGCGATGCACCTGGACACCAGATGGTTCATCAGCAGGTCTCTCTTTGTCCTCACTGACAGGAAATGGATCGCTGGGGGCCAGACTGTTACCTAATTACTACAGGGCCACACACACACACAAAATGCAAACAGACACAGATAGACTTACAGTAAGCACGTCTGCACACACCTTTGCGTACACACACACACTGTTGCACCTGAGTCAGACCACGCATACACGCAGCAGAAATACATGCATGTCTGCTGTACACACCTGGATGCACAAATACACGCACACATACATGCACACACCACAGGCAGTGCACACAGCTGTCAAATAGGCCACTCTCTTGCTATTCTCTTTGCTTTTCCCAAAATGCATTTCAGCACAGAGCTGTTAGATGGCTTTTTATTTCCAACTGTCCCAGCGTGCCCTGCCAGGCCTCCCCACACACACTGTGACAGCACCGTTTACACACACACACACACACACACACATACACTGTAGCAGTAGCTGTATACATAAAGGTGCACCTGAGGTATTATGCACAAACTAGATTTTTCGTTTTAAATATTCTTTTTCATACACACACAAATGCACACATACAGATACACATACCCAGATGCTCATAAACGTACCAGTATACTTTTTCTTAACACCTGCACTTTTGCTTTCCGGTACTCAAACACACACTCACGTATACATTTGTTTATTTCGCTGCAGCAAGTTACACTATGGATAAATGAAAGTATATATAAATAAATAAATACACATAATTATAAATGGATAAATAAATGTGTGAATAAAAGTAAATTAATTAATTAATATATGAATGAATGAATAAATATACAAATGTGTAAATATAGCTAAGTCATTCTCAATTGTGAAAAAATGGGACGGGAACTAGAAATTTAAGCTACTCTGTGTTATTGAGAATGACTTCCGGATGGGAGCCGAAACGTCTTGATTCTAAAAACAATGTCCAGATGACTACGACTGAAACCTTTTCTACGATAGAACACTCCTGGACGAATTAGGGACTACACCGTCTTTTATCGCCAAAGTTATTATTAAGGGAAGGCAACTGCTAAAAATAATACACACTACCTACAAGAAAAAACATGCAAAAGAGCGTAAAAAAAACTGAGGCAACATTTGTTGTTTTTGGACTCTTGGACTGTTCTATTGGGATAGAAGTTCTAAAGTTTTCAAAGCAGTTTGAATTTTGTGCTCTTTTGGGTTGATGTCATGGTTCACATAACTTGGTCACCTCATGCATTTCCATTATCACCTGTCAACTGCTCACTGTGAAGACAATCGAGGAAGAGCAGCTAATTTAGCAACGTCTTATATGCAGACAGAAACACTGCTTTGGAATTTTTTTTGATTTTTAGGTCTCAACCTCATAAGACAATGCAAGAAGCAGCTGATGTATAAACCTTTCCTTTGCTGCTATATATAAACATGTTTCCAAAGTTACTGCAAGACGATTTATCAATATCTAACATAAAAAGTGTGCTGGAAAATGGAGAGCCAAGGGAAGTGGGGAAATGTGTGTGTGTCTGTGTGTGTCTGTGTGTGTGTGTGTGCGGGGGGGTCACTGTACTATACTGTGCATTTCAAGTTTAAGAAGATTAACTGCAAGAGAAGAGAAGAGATTGCAGTATGTTCAAGCTTTTTCATTACTTAACAAAGAGCATAACTAAACAATGCAAAACAGAGAACTTAATTACGGTGATTCCACTATCTTTAGTTTCTCAATTAAATGAGATCTTGTATCTGTTTGACCTCACAAAGAACAAGGAAACAGTACAAAGCAGGAAAGATAAGAAAAGAAAAACAACAAACAAACGCTAGCTGTTTGTAAGTTCATCAGTTGGAGTGGTGACTATACTGATCTCTGCTTTAAAAGAGCGACTTAAAACCAAACCAGAATTTATGTTTGAGGTTGGAGCCTCAGTGGCACTGCAGCCTCCAGCTGAGTGTTTCCACCGTGTCACTGTTTCCTCAGCCAGCAGTCCTTGAACTGTGACAGGAGCATTTCTCTACTTACAACCCGGATTACATGGTGACACAGCAACATTATACTGTGTGTGTATATATATATAATATATGTGTGTGTAACATAGCACTGGGGCCCATGGGGGGGGGCCCATAGAGAGAGGAGGCCTTCCAACAACATGATTCAGATTGCAATTGCTGAAACATGCCTGTGCTCAAATAAGAACACACATTAAATTAATATTGTTGCCATTTGCTATATATGCCCTCGAAAAGGCAAACTCATCTCCATCAGGGTTTTCTTCAAGTCAGCAGCAATCTATAACATAGCTATATGCTTATTCTATATACACTATAAATAAACTATAAATAAACTATAAAACACTATTCAATTAAATGAATCATTTCTTATTTTCTTATTTTACTTTATTTTTGTCATAAACAGATATACAATGATGATTACTTTCCCAATACAATAGCCTAAGTAACTCATTCAACTGTAAAACCCAACACATTGTTGGTCATATATATATACGCCGAAAGGTGTGTGTGTGTGTGTTTCATAACTAGAAACTAGCGTGCAGTAGGGCCAGTCATAACTACCTTACGCCACTGTATGTGTGTATGTGTGTGTCGTGAGTGGGGTTACAGGGGAGGAGCCCCATCTCGCACTGCGACTGCTGAACAGAGAGTCATTGTCTCTGTGGTAGAACTAGTCAACAAGCTGTAGGTGAAATCTCAGCAGTTTAACACCGACCTTGTCAGATTCTCTCACATCTGCTGGATCAAAATACAGCAGATTAACATGAATATTGAAATGACTCATTTTATGGCTAAAGTAGGAAATTCTGGATCTAAAGCTCCCAATATGAACATGAAAATGGGTGTAAAATAATTTTTGATTAATTATGATAACTAATGATGACAGAGGAGGGTTGCACTCAATGATAAGAAGTCAATCTACAGAAGACAAAATGTGTCAAAATCATGCAGTATAGATGCCTCTTAAATAACAAACTTTTTTGCAAAAGCAAACAAAACTCCAGTGTATCTTTTTTTTTAGACCTAAAACACATGTTCAATGCATTTCCTTCCTCATGAATCATTTGCAAAGCATACTTTTGGAAGATTTTGAAACCTGCATTGTTTTCATCCATGTTTGCTAGCTGCTGCCCTTGCCTTTGGTGGTGCAATGCTAAATTCCTTGGCTCATTACCACCACCAACTGTCAGTTAATGAAATCGCATGAAACCCTCAGAAGGACTGTGTGTCGTGTCACGATATATATACAAAACTGGAACCCATTCTTTAAAATTTTGCTCCATAGCTCTACTAGTGGTCAAAAATTCCACACGATACCTTTAATTTGTTGATATGGATTCTGATGGGTGTTGACACTGTGATAAAGAATAAAGAAAACTAGCAGGCCATAGCTGAAGTGAGGCTAACAAAGGCCACAAGAAGAATAAAGCAATTTCTTCTTCATGGAGAAAGTTCATATTTTGAATATATATGTCTTTCTGCTTCATTACACAGTGTTTCATACCTAATCACATTTCTTCACCTTGTTATAAAGTACACAAATTAGCAGGATTAACATGATCCAAAAGTAACATCATAATAAATTATAATGAATGGAATGGATTACATAACAAAACATAAATATGCATAGTGATAGTCATATGGGTACTCTAGTGATTTAGAATTGGACTTACATGAAGTTGGGTGACTCAAAAGAGAAAGATTTTAGAAAAGAATAGTCAAAATTGAAGCAGCAGAGGCCGAGATGTCCTGACTTTTAGTCTCTAGTATGGGTCAACCTCCAAAGATGTTGCATCCTACATTTCCCATAATGCAACTTAATAGTATCTTTCATTACATCTTCCCTTCCTCCTAAATGCCCACTTCATTTGAACCCCACAGTTCCAGTTTGTAACACAGGCTTTCTGTTAAAAATTTAAGTTAAGAAGTCTCAAGCCCAAGCCTAGATAACTCTAACTAACTTACAATTCTTTCTAACTTTTCCATGGAAAACATCATACAACTGTTTTCACAGGCTGAGTAGTACTCCTTGTGACGAGTAAATCTGTGAAGTGCCCCTTTATTCCTGTATAACAGCTTGGATACATAACTTTTTTTTGTTTTGTTTTTATTCCATCCCTGAATTGAATTGATTTTGTTGTCATTGTGTCCTGCCAGTCACCATGACAATGAGGGTAAGGAGAAGAATAATCTGTCAAGACGATACCCAGAGAAATCTTTTCAATAGGCCTTGATGTGAAGCAGAGACAAAGTCATGGTGTATTTGAAAAAAAAAACAACACACACACATTAAGACAAAAGACTCCAAACAACAAAACTCTGACACTCTTACACAAGTGTAATCAGTTGCTGGAGCGTTGATGGCAGGTTTTGGCCTGGTAAACGTATAAATTCCCAACCCCTGCCAGAGCCAGTCTGCCAAAACACAATCTCATTAGCATGACATCTCTAAAGTGCATTTTACTCACTGGCACAATACATCCAAAATGTCAAGTCTCCTGTTGCTGTTGCAATAAGCCTCTCAGTTGCCAACTGGCTGCTGCGCCTTGCGAGTGGCGCACAGTTTCAGCACCAGCTGTGCAGCATTAGCGTTTGCAGCAATATCTATGTTCCACCAGCAGGGGTGTAGCAAGCAATTATGAGCCTGTGTGGAGAAAGGTGACTCTCAGCCGCTTTTCTCTCCTCAACACTATTATCATGAATATTTATCCACAATTCAAACACAAGTTGTTTCACCAGTCAGTTGTCAGACCTAATAGTTTGGGCCAAACTTAGTTCTAATTGCTGTCACAACTGGTGGTCCCCAAAGTCAGTCAAGGAAGTATTATTTTGTTTTCACAGTTCGTGTCAGATAACATAAAAGTTGAATCCTTTGAACCTTCTTGCTCGGTTTTTACTGCCCTTATTTACAGGCTTTTAGCAGAGTCACTCTATGTCATAGCAGACATGCCATATATTGTTATTTTCAGAATATGTTACACAAAAAGGCCATCAATTGCATGTGAGTTGCACTACACATGTTCTAGGACAGTTTCTCTTTCAGAATTTTTTTTTTTTACGCAAATCTGGCATGACCGATGGCTCAAAATACTGCCCATGAGTCTTGCTGCCATTCCTGTGGAGAAGAAGCCAGTCAGGGTCGTGAATCAGAGCGGTAGCCAACTCAGAATGCTTCATTGCTGAATTTGTTAACAAAACATGATGCCATAGTTGCTGAATTTATCCAACATTGACCGAGAATTGAAAAGTGGATTGATTAAAACAGCACGTTGTGTTGTCAGTTTTCTCAAGACCCTAATCTTTAGCTTTCACCTTCCGTTAGTGGCACATGTAACAGAATTTGAAGCTCTGTGATTGGATGTTTACGCTGAAATGCACTTTGGGAGTTGTTAACTTCTCCCCAAACATTTCATGTCCACAGGCTTGTACCTTTGACTGATATTTTCTAACGCAGTTGTTAATATTTTGGATTGATGACCTGGGAGAGTTCATGTCCATCCAAGCTGTAGAAGTGGTCCATCTGTGAGTCACATAAATTTGTCTATGCAAAAAATGAATGGGACTTTTATTTCTGGGTAAAATAGCTCCTCCCACTTCCAACCAACTCTATATTGCTGTTATAGAGTCAATGAGCTATCTGTGGGCTACACCTTAAGCTAATTTTTCATTTATTTTTAGCCTATATTTGTTTACATTTTGGCAAATTTGCACCATTAAAAGTATGCCGTATTAGCTATTAGCAGTTCCTGTTTGCATTGTAACCATGAATGTAGAGGCAACAATTACCCGAATACTTTTAAAACTGAAGAAAACATTAAAACACTGTGATTTTGAGGCAAGATCTGAAGTTAGAAAGAACCTCTATTTTTATGATTTCTAAGTGCATTTCCCCAGAGTGAAACAATACCAGAAAAGAATTCTGAAAGATTGCAAATCTATTCCAGTCCAGACACTTTGATAATCATTGCTTGAAACAAGTGCTTGCCTTGACAAAATCAAAACATTGAATGTCCAGCAGTTTCACAGCCGCAGACCATCCATCTTGGAGTCTGTGCATCTCCTTCAGAGCTCATAGAGGCATCAGCACTTGAGCAATTTCTAGCCGATGGATAACCTCGATCCGACGGTGGACAGTACAAGCTGGCTGAAGTGGACCGGAGGGCTGCGCGCTTCCAACAACGGCCTGGAGGAAAGCCAAGCGTTGCCACGGTGACAGAGCTGCGAAGAAAATCTCTTTGTATTGTTACCAAGGCAACAACTGTGGATAGGTGGGGAGGAAGGAAAGGATGGACTGGTGGAGAGAGGGGAGAGCTGGCGAAGGGGAAGAGAAAAAGAAAGAAAGGGAGAGGTTGTGCAGAAGGAGGAGAGTGAAAATAACAGGATGTCAGAGGAAGGAGAAGGGATGATGAGTTGTTGTTTGAGGCGCAGAGATATGAGCTCAGGCTTTATTATTCCCTCCATCTCTGCCTTGTTTATGCTGGATGATTCTCAACTGTGTGGGAGAATTTACAGTTTTCTGTAACCTCATCCCAAACAAAGTTACTCAGCAGATTCTTTTGAGTCAGATGGATGCAGCAGCGCCTCTTTGAGAAGGCAGCTCAAACAGGACACAAGTCAACGGTTCATTTACTGTCTGTATATCTCCAAGCTGGGAAGGGTTGTGAGCTCTGCCATAGCAATCCCACTCTCTTTTTTTCTGTCTGCCTCTATTTGTCAGTATAGCACCCTTTACCTCTCCTCTCTCTTGCACTCTTTCCTCTCTGTGCCTCTTCCTGTTCGCCCTCTCCCTCCTTCTCCTCTCCATAGTCTATTTTCTCTCTCTCCCCCCGCTGTCTCTGTCTTTTTTTCCTCCGGAGCCGAGAACTGAGTCCACCATTTATGTAATTTCTTAGTTTTGAATTGTGACTTCAGAACATTTATTTAAGTCATTTTGATAACTTTTGAACTGCTTTGCTCCGGGGCTTCACTAATTCCCACTGTGTTTGAAATGACTGCATAAAATCTAGCGGGGAAGAATAACACTGCGTTTCTTCTCAGCATTTCTGGATCAGCATATGTGAGTGTGAATGTGTGTGAGACGAAAAATACTCTTCTAAGTTTCTCCATTGCAGCTCTATCTACACTATAACAAATATAATGAATAATCTAGTCATTTTACTTTCTTGCAAGGCTAGAGAAGTGGAAGTTGACAGAAGGACTTGACAGAGAGAGGATGAATGACTTTATTTCAATATGCTCTCGGTTACATTTGGGTTATGTATGCAGATTTATGCAAACCTCCCTTTTTCAGGCTGCTCGTTATTCAAAGCAACTGGAAATTTCTCATCAGCTCCCCACCCTTCTCCAATTCTACACTTCACACGTAGCTCCACACATTTTAATGTGCGTGAGGGAGCAAGATTAGTGGAAAATTTAATCAAATCAAATCCCCCAAAATTGCACAGAGCTGGGCGGAAAGAGCATAGATCCAAAAGGAAAGGTATCTGTTATCTAACGCCAGCGTTGCATCTCATCTCTCCCGATTGCCTGGAGACAATCAGCCACTTGGTGAAGGGAGAACGGAGGACTTCAGCTCAGCGCAAACTTTATGAAACCTCCCATGGTGGTGCAAATTTGGTCAGCCTTCACCCTGTCCACATGAAGTGGGGTTTTTTCCGACACAATCAGGCTGCTGGGGTGACAGGAGAAACGAGCACAGCAGGAAAGAAGAGGAAAGAGAAAGCTGCGAGCGTCGCCTTGCTCTTAATTGATATTCCAGCCGAAGAGTCGGAATATTCAAATGTTAGTAAGCTTTGTTATCTCACTTGGGAGTCGGCAGAGATTAAGGGATAGGTGAACGACGGGCGCCGGGAGGAATCACACTGCTTAAACTCCTCGCATGTAAACACACACAAACACCCAAATTTGCATATGTGCACTCCATACTCACAAAATACACATGCAAATATGTGCACACACACTCCAGACAGGCAGTCCACCTCGCTCCCACTGAGACTTCTATCTACATACACAAAGACCTTTCTGCACAAAAACAGATGCACACATACAAAAACCTCACACACACACACTCCAATTGCATGTTCTTTGCTTGCAGGGAGGTCGGTGAGTGAAGGCTATTAGCTCAGCAGAGTCTCTCCTGCTGTCTGTTCGGGCTCAACTACAAAGACGGATCACTGTTTCAAATCAATATTGCTGTGGCTGGATCCTGGCTGGTGCACAGAGAATAATGTGTATTAACCTTCAACTAATACCAAATCTGATCAGCTTCTTCCTGTTTCTCACACGTACCGGTCTCTCTGACTCTCTATCTACAGTATCAGTCCCATCGAAAGTAACTTTGTCATATTACACATCATTCCTATACCTCTTAACCTCTAAAATTTTTTATTTCTTCTCTCCTCATTTCTTTTGCCTAAATGACCTTGCTCTGGAGACCAAAAACTGAGACCAGCTCTCATCAACATTCTCTCTCTCACACACACACACACACACACACAAACACACACAAGTAGAGGCCATTGGAGGCCTACCTTCTTCTGCAGGTCATGGAGCTGATGGAGGGCAACTCAGCTCTATTGACATGGATTTCCACTGAGACTTACTGGGAAAACAATTAAGGCACAAATAATCAAACGCACGCATTCATCTGCATTCATAAATGCACACACACTTATAATATAGACACTTTAGACCTCCTACTACCAAAGTGCTGCTGGCAGGCAAAAGTCAAAACAACACACACAGAAAGACCCATACACATCACAGATGCTGTATGTATATGTACACATACAGCATCATATATATGTATATAAATGCAAGGAGAGAGAAGGGATTTATGGAGGGCTCATTTTATGAGAGCATGCAAATTTCCATTCTGCTGGTAGTTATTAAATAAATGCCAGGAGCTACAATAGTATGGTGCAATTACATGCATGTATAGTAGTATAGGTGGTTTCTACATATTTCAACATGCAAAAACAGGCACATTCATCAGCCGCAAAGGAGAATCGTACAAACAAAATAAAGTTGGGGGGGGGGTTGTGAGTCATTTCATCTTTAGTGGCGTTTGAGATGTGGCTAAATCAATGTACAGCTTCTCTGTACTGGAAAACTCTTGATAACATTATATTAAATTTATTTTAGTCCCTGATAATGCTGTTTTACTCTGTTTTTCTCTCCCTCTAGTATAGTCTACTAATATAAGTTCACCACTGCCAGTATTCCCAGCCTTGTAATTGTTCACCTTGAATACCCTTGTGTCCCTCTTAGGAAGGAAAGACCTTGTATGAGTATGGCTGTTTGTTTGTCAAGAAAGCAAACCAATGGAAGTTAAATATACAATGCACCCAGTGACAGCTGGTCAATAGAGGGCGCACGTGTAGGGCCCCACTAGCGACATAGCTCGCCTGGCGCATACGCCAAAAAAGTTTTCTACCTTTTGGGGTATGCAGCCCTCTGAATATGCGCAGTAGTGTTTCACTGAATATGCGCAGCTGGCCCTGTCTGCGAGTTCCCACTTGGCCCATAGACTTTACATGGTGAATACGTCATGGATTTTTGCATTTTTTCTCGGCTCGAGGAAAGTTTTACAAATACAAAACCTCCATGGATCAAAAAATCATAATAGAAAGAGTCATAATTGACCTGGTTTGCAGTTTGAGGTGTTGGTCGACAGTTTTACAGACGTCTCTATTATAATGGTACTTATAACTCGTCCCCTACGCTGTTGCCACTTTTTATATGCATTATTGCATATTGTCATTGTTGTAAATATGACAAGCAAGTCAAGACAATATTTTAGAATGTTTATGAAAAATCCAATTAATATACATTCAGCATTTATGTTGAATTTAAATGTTTACATTTAAATAAACTTTTTGGTTTGGTTTGTTTTCTAGAGGATCATTCTGCTTTGTGAGAAAAGAGACAGATTAAGTAGCCAAGAAGAGCTGTTGGATTGAGTGTGTTCGTTTAGTTTGTTTAGTTTTTATGTGTTGATAATGTATTTGTATGTATGCAGATATTGTTGGAAAACAAATGAAATACATTGTCAGTAAACGTTTAGTAGATAAGTTCTGTATGAACAACAATGTTTCCTCAAAACTATCTGTGCAGACAGAAACCACTAGGGATGAGAGGGTAAATATATGTTTGTTGGTTTGATTTGGGTGAACTCACTCTTTAACTCAAATGCTTTATCTGTAGGAAAGCCTGAATATTTCCTTTTTGCAATCAGTGGTCAATTTATGGTAGAAAATAGTCAGAGAGTATAAATGGAAACAGAAAATCAGGGTGTAAAGAAGTGAAAGAGTGAAAGTTTAAATAGCTATTTGATGAGAGATGCTGTGGTCTCTCAGCATCTGTCTTCAAGTATTTGACCTGATTTCATATGCAAAATAGGGATGCAAAATGGCACCAAAAAAGCATTAGTTACCAAGTGGCAGCTCAAAATTATCTCCTGCCATGACAACAGCGACGACTTGTACAAGAATTAACAAAAAAAAACAAACATGCCAGTGACATTCCACACAGAGAAATGAAAGAAATTTCTGAGGTCCTGTTTGGTGTGAGGGAGTCAGGATGAGACTCCATTGTTGGCCTGTTTTAATGAGCTTTGCCAGTAGCCCGGGGGAAAAGTGCAGTTGGATCTAGTGATAATGAGAAGCATAATGCTGCTCCTACTGCCTCCTCATGCCCTCTGTTAAAATGGGACCTGATAGTTAGCTTCACTTGAAATTAGAGTTAAAAGAAAGTCCTGAGCTCACAACAGTTTGGTGAGGGGAAAGAAATTAAAAATGCTTGACGACATAGTTAGATGGTATTTCTTGGTATTTATGTGTAACAGCTCATTTTGACAACTTTGCTTCAAACATGTCATTCTCAACAGCCTTCCTGAGGCAAAGCCATATGACACAATCTTCATCTTTTTCATCACCGTCATAATCATGGCCCATTTTATTCTTATCCTCTTGATCTTTAGTTTAAATGCAGGCCTTTTGTCACTCTTATTCAGTTATTACTCATCAAGTAGTCATTCAGTCATCCACTTTCGTTTAATTCAATAATTAACTGACTGATGGAGAGTCTTCCCTGTCTTACTGTCTTATCTGATGTATTGGTATATTTAAGCTATGATGTTAGATGTATGTTTTCCTTTCTGTCCCACACTATTGTTTGCTGTGAATTTACTTGGATGGTGTATTCAACAGAGAAAACACACATCAGTTTAGAGTAACATAGATGCTCCAAAGTTACTGTAGGCTGGCTAGGATTTACTGGTAGTCCCTAGCTAGTAGGTTAAAATTGGTTACCTAGAATAGAGTGCTTAATAAGTGCTTACCTGCATTGTTTGATATATGGCTATTTGGGGGCAGCGCAACACCTGATAAAGCTAATATGGTGAATAAGTTAGCAAACTGCCAGATTGCCTAATTGTTTGCAGAACAACATTTGCACTCATTTGGAGTCATATTTTTGGCCACCTGGCGAATCTAAGTCCAATAGTCACTCTCCTTGTAGCTCTGTTTCGATCTCCACCAAAGATCTGACATTTTACTCCACTACGTTCACCAGCTAATTGCTAACTTGGTCGGTCTGCCATTTGGTGCTGGGCAGTTAGAGTACAGTGGGTTTATCAGAGCGTTTGCTAAAAAACAAAAAAAAAAAAAAAAAACAGCTACCTACTGACGCTGAGAACAGTAAGACTGAACAAAAAACAGTTAAGTTGTGGGCCGTAAAACCAAAACAATTAGCTGAAAAATGCTAAAATGCTCCATTGAACTGCAGAGTCTGGTGATAATTCTCTGTGGGTTGATCATTACAAGCAACACCTTTCACATTACACATTGATTTGATCCATTGTTAATATAAAAAAAATGATTGGTGCAGTTTTTAAAAAGCACAAAAGTGTCACATTAAAGAAGCAGAAAGGATATAACTTAAGCAAAAATAAGACACAAAAAACAACAAGTAAGTTCTTTGGTTTGATTAGTGTTAGAGTTGACTTTGCTTTTTTGCTTAGTTTATTTTCACACCACCAAACTAAGTGAATCAGGGCTTGTAAACAAAAATCACATGGATAGGCAGATAGCATGTCTTCTGGACAGATATTTAATGACTTGACACCATGCCAAATTAGAGATTTTGATGAAGGGGAGAGAAATTAAGTATGATTGACTGCACTCTTTGCTGCGATTAACAACTTGCGTTCTGAACGAGCATCTTAACTATAACAGTCACCATGCTCATTAGGAATCAGCAGACAATGCAAATGGAGCATCCTTTAGTTGTCAAAAGGTAAGATTAGAGTCAGCAAAGTGAAGGCAGATAGATTTTTTTATAGACTAAAACAGACAAGTAAAAAGAGCAGGCTGGAAAAAAGGCTGGAATGCTAAGAAAACTGGACTACATAAATGGTCTGGAGGTGAGTGCCAACAGTTCACTTTATAAACTGAGACTAATTAGTAATGGAGAGCAGCTGGGGTCAGATGAGAGGCAGGAGCAGGATGATGGCTCAGTGGTGACTAGTGGACAGGTAAGGAATGGCACATTTGCAACGACACGATTGTAATGAATGACACATACTAAATACAGAAAATGGGTGCATATGAAGGAGAAGGGAAGGATGGAGCAGATTAAACCATGACAGGTGACCATGCATGAGGAAAAAGCTAAATATGATCATCAGTCCTGACTGCATTTTGTTTATTTTGTTGCACTAGGCTCTACAATTATGAGGAAGTGCTGGCCAACAACAAATGTCAACATCTCTCCCCTCATAGCCGTAAACTCATGCATTTTGCAGTTTTTTCCTGTAGATGGTTTGGAACACATTCTCAGCTCCCAACTGCACAACTGTTTAGCATGGAAGAGAAATCTGGCTGTTATTTGGTGCCACCTGAGCTCTAAAAGCAAATGCTGTAATATATGAACATGCCCTCATTAACTCAACTCACTTACCTGCTTACTAATTTTATCAGCCATTCACTCACTCACAGACACACACGTGCACACACACACACACACACACACACACACACACTCAGGGCCCCTCACTGCTCGTCCATCCTACTCTGGGCAAGGTGCCAGTGCTCGCAGATGGCATAAGTGGAAGATGAAGTGTCCGTCTCTGCAGGCAGTGAAATGTGAATGCCAGTTAGTACCCTAAATGCTATCTGATCAGCCTCGCTGACCGTCAAAGACTTGTTGACTCAAAAGCAAAAAGAGCTACAGGTACACTGTGCTACTTATACAAAAGAGTGTCTCCTGTTTGTTTGTTTTTTTACAGAATTTTTACCCCAAATCCTTAAATAACATGCTAATTTCGAATAATCTACACAACTCGTATTGGCACAATCTTTAAGTGCTTTTTACTAGACAAAAAGTACAGATCACTAAATCAAAATTATGTTTGCAAACATGTCTCATTAGTTTAACAGCATTGCTCAGGTGAGTACTGAAGGATGATTGGTAATCACTTTACTGCCATATAAAGGCGATGCTGCAGAGAGAGAAAATGCTGCATGAATGTGCAATGCATTTCCCCTCCTTGTAAACATTGTAACGCAGAACAGAAAACATGCATTAATGCAAACTACAAAAGGCCTTTTTTTTTCACAGCAGACATTTTGACATGTCATAACATAAAAAACACAGGTTTAATCAATAACATTGATTAAGACTGTATTCCATTTAAGTTGTCCAATTCCAAGGCCCTTACTGCATATTGTTCATGCTGGCTCACTCGAGGCCTTTCTCAGTACAGAGTACGTAAGTTCAAACTCACGTCTGTGAGAGTTTAACTCAAACTCCCAAGAAAGTGAGTGGGCATAGTACACCCAATTTGCAAGTGATTTCACTTCAACATAATCAACATAAAATTCAATAATCAAATAATCTCAACTCAAAGGCATGCTTTGAGTTGACAGCATTATTTAATTTATTTATTTATTTATGCGCTGGTTCGTGTCTCTGTAATTCAAACTTCTCTCTCCTGTTTGTGGATCTTAGCCACAAGCCCATTAGTTCCAATTATATATAGTTTAATTTAATTAAAATGTAAGGTAAGAAATTCCTAAAACAGCTGGGCACTGTAGATTTTCAAACAGGAGTAAATACTGCATTTGTTGGGGACTTTTTGTAGCCATGGATTTTGTGCAGGACGGAATATGTGGGATCGACTCAAAATGAACTACAGTGCCCATGTTCATCAGAATGAAGGAACATGTCACCTATGACTGATTGATTGGTAGCCTAATGGTTAAGCTGCATACCACCTAACATCCACGTTCGATTCCAGCCCCTCTCTCTCCCTGTGTGTCATGTCTCTTTCGACACTGTCAAGTGTCAAATAAAGACAAATTGCCAATAATAATGATCTGTTTACATTAAGTGTTTCTCACCAAAACACATTGTGTGTATCCCCAATAAACTAAAATAAACTAATAAGTCCTAATAAACCTGTTGAATGCATTTCCTTTGTCACACACAAAGTATTTGCTTTGCTTTGTTTACATTTATGTTCAGCTAGCAGTCTTCTTTGTTTTCATGTTACTATGTTTACTAACTGTCAATTATTGGAATAGTGTGAAACAACTGGAAGGAATGAGCATTCCATTGTGCATATTTATAATCTTTGGACAATAATGGAGCTCTATGGCACAGAGGGAAAAAACCACATCAGGCTTTGTCTTCACAGGCAATACTTATTAGTAGGATACATTCATTGTTGACAATAAAACAAATGTGAATTATTGCCAGCGTTATCCAATTTTATTTTTAAACAACAAAGATTACATTTCAGTGATGGACATACAGTTTTAATGTTCTCATGCTCTGATAAACCTGATGCAGGGTTCACTAGCTCATTTGATTAATTTGTTTTCATTGTGTGTGCTATTTAGGAATCAAAATCAGAAGTATAGTATTTGTCTGATTTTTGCACATTTGCACACTGTTGTGAAAAGTGAGTCAAGGCATTTGGAGATGACTGTGACTGCCAGGCACAAACGCTAATCAGTGCTAGGCGGTCCTTGTTGCAGATGAGAAGTGGGCTGTTTGTGGCTCCAGAGCTACGTGATTGGCTACTTCTCTTTTATTCCCTCCATCTCTGCCTTGTTTATGCCCGATTATGCGTGACTGCGTGGGTGAATTTACAGTTTACTGTAACCTCATCCAAAACAAAGTTACTCAGCAGAATACTAAAACAGAAAGATGCCGCAGCAGTGTATCTTTGAGATAGAAGCTCAAACAGAAATACAGTACGAGTCTGTGCTTTTTTCCTCCTCTGATTCAGCATTTGTTTCCAGGCTGGATGGAGAATTGTATATGTTTACTGATGTGTATCCTTGTTTCTCTGAGGAGGATGCATGTCTTTACAGTGCGAGAGACCTTCAGATAAATTCACCCTTGTGATTTGTATGCATCCACATCATTGTAAAAGCTCATCGATTGCCAATAACAGAGGCCTGATACAATAAGTCACCGCCTAAAATTACAGCAGAGCATGGATCCTTTCCGCAATGCTCCTACATACACACATCTGTCGCTAAGGCAACACACACACACCTGGACAATCTGACATTCACCTTGTTGAAAAGGTTTTAAAAGAATGTGCAGTTTTTTCTCTTATTTTCCCCCTCTGTTGGATTTTTTATTGATCCCTCACAGCACTGTTAGGGTTTGGAGGTGATGGGTCACCTGACAGTGGGAGAGATAAGTTGGCTTTCCTTTTTTGGAGGAAATGGAGCTGAAATTACTCTTTTGAACTTTGGTCCAACTGCAGTCCTTCTGCTGCTCGGACCTCCTGCTGGCTGCACACAGTGTCAGTCTCAGCACTGATTGAAAACAGAGATCGTCCAGTTGCACACCATCAGATCCATCTGTCTGTCTAAATATTGTCTCTGGTATGCTACAGGAGCATCTTCCATACTACCTTTTTTACTTTTACATGCAGTTGAAATGATTTTCAACACATGCATATTGAGCATCAGGCTAAGTAGGTCAAACCTGCTATCCCTTTGCTCTTTTTTGTTGTGCTATTCATTTTATTCAGAGTACTGAGAATTTATTGAGCAGTCTGGTTGCTATGCAAAGTTACTTAAAATTACTTAAAACAGAGGGATCTAGAAAGGGCTTCTTTAAAAGGGGGGAAACAGTGGCATGTTAAAAATTGGAGGGGAAAATGCCAGTAGACAGAGAGCAGTTAATAATGGCTAAAATATCTGGACCAACCGTCTGAAATACAGCTTTTAAAAACCAAGTGGGAATGCAGTCTGAAAGGCAGGTGGATGATTTTGAAAGTGCAACAGTGTGTTCCAGGGTTAACAGAGAGATTTCATTGAAGTGGGTTAACGATGAAGGTGGGCAGGAGTCAACATCATGCATCAGAGATGGCCAAATCAATCAAGTTCACATCGTCCACATAGAAATCATGGGAGAGCACAAGGTCAAGCATGTGCCCTTTGTCATGGCTGGGATTCTTCGCATATTGAATCAAATTAAAAGAATCTAAAAGTTTGATAAAATCAAAGTAAACAAGGAGGAAGAAGGGCAACAAACCACCAAGAAAAGAACTCTGTCATATTGTAGCATAATGACTGATAAAAGGTCTGACTAATCCTGACTAAAACCAGAGGTAAATTTAGGGGGTCGGTAGATTAAACACATAAAATGGGCAGTTTGTTCTTTAAAACAAAAGTAAGACTCTCAAAGGAGGAGAAGCAGCCAAGCGAGACTAGGGAACAGCTAAAATCATTTCTGTGTGCTGCTGGAGGAGATCTTCGATGAGCCACTCAATGGATCGCAGTTCATTTTTAAGTTCAGCAACCTCTGCTGACGGGGCCATCAGTGGCACTGAAAAAGAAGGAAAACCAGTGCCAGCAAAACGACAGAAAGACCAGGCAGAGAGCCGCACGGAAAAGTAGTAAAGGCATCAGAGGAACGAGGAGAAAACTTAGTCGCTCAGGCTCCGAACAGGAGCCAACAGCGGAGAAATGGTATATTTTCCAACTCGGAAGTAGAGGGAAAACTTACCACTGAGGGCCCAAGGCCGGGCTCACTGCGGATGTATCAGCTCTGGTAAGTTTTTAGCCAAAATTGCTGTTGTCCATGAAATTCTTGCTGTGTGTATTTAAAATAGCGAGCAGGCTAGCCTAGCCACCAGGCTAAAAACAAACCTGGCTAAGCTAGGTCAGCAATCGTCGCGGCAGACCAGTAGCTGAAAGCCAACTTTAGAATACTTAACTATCAGATCCAATTGTCCGATGGTTAAAATCTTTTACCCTGTTACACCATATGGATAAAACAGCATGATAATTTAAAACAGAGCTCTTCATGGACAAACACAACGCCGACGCATGCACAAATCTTAGCTTAATTAGCTAGTACACATTGATTCAAACAGGAATAGCATGAATGTCCCATAAAGCTTTTCTTCAGATATTATGTAGATAGATATTATCAGATATTATTTTCATATTCATGTTATATTCATCACATGCACAGTATTTGTCACGCAAAGCTGTCTACGTCACTCTCCTCATCAGCACAGCTCCAAGGAAATCAACATTTAACATGTAATACCATCAATATTAACCAAGTCAACTGCAGAAGATTACTATGCAGCTTGTCACACTTTTTCAGTCAAATTCCTTAATAAGGACTGGATTTATTCTGAGTAATTAGTGGCAATATTCCAGCGACACACACACACACACACACATGCACTGGCCTAGAAATGGGTGTAAGTCTTCAAAAGCATTACATCTGTTCTACAGTGACAGATTATCTCTTTTTTTCAGTATACAGATTTATGAATTACAGCCAATAATGCTTTGATCGATGAAAAATAAATAACAGCCCCATTTCCCAGGCAATGAAAAACAGTAGCATATGTCAGTGTCATGGTGCATTTTGTAATTCCCTGGCTCTGAAAACAGGGAGGAGAAAACATTTGTTTCGTGTTTTCTTATGGGTCTGTTAAATCACCTATCTAAAGGCTTGTGGAGGAGGTTTCAAATTCAGAGACTGAAATGTGGAGAAAACTCATGCCATGCCAAATATGCAGATATGCAAATGAAGATTGGCAGTGCACAACTTAACGCATGCACAAACACACACATTCATACGAATCAGAATATGATTATTTACGTGATCCAGTAGCAGTGCACCGACTCTTAGATCTAGCCTTTAATTTAGAGGTGTTTCAATAGATGATGATAAATAAATACAAAGACAAGATTACTTTTTCACAGGGATAATTCAGATAAATCCTATAGCTAATCACAGTAAACTGTATTAATATGGCGGTGACGTCAAGTGCCGGCAGACACAGGGTGAAATGTCTCGTAGCTCCGAGCTCAACACTGTTGTCTGTCATGGACAATGGAAGTTCGGCATGGTTGTTGCTAACTACAAGAAAAAAGTTACATCCATTCACTTATTCAGCCTATATTTAGATACAGTGATCTAATTGTTGCCTGTGCTCCCTTAGATATTACATGTTGCAATTATAACTACAAACAAGATGGAAAACTGACATGAGCTACAATTAAAACATAAAAAGGATAAATTGATAGAAACAGACATCAAACCAGAATTAATTAATTAAATGGTTTAAAAAACTAATTATATCTTAAATACCCACAGCACTGGTTGCAACTGTGCACTTCCAGTCGAACACTGTGTTCATTTATTCATTCATGTGGCCTTCCCTGATGGTCACTCCCTCAAAGAGCCTTTGGCAATGAAGTGTCAGGTTAGCCAGTGACAGCAGAGCAGCACTTCTGCATGAGAGAATTTTACAGAAGTTAAAGAAGAAATTATTATCATAATTTTAGGGAAAAGACGTGTTTGGAACATTCAATTTATGAGTATACACTTAAGATATGCATTAAAGTTTTTAAAAAGAGTAAAAAAGAGTTTCAAGAGTTTTATGGATTTTCAGATTGTTTTGCTGTTGAGGATACTGAAAGCTTCATACGCTGCTACATACCACGCTAGTGGCTCTGTGAGGCTGTACTTATGTGGTGCTTTGAGCAAAATGATAATGTTAGCATGCTAACATGTTCAAAATGACAATGGCAATATTTAGCAGGCCATGTTTACAATGGCCACCATCTTAGTTATCTTAATTTATGCTAGTTAAGAGTAAGCATAAAGTACAGCTGATAAGTGTCATCAGTTTTGCAGGTATGTGGTCGTCATTAACCAAAAAATTAGACATTAGACATTTTTTGTGTGTATTTATTCTTGTACTCTCGACATCATTGAAAATGAGGGCTTGCCCTCAATGATTCCTCGAGATTTAAATAACGGTTGAATGAAAAAAAATCTTTCTAAGGCACTAAAAACAACTACACTGTCAATGTATATGTTACATAAAGGAATATTGCTTCACATGATTACAGCTTGCTTTATTTGTTTTCCATCATTTCAGTCCCTGTCAACTTATTACTCTTTTAAGCCACTTTTCTGTTTTTTTAATAAGCACCTGGTCTACATGTAGATTGGATGTACACACTTTTGGATTTAGTCTTCTCTTAAAACAGATTATCTTAACTAAAGTTGTGAGTTTATGTGCCACAAAAGCTCCAACACAGATGACTGAGATTAAAGAGATTCATGGTGAAAGTTTGAAAGGATTCCTTGTCACCAACCTCATGATTATTCCAGCGAGGATATCCTTCACTGTCATAGACTATCAAAAGTGCTCCTGATCAGTCTTCCACACATAACTCTTTGAAACGATAGATGTGACATGAGAAAGCTAGTTTTCATAAGCCAGTGCAGGTCAAACACACGGCTGAATGATGAAGAATCACGATTTGATGAGGATGACACGAACAACTTCAAAGGCATCAGGGCAAATCACAATGACAGCATTTTTACACATCGCTGGGATGTGGCTCAGGGTCATGGGTGCACATGAATTAGCACACACACAGGCAGACACACTCATACACAAAGAAAGCAAACAACAGACAAGCAAAAAGACACACAAGCATACAAACACTGAGCGATCTCTTTCCTTTCAGCACTATATACACTCTCCCTCTGTCCGTCTTGTTTTCACATACAAACACACAGCCACTCAGGTGGGGTAATTGAATGTGACAGCAAATCCTGAGAGGGTTGCTGGCGGGTTATCAGGTTAACCTATGAAATGTAACCCACCTGACACCAGCAGGTTGCCTCTGACACCTACAGCAGACATGGTTGAATCATTCCAGCAAAGACTGGAGGCTAAATACAGTAGCTTCCTCTTCTTCAGCAGAGGTATTTTACCTTTTATGAGTAGTGCAGGATAACCACAGAGTAACAAAATGAATGTAATCAGACTTTATCAGAACTGACATAAGACTGTAGATAACTCCATCTTTGTTGGAAAAATAAAATGGAATTCAACATATTTTAAAGGCTCTGTCACACACACCAGAAAGTGGCACAGTGTAATTCCTCCGCATGTCTTCACAAAATATGTGGTTGTAGAAACTTAGTGACTGCTAGCACGGCTGGTTAGTAAACCAGCTGGCGAGCTAATGGCTAATACGCTAGTCAACTGGGAACATGCTGGCGCTAGTCAGTAGCTCGCAGATCTGCTTCCTATTTTCTCTTTGCCGGGCCGTTTACTCCCCCTTGCATTTTGTGCTCAGGTCTGTACATCACTTCATTCAACAGTTACTGACACAGCGAATAAGCTGAAATAGCTTTCTTCATTTTGACTCTTCAGTTCTCCGTTCTCTCTGAAGTAAGCACTAGCAAAACGGACTGTTATAGAGAGCTGAAGTTCCACTAGCTTCTAACTCAGTGCAATCTCTCATTGAGCATTTCTTTCATCTGTCTTTCTGAAAAATTCAAGGCAATTGGCAACCACTACAGCCCTTGCTGACAGATATTTGTACCTTTGTGATTTTAATTTTAAGTTTTAAGTTAAAAACAATTACTTTGTTAGAATATGAAAAAAACAATGGCTCGCATGAAAAATGTACCAGTGCAGCAACATGGGTATATCATTGTAACTTGGTTTTGACCATATCCATAATATTCACCAACACTCTCTTCTAAAGTCATTTTTCCAACTTTTTAGCTGCAATCTTTGCTGTCTAAAACATCTACACCACATGGAATCAACACACATGGAGTGAACACACTCCATGTGTGTTGATTAAAGGTACAGTATGTTCCAAGGCAGTATTTTTACTTTTTGCATTATTACAAATGTAAATAGGATTTTGAATGAGGTTTTCTTACTTCGGGAACAGACCCATCAGAAATTATTTTCCTGTGAAAGTTTTCTCGTGTGACTGGACCATTAGGGTTACTGAATAATGATCTAAGGGCTTTTTTATTTTAATACAAAATAAAAGTGTTTTTCTCTCTGAATATGCTACTCCTGTCTCATACATATGAAATCTTTTTTTAGATGTTCAGTGCACTTCAATAGCAAGCACATGCAGCAATAAGATGATAAATTTCTACACAACTGTTCAATAGCAAGGAGATCTTCAGGATATTAAGTTGCACCCAATATTGCACAATCTCAGCAGTGTAACATCTTAAAATCCTTCTCATATCTACAGTACATCTCCTCCTTTGAGACAGATATAGGTTCAAAAGGGATACGGGTTTTTATACCTGGATTTACATTGTCAAAAACATAAAGAAATGCTTTGTGAAATGTGCAGCATAGTGCAATTACACTTCTCTCCTCTGGAAGCAAAATATTGTAACAGTTCAAATGGGCTTGCAGTTGCTGTCAATTAATGGGGTGCGATGAGGATCTCCAGCTCCAGGCATCCGTTCTGAGTCGGAGACGCCCGCCACACTCCATTTATTGACAGCTCAAGAATCAACAATGCACCCATAACCAATCTGTCAACAATTCTCATTTCAACTGTTAAAATCTATCTGCAAGTCTACAGCAGTTCAACTGACACCAACAAAGCACATGCATGATGAAATGGAGCGCAATCACTGGGGTGCTATGTGTTGTTGCTGTCAGCCACTTCTTCCACACAATGAGGGAGTTTTAACATCAGTGACTGGTCTTCAGTCACTGATGGCAGCTTTGATCTGCAGGATAAAGGTGACTTTGAGGCTTTCTGCATGCGACATGATGATGGCATGAAAATATAATGATGGAGGCAGATATGAAGATCAGGAGGAGGAAGAGATGGAGGATCAGAAGGAGATAAGTTAGCTGTTGATAATAGCAATACTGATGGGGATAATAAGGAGGAGAAAGATGAAGAGGGGGTATGAGCTTTTGATCATGATTATGATCATAATGATAATGGTGATTTAAATGGCAATGAATATTTAGATTCCATATGAAGAAAGGCCTCTAAACAGTATCAGATGCTCTGGTTTGTTTTTTAGACGCGCTAATGGCTTTCTGGATGGCGATGCCGTCTGTCGTTTGGTCTATCCACCACTTTGGTCCAGACATTTGGTCCAGTTTAATCCATCCAACTATTGGATGGATTGCCATGAAACTTTGTTCAGACATTCATGGTCCTCAGAGGAGGAATCTTACTGACATTCATGATCCCCTGACTTTTCCTCCAGCACCACCAGCAGGATGACATTTTTGTTGTTTAGTGAAATGTCAACAACTGTTGGATGGCCAATTTGGTACTGATATTCACGGTGCCCAGAGCATGAACTCTAATAACTTTGGTGATCTTCTGACTTTTCATGTAGTGCCACCAGCAGGTCAAACTTTTTACCTATCAAGTAAAATATCTTAACATCTGGTGGACAACAGGCAAAACTAAGATGGGGAACATGGCGAACCTTACCTGCTAAACATCAGCATGCTGACATTAGCATTTAGCTCAAAGCACCACTGTGCCTAAGCCTCACAACACCACCAGCATGGCTGCAGACTTTTGTTTTCCCATATTCTGTTCTGCTATTTTTTTCCAGATTCCCCTCTGTAGACCTCAGTTGAACTTATCAAATGCTGAAGTGCTTCAATCCAAAGTGAAACAATTAGCTTTTAAGGAAGTTAAAACCTTGAGGAAAGAATAAATTGGGACATTCTAATGTTTACTAAGTAAGTTAAATTCAGACTGAGAAATTAGCAAATTTAATACCCAAAATTGAATGGTAACTTGAGACTTTCTCTTTGATCTATCTGGGAAACAAGCACTTTCCCTAACTAATCAACTTCATGCTAGTTATTTAAGTGTGCTGTTGTAAACACTTTTAGTATTATTGCTCCATAGCCTTGCTGAGAAACCCTTCATAATCGTGTCTTTCTGCATTTAAGATGAGTAATGGCTGGTTATGACCCCTGCATTATATTCAAGAGCTTACCTGACTTTCATCTCATTGATCATGCTATACATATTGTCCATAATCCATCTTCACAAATCAATATGTGCATGTGACACATGCTCATGTGTGACCGTCATGGTTTGACGCTGCAAAACTCAGACAGAAGATTGCAAACTTTGTACTGGAATGAATTCTCCCTCTGAATTTATTTCAAGCCCCCTCTGTGTGCATAAAGGAAGTGGTGGAGTATTAGAGAGTGGATCACAGGTGTTTGAGAGATAGATATGGCTCTTTAACACATTTATGCACTTCACACACTTGCACATGCACACACATATTAATCTGTAGCCAAGGGCAACAGCTGGATCCATTCCCATTCCAGGAGCTAGCGGTGGCTTTGGAGACTCATATGGCGTTTGCATATGCATATGTAAACAAGCACTCACAGTACAATGCTAGTAAATTCTAGTAAATTCTATCTGCTATCTGCATCAACTGTGGCTTAGAGATTTAGCTGTCGTGCATGGAGCTCTGTGTAAATAAGTGCACATCAACTCCCTCAGTCTATTTGAAATTGCAGGTGTATTGTTTGTTTTTGGTATTGCAATTTGCCTCAACAATGACATCTGAACCAGGGGACAATTATTAGTCATTGTGTTGTGTGTGTGTGTGTGCGTGGGTTTGTGTACATTTGTGGCCCTTTGGTGTGCATTTGTAGATATTTGTGCTTTGTGACTGTATTGCTTTGAAGCTCTCTGTCTGCTGGAGTTAAATGTCAGACTGATCATGTCTAAAAATATGAATTCCAATATAAATATGAATTCTTTTTTTCAGTTAAATGTTGTACAAAATAATATCCTCTGTCTCCTTCCCTGTGTGCATTTTTACAGGTAAATAACATGTTCAGCTTCTTAACCATTAAAAGAGACTTTCATGTTGGCATTGTGGGCTGGAGCCTCCTGTTCCTGATCAAAGGATGGCATGTATCTTGTGGTTTGATCCTCTAGAAAAAAAGAAGCCCCTAATAATGCAGGATTCATCTGATTATTGCAGAGTTAGGTTTATGCCCTAGAGGATGCTCACATGGGAGCATCTGGTTCCACATTACTGTATGTGATAGACACATATACACAAACACAGCAGCTTTCCTGGATGCCAATCTCTATATTATGGCTTTGATGTGCATGCGAAGCAGCACTCCCGCAGGACTCTCTGCACTCGCTCTGGTGTGGATTGGCATTACTGGCATTATTACACACAGAATTATTATTTAGATTTCCTCAGAGGCAAAGGGAAAAGGAGAAAGCTTGTGGGTGTGTGTATGTGAGGTGGATGGGCTTTGTGATTGTTTGTGCATGTATACATTCTGTTTGAGTGTGCATGTACAGTTTGCATTGTTTGAATGTATTCAGAGACATATGGCAGGATACGTGGAGTGTTAGAAGTAGAAGCACCAGACTCAGAGGAGACTACAGCATCACGAGACACGCAAGCACACACATAATGCAAATGACTGCAGGGAACGTGCATATGGAGTTTTGCTCGGTCCTCTGGGATTGATGCATAAACGGAGAGTAGCTGTGAAAGACAAACATAAAGCATACTGTGCACAGTCCAATACGCAATATGTGATGCAACATGTAGCATGAGAGGTCAAAAGACAATTCTTCAGGCCAAGAGCAACACTTGTTTGTTGAGTAGAGTTTGTTCATCAGACAGGAATTACAGACAGGAGACATATCACTAACTCTTAGTGATAGACAGGAAAATAGAAGCACCTGAAGGTCCAAATACAATGAAAAGGGGTACTCTAGCAATTTAGTATTACACTTCCATACAGCTGGTGGACTCATACCCCTGTTTCTTCTATGTTGCATGTGAATTTGCTTTGCTTTTTCCCTTAAAAAGTGTTACATATAAAAAAGAATGGTTAAAATGGAAGCAGCTGAGATATCCTGACTTTTTGTCCCTACAGGCTCAAGCTCCAACAATGCTGGATCCTACATTTTCTGTAATGCAACCAAAGACATCTTTTTGTTAGAACCTCCCTGCCTGGTATTTCAAACTCCAGTTTATAAATCGTTTTTGTTATAAATGTGTAGTCTCCAGGGTGACCCCTGATGACATCATGCGAGTTATTTTATTAGAATTAACAAAGCTTCCTCCAGAGCCACCAAAGGCATTACACTACTGTTTTCACAGCTAAGTGGTACTCCCCATGCTAGTAAACTTGGTGGAATGTCCATTTAACTCTCAGTCCACTTTACATATAGAATGGGCACTTCATCTTTGTTTAAACTCAAGCATATATTTTCCAAAATCCAAATTCATGTTCAAGTGTTATCTTCTCCCTATTACTTTAGCTTAACTGCTAATTAGATAGTTGAATAGTAACATCTATTTGATGCAAAAGTGCTAGTGCCCTTTGCATTCCTGCTGTTGCTGTTACTATTAATACTATTGTGTTTTAGCAGATGTCATACGTGACCACAGCTAAAAGCAACATATCTATGTATCTATCTATGTGTGTAATGTAGCTCAAATGTTGAACCTAAACAGTATACAGTAAAGTGTTGGCTAGTGTAAAAGTTCCCATTTCACACATCCATCATTTATCTAGCTTACATTACAAGCAACAGGATACTAATGAGTAGAACCTGGCTGTTATAGTGTGACAACAAACTTCTGAATGCCAAAGTGCAGCAGTTCATACTGTGGCAGGCAGTTATCTAGTTTGGTAGAAACAAAGGATGCACTTGCCCTGCCCCTGTTCAGTGATGAGATCTGTCACAGTGATGTATTGCTCTATAAAGAGTGAACTTGTGACGCTGGAAAAGCTATCGTTCATGATGGAGCCGCAGATAAGGTTCTTGTTGGGAACTTACAGCTCCTTAAATGATTAAAGCAGACCAAAGCTTTTCTAGAATTACATTTGAGTTGTTCATAAACACCAAATGGGTTATTTTTTAACTGTGTGGTAAGAATATATATAAGCAATTTTATTGCTTGCTGTCTCCCACAGCTATACACACCAATGGAGGATCTGACTTCCAGTTCAGTCTTCTGGAAAACTCCGGCAACCTGATGAATGTCCAACATTCGTTTCGGTCTCTGCCAACTCTTGAGGGAATATCTCCATTTAGCAGCTCTTTGGCTGCCAAATACTCATACTATGTGCAGCAGCTACTATCTAACTTTGTCTTTCTGCCGTTTGATGTTCAGCACGTTACATACAATGGGTTCATCAGAGCATTTTTGCTGAAAACAGATGCTATGGCTGGAAACAAGGTTGATGAGAGTGTAAAACCAAAACAATGAGCTGAAAGAAGCTATAACGCCCCATAAAGCTGATGGGAAGAGCAGAGTGATAATTCTCTGTGGATTTACCACCACAAGCAACCCTATTCATATTACACAGATTTATTTGATCCTTTGTTAATAAAAAAAAAATCGATTAGTGCAGCTTTATAGGGTTACCAAAAAATACTTTCATAATTGGGATAACATTTACATTTCAGTAAATGTCAAGATATGGTGTCCATCCATTTGAATCTAGACTCACCATTTCACATTAACATTCAAAGAACGTACAGGGAAAAATCCATTGTTGAAGAGGCAGAGATACCATTTTGTACACAAACTGTAGCCTCAATAGATCAGAATGCAGTGCAATCACAGCACATGTTCCTTTTGAATAAGGGGTTGGAAAGGTAATCTTTATGCAAAGACCTAACACTTATTGTCTGGGGTGTTGTCAAAAGAAATTCTGGGAAGTGTAGTTAATCAGTAACCGAAGCAGAGAAAATTAAGCGGGCTGAGGCAAAGTGGGTAAAACAAAACTGTTAATTATAACACTTCAACTAACCTTTGAAGATAGGTATTGAACATCACTGATAACAATAGTGTAGGAGCTATATATATATAGCAATATACATACACTCTGTATGTATATCGTGCATACAGTACAAACATACAAGGAGCTTCATGCATTTTAGAAGTACAGTATAGGCAAATTAGCATGGACAGATGCTCTCAGCCCTGAATTAAACCTTGGTTAATTACATACACAGATGTTAAAGCACAGATGTAAAATTATTTCCTTTGGCCTGATCAGCTTATAAACAATAACAGCTACCAGATGATCTCCTGGGTGAAATCCAACATATCCCCTATCTGTGATATTTAAATTGCTGTTATCTATAATAGATATAGAGTAGCTATATATATATATATATATATATATATATATATATATATATATATATATATATATATATATAGGAAAAAATACTGACTGCTGGTTTGATGTCTCCACTCGACCTTGACTTTATACATCTGAACAAATGAATGAATTCCTTGCATTTGGCTCACTGGGCAGAGAGACAGAGAAAAACTAGTATTATGAATTGCATTATGCGTAATTCAGTTTTCATTATGAGTTAACATTTTATGTGTGTGAACGTCTGTTTGAAAAGATTTCCATGTATGTGCAGAGTGGATTGAAGCAGAGTGAATTTATTGCAATCCTCTGCCATCAGTGATTAAGTCTGCACGGACAGAAACCTCTAACTAGCTATCATGAGCTCATCTCCAAACAAGAAATCGACATCCTCTGGATCAAAATTCTTATTCTGATCGGGTGTTCCCCAGAGCTGTGGTCTGAAAAGGCCAGGAGTTATTTCCATATTTATTGTACTGCTTCAGTCCCCGATGAATAAATCAAAGGCGTAGCTAATGGCCTTCTACAGATTCCTTAATAAATCTCTGCTTTAATGTGCATCATTAAGTACTCGCTTGTGTGTGAGGTGGCTCAAAATGCCACAAGGACTTTGTTTTCAGTTACTAAACAGTCATTTCTAACTCTGTCAGTGCGGTAAGTCCCTCTCTTTCTCTTGCCGGGTTTCTCTTTGTGGAGGAAGTCTTGGGGTCTTAATCGTGGTACTCTCCCTGATTAAAACCAGTGTACTAAGCCAATTAGGATGCCCACAGGTGGGCAATTAGGAGAGTGAATGTGCAGCACAGAGCTGAAGTGGGTCAGATAAGGCTACAGGTCGGGGACACATTCTCCTTTGATTGTGAGACACTGCTCTGACATCAGCTCCAACTTTGCTGCAACAGTCATTAACAGAGCTCCACTAAAAATACTAGTTTGTTTCCCCTTCTTGGTAAAAAAAAAAAAAAAAAAACAACACAATGAGGAGTGAGTTTCAAACTTTGTGCCATGATACTTTCAAGTACAGTAAGAGGACGGTCTCTTATGTCATCCACAGTGGTATTCACTTATTTTCTTTACCTACTTCCTGCATTATCCCATGAGGTAGGACAGAAAACAGGGTGGCTGGTGTTGCTTGTATTATTTTGTTATGCAGTACTATTAACAAAGCAAGAAACAATCAAACTTTACTGAATGAAAGGTCAACTTTGAAGGACACTGGACATTGAAGAGCCTCACAATGTTAATAACAATAAAAATAATACATTTTATTTGAATAGCACTTTTAAAAAAAAGGTACTCAAAGGCACTTTACAAGACAATAAGGGGGGGCTAGGTTGTGGAGGGCTTTGTAGGTGATATATCCTTCATGAATATTCATTCCAACATAACGTCTAGTTAATCAGTTTTTGAAAACCACAAAAAAAATTCAATATGAGTTACTTTCAGATTTCTGTATTACATATCTATTCGATGGATTGCTGTGAAATTTGCTACAGACATTCATGGTCCTGAGAAGATTAATTAATAACTTTGATCACCTGACTTTAAATCTAGCACCATATACGGGTCAAAATTTGTCCAATACTTTATTAATAGTAAATAACTGCAAAACTAATGACATTCGTATTATTATGTATTATTGTTATGAGTTTAGTGCGCATTTGCAATTGTTACCACGCTAACACACTAAAGTAAGATAGGGGAAATGGTAAATATTACATTCGTTAAACATTAGCATGTTAGCATTGGTATTGTGAGCACGTTAGCATGCTCACATTAGCATTAAGCTCAAAGCACCACTGTTACTCGAGCCTCACAGAGCTGCCAGTTGTAGAGATCTTAGTCTTGTTTAATAAAAATGCATAAAACAACATGTAAAACCCACAGCGAGTGTGGGCTCTAAGATAACATTGTAATATTAGCTTGCACAGCCAATAGTGTTCAGCAGTAAACTTACTAGCAGATTAGCTCAATAGCAGTAGTGCCAACTTGGCAACTCATATAGCAGTCAATGGCAGGTCTCCCAGCCGTGCCTTAATGGACAGCTCCTTCCTGGTTGACTTCATCAATCAAGTGATCACTATCCACTTTTTCAGTCCAATTAGCTGTAGCACACTGCCTCCACTTCCTGATGCTGATGCCAACATCCAATCACCTTCTAGCATCAATAATTCTAGAGTCAGAATGGTGATGATCAAGGGGACCAATTATGGGACCCACAATTGAGCGCCTACTCCAAGGAAAATACAATCTACTGTTTATCATCAATGTTTTATCACTTTTGATTAGATATCTTTCATCCTCCTGCTTCTTCTATATTGTAAGTGAATTTGCTTCTCTTGTTCCTCAGACGGTGCTACATATAAGCACTAGAAAGACTCTAACTTGTGTTATATGTTTGTGTTCTGCTTTCTAAAGGGAAAAGGCCATGAAAAGGGCTGAATGGTTGGTCATTTGGCTGGCTGAGGAAGACAACACCATCGTAGTGCATGTGAAATGGGATGCTGGGCTGCGCATTGTTCATGTGGGGGAGAATAGGTCTGTGAATGGTGTTTGAGTTGACAGTCAGAGGTCCTGAATTCACACAACCATCACTCTCCTCATGCTCTTTCTTCCTCCTTCACCTCCCTTTCCTCCCAGAAGCTTTATCATTTTCAAACAGGCAGACACACACACACCCTCTGTGCCACCATCATCATGCCTGCTCATAATGGAACATCTGCATGAATAGGACATTTTCAGTATGAGCAGGGGAGAGGAGAGCAACATAAAAGTGGTCAGGCTAAATGGGAGCTCAGCTTTGTGAGGCCGAATTAATCATTTTAATATCTGCAACCTTAATTCTAATGCTAAGCTCTGGGTGCAGATACCCAGCTTGTGGCATGGCTGAGAGAAAATAACACATTGCAGACACCCGAAACAGCCTCATCCTCCTTCGCCGCCGCCTCCTCCTTATCCTCCACCAGCAACACGGAGAGAAAAAGTTGAATGCAGAGCCTCAACTTCCCTTTTTAAATAATTCAAGAACTGGACAAAAAGAAAAGTTTTTGGAGACAGAAACTCCTGGCAAGATTTTCTCTCGAAAGTCTCCATCAGGGAGCCGTTGTGCAGTCCTGGGTATGAAGCAGAGATGATTGTCTGGAGAGAGTGAAGCTCTGAGGAAGGAATGGGTTGGAGAAGGGAGGTATTACCTCAGCCAACAAACAAGCATCCGCTGCTGTGTGATCTATTCAAAGAACCCTCTCTTCAGAGGATATTAATGTAAACTCAAACTAAATTCGTATTCGGTTAAGCTCAACACACCATTTTTCTGGCTACATGTACCCACTCTGTGTGTCTCATGAGTATTTCTTCTGATGTGTTCAACGTGATTTAATTACGCAGAATGCTATTCCAATCATGCTTAAAACTGATGCTGTTGTTTTCTCTGCCAATAAAGTTGGAAGAAAGTTTGTTTGTTTTTTATTCACAGTATGTTTGTTCAAAATTTGGCTGAAGTTTGGTGGGCAGCTCACCCTCTGGAAAGTTTATTAGATGTTGATTTTCCATTTTACAAAATATAGTCATCTATATATGAAAACGATACGGATAATGTTCATCCTTCCAGCAGCTTGTCTCTGTTAGCTCTTTGTAACGGTAAACCTTTAGCAGAACACACATTACAAGCTTCAAACTGCAGTAAATCCATCGTGATTGTAGCAAAAATAAAATGACATTGTTATTATCCTTTCTAGTGTTAGCAATAGGCCGGTCACTCTGAAGCAAACCTGACAGTGTTCATTTGCCCCTATAAAAATCAACAGTTCCAGTGTTTATATTAAGTCCTCATCCATCAGAGTTAATTTGAACAGCTGCCTCAGAGCTGTATCAGCTCTATGAGTGGACAAACAGCCCACTCCACTGCAAATAATTGTAGAAAATTGGTTGTGTGCTCTGGAACAAACCTCCCAGCCAACAAATGTTGCTTTGCTCACTGTGGTCCATTAAATGCTCAGGAAAAAGGTGAATAGATCTGCCTTTAACTACAACAGGTGATTGACAAATGCTCATTGAAAAAAATTTAACCTCTACCTGCACCTGATGGGGCAAAATGCAACCTCATTCAACAGAGTGCAACTAGTCTGTTTTTGGGTTTTGCTGCCACTGTGGTAATTTTATCAACAGGAACAAACCAAATACTTAAGCAAACACACAGCAATAACAGAAATTATAATGTAAATAACGTGTTTAGATTAAACCCTCTCCAACCAGTAGATGTTTCATGTCCTATTCTGCTTCTTAGTTTTGGTTTTCCTGAGTTTCATGTTTTCTATCGATGTTTCCTGTTTTATTTTGAAATATTCTCCTTCCCTTATGTGTCTGGTAGTTTTGCTTCCTGTCTTTGTTTGCTCCAGTTTTGATTGTTTGCACTGCCCTGATTAGTTTCACCTGTGTTTCGTTGACACTCTTCACCTGAATGTATTTAGTCTGTGTGCTTCCCTTATCTCTTTGTCAGATTGTCATTGAACCCATGTGTCAAGCGGTCCAGTCAGTATCTAGTGGGTTTTTTTGCAAGTGTTGTGTGGACTACTTTGTTCTCTTGGACCTTGCCTGTTGTTTGCATCATTTGGACTGCTTCCCTGTTCTGACGACTGCCTGCTTGGTAATCCTTGTAAGTCTTGTTATTCTCCATTAAATCTTTGAACTGCATCTGCCCTGCCTACGTGTCTGCGTTTGGGTCCAAATCCCTTGTTTCTCCTGCTTGACACCATCGCAACAGTACGATCTGACCAAACATTATGAACTTTTACGAGGAAGAGTACCAAGTGATCTGTGACTTGATGTGCTTCAAGACATATAGGAAGATATAATAGTTGACTTCCACAGAGAGGCCATCCTTTTTTTTTTTTTCTTTTTTTTTTTGGGTATAAGCAAAATTGTTGACATTGCCTGGGCTGAGGGAGGCCATCCCTGAGTGGCTCACAGACTACCTCTATACCCTCAGCCTGCTAGCCTCCAGCCGTTATCCATGCCTGCTTAACCTCCAGCGTGCTAGCCTTCAGTCTGCCAGTCTCAAAGTCTCCACCCTGCACCCTGGGAACCTTCTGGGAAGCCTTTCAGGAGGAAGTGAGGCTCCTGCTGACATTGTTCCTCACTGCTGCCCTGCGCAGTGGAGGTCCCGCTGCCCAGTTCTCTAGCGACTCGGTTGCCCTCTGAGTGCCTCAGAGCCGTCATTAGTCCTGCCTGGTTCCCAGTTGGCAGCCTGGCCGAAATCAGTTCCTGCACCATGGTTGTCATCAGTTCCTGCGCCGCAGCCCTCTCCTGCCCATGCTCCGGTTGGGCTGCAGCAGCCACCTCCTGAACCTGATCTCCAGCCACGTTGCTGGCCTTTGCTGCCACTGCCGGTCCCCCAAGGGATTTCGCCTTCGCCACAAGCCTCTAGAGGGTTTCTGTCTTTGCCACCGGCATCCTGTCTGACCTCGAGGGGTTTCGCCTTCGTCGCCAACCTCCTGAGTTGCTCCACATGGTTGGTCATCTTCCGGCCCTGCCTCCGAGCCATCCACTTGAGGCCTTCAGCTCCACACCTGTCCTGCCCTCGGGCCGTCCGCCTGAGGTCCCCTGCACTTCCTTTGTCCAGCCCCCAGGTCTCATCCGAATGTGGATGTGTTTTAAATTGGCATCAAAAATTAATGTTTAATGTAGCATCAAGTAGCAATGGTACTGCTATACCTATAAATTAATGTGAGTGACTCTTAGAGCATCTGTTATCCACAGCTGCTTTATACTGTATGAAAGGCATATTCAGTTAACTAAAAACCCTGCAGCAGAACAGTCTCCGATTTTGAGAAGTACCGCACCAGAGAGCAGTGCCATTACACAAGGCCAATTACAATGTTTACCTTGACTAAATGACCCACAAAAAATCAGGTTCAGAATAAATTTAAGGCAAGAAAGGGTCTTGAAGTGTTTCACCTAAAACACACCCAGTTAAAGTTGCTCAAGAGGTACAGAAAATGAGAGGTTAACATTTGAAAACACAGCATTACCTGTTATAAGACATTCACCACAGTAGCTAAAAGATCTAGCTTCCAACAGCTTTGCTCAATTCTCAACGGTTATTTTCCAGACAAACATCTCATAGTTAAAACTGGCTTTGGGAGCTATCATCAAACAAGTTTTGACATTAATGAAGAGATGACCTGGGAATAGCCATCTGCAGAAGCCTTAAATGAGATGAGAACATCTTCAATCTAATCAAGAATACCCAGCAGAGGATCTCCTTCCTGTGTCCAGTCAAAATTGAATTTGCTGTGATACACTATCGATTATCACGCATCACAGGCTCATGTTTCTGCCTCGTACCACTGCAGGTTGCACACATTCAACATGGTAAGGATGAAGGAGACCACCTGTTTGACAGCTAACACTCAGGAGGATGATTTCATTGTATCAGCAACAGTTTCCTCACAACAGTGGCATCACTACTCAACCTTGTCTCCTACAAAATGTTTATATACTATTCATTTGCCTTGCCAAATACATTTAGGAGTAAACATTACTGCAGCCTGGATTATGTTTACTGGCAACATTTATTCCAATTCTGGTAGCGTAATGTTCTTATACTTTGACACCAAAGACGGATTCATCTTCTGCGCCCCATATGTTTTTAGGTTACAACAAGTTAGCAAACAAATGCCTATTTACACATACACATCCAGCAGAAATGGAGCAACATTAGCATTCATTTGGAGTCGTAAGTCCAACATCCACTCTCCCCTTAGCTCTGGTTGGGTCTCCACCAACTCCTGAGGGAAATATCTGGCTCTTCAGCTGCTAAATGCTTCACTATGTTCACCACCTATAGTTGCTAACTGTGTCTGTCAGCTGTTTATTGCTGGGCAGGTAGCGTACAGTGGGTTTATTATAACTTTTTTTTTGCTGAAAACAGCAGCCTTGAGTTCGAAACAGTGTTGACAAGAAGGGTGAGTGAGTCATAACACTGAAATTGTGTGTCATATAATGCACGATCTAAGGACCCAAATGCAGAACACAAGGAAGTGGTATTTTGATGAGGTAGCAACCGTCTTTATTATATACTGCAAGCAAACACTGGGGGATCTGAGCTCTTCCAAGGCGGCAAGGGCAGAACAGGGAGAGAACATGAAGGCCGCGACCAACGGCAGGGAACAACCATGGGCCTAAGGCAGGCAGCGGCAAATAAAATCCGACAGCAGGCAAAATACAAAAGTCCGCAATACAGGCAAGGTCCAAGAACACAAGGAGCCAGTCCAACAAAACTTACGGGAAACAAAGCACAACCAAAATGCACATGACAAGGGCAACGACCCAACAATGAACAAAGGAAAAGACCTGGACTAAATACACTAAGGTAGTTGAAACAACGAGACACAGGTGCAATCAATCAAGGAGGGGGCAACAATCTAAACAGGAGGGAAAGCAAACAAAGACAGGAAGTAAAACCACAAGACACACAAGGGGAGGAGAACACTACAAAATAAAACAGGAAACAGGACAAAACCTCAAACTATGACATTGTGTGCTGTAAAACAAAAACAAAAATGGCCCAAATAGACAATAAAATGCTCGATGGTGCTCAGGGGAACCGCAGAGTTGTGTAAGAAGTCTGTGTGGGTTCATCACCTTTCAAATTACATAGTCATTTGACCTTTTGTTAAAATGAAATATTGATTAGTGCAGCTCTGTGGTTAGGGATTTTGGTTACTGTATAACAGCCATGCTAGGAGCTCTGAGATGTTTTCTGGCACAGCGCTGCTTCGAGTTAAAGTCAGCATTCTAACATTCGCGCAGTGATAATGCTAGCATGCTGATCTTTAGCAGATACGTTTATTAGTTTAGGGTGTTAGCATGCAAAATTTGCATTGGACAAATTGAAATTTTGACCTGATGATTGTTTGAAAAGTTAAGGGATCATTATTACTATTCATCCTGAGGGGAATATGAATGTCTGTACCAATGTTCATGACCCTTTTTCTTTCTACATATTCATGAACTTAGAATTTTGTTTGATGGAGTGATATGATGGTGTTTGATACAATGCAGTGTTATTTTTTTCAATAAACAACTTTTTCTGATTTTTATGTATAAAGAGGGAACATACAGGAAAAATGTCAGCTGTAACGTCAAATTAAATCTGATGCTCAGCACCAAGATAAAACCTAGAAGATAAAAATGTACTCTTTGGGTTCAATCAACCATATTGTTCTTTGCATATTTGTAACTTTAGGGGAAGTTTAAGGCAAGACCATAACTCTATAGTTTGTACTCTTTTAGTGTTCGGTTTATTTAAATTTTTTTTACATAGGTGAGGTCCAGTTGTGTTTAATTCCAACAAAATTTAAAATTTCCCAGGGACATTTCCCTGATTACTTTCCCTCCTACTGCATCTTGTTCTCTGGCTGTGTTTACTACCCACTTATCTTATTTCCCTCCCTTTCTTCCACTTGGATCCACTTGTCTTTTTCTCCTCTCAATCATTGCGTCTTGCTTCTTAAATTCTCATCACTCCTCACCACTTCCCCTGCTGCTTCTAAGTCCTCCCACTTCTGTCTTCTGTGTTTCTTATCCCTCTCTTGTTTGCCTCCATCCCTCCCATAACACTCTCGAAACCCTTAATGCTATCTTCCCTTCTCTTTCTCCACTGCGTTTTCCCGCACTAGCAGTTAGAAATGGCAGCGGGTCACATCAGCCCTGAGCCAAGTTGTGCTGTTCCACGCTCTAACATGCCTGGCCAACTGTTCTGCTCTGTTTGGCACACCTGACTGGGCCAGGTTCTTTACAACAACCCCACCTTCAAATCCCAGCCATCTTCGTCCTGCTTCTCCTCCTCCTCAATCACACAACAATCAAACTCCACGCCAGTCACTGAGCCCATTCTCAACTGTCATTAGCCTAATTGTCACACTGCCTGGCTCCTTTTTTTAGTGCCAAGTATGGTACTTGTCCATCTGAATGCCAAATACTGGGCTCATCCAAAAGAGCTACACCCTAATGCGCCTGGCCAATACATCCCAATTATCTTAACAACCCTGATTTTCCATCAGGGCTTCAGTACAAAACAGTCCCACATCTCTTCTTCCATTAACTGATAATGATCAGCTAAATTGGACCACACAGATTTAATGTGAGCACCTGCAAATGTACCTGTTAATCTTACTGGGAGTCCTACCTCGTTTAACAAACAAGCCGACTGTTCTCTGCCTTCCCAGCACAAAATGGGAGTCGTGGGAAATGAGACTTGCTCATCCAGTTAACCAAAGAGACCAAAAATGTGAAAATCAACAGAAAGCAAGAAACAGCACTCTGAACCTGCTGAATGTAATGTTACACGTTATCCAATTATGACTTCTTGTTGTGAGCTTGTTTTGGAGTCTTTTTGCTCTCTAGTGGTCAAAAACATTTAGTAAAACTAAAAATATCTTGTAGTTAAGAAACTATTTTAATAGGATTGATTGTTTTCACGTGACAAAAATACTTGTGTGCACTGTTACGATCCTACATTGTGGCCAGCGAGCTGTACTTCAGTTTGAATCAAAGTACATACAGAACAGGAACAACACTAACAATGTGTCTGCACAGGAGGTGTTTCAGCTGCATCATTATTTGTGGTATCTGGTTGATACTGTACATACAGTGCATGCTAGCAGTGATGTCAAACTCCTAAACTTCCATAAAATTGGATTTCTTGATTTCATATAATGTTTTATCCTTAAAAAATGGATAGTAGGCTACAATCACATCTGAACTGTACATAGGCCTACATTGTGTCTTGATGTGTCTTATGCGGTCACACAGAAACTCTTAAGATGAAATGTAAAAACCAAAAAATGTATTACTGTACTTTTGTTGTACTTTTGCACAGTATATTTGATAATGTAATAATAGTAATAACGATAACGAACAAAATAAAATAATGGTTTAAATATAATTAGATAAATACTTAAAATGGACTTTGAATGTATGCTGATCACAGCACAATGTCTATTATGTTATTCAGGATGTTGCATATAGTGTTGTTTTTATTACATTTTTAGTCTGTAGTATTATTCCATCCATTAAATATCACCTAATTTATGACACTGTAATCGCTGATATTCAATAATGTGGGATCATTCAACTCCATTAACTCATCTGACATTTGTAGCCCATTATGAGACACATTTTACTGCATTCTGACAAGGTCACCAGCACTTAACCAGTAGCTACAGTGCTATTGTATACTACATTACAGGACATTAAATTACTATAGTTGTATTTTGCTGTGTGTGTTTGACTATCTCTTTATGACTTTAGTATCAGCAACCAAGGGCAGCAGGAGAGAGGAGAGGAGGGGGAGGAGACGGTGGGAGGGCTGGCTTTGACAGGTGGACGGATGACAAGGATAGCTACCTGTATCAGAGAGCTTCTCTGCACTTTGATCCATCGCAGATGACTGATTTATCAACAGACAGATGTTATCATCAACAGGAGATTCAGGTGACAAATGACAGTCTAGGAGACGGGATGTGGGTGGGGGTGGAGGGTTAGGATGGAGCGGCACATAGAGGATATATGCACGGAAGGAAAGTGACATGGGTGAAATGAGTTGATGTGGGAAGAAAGTGGGAGAAGTTTCAAGGAGAGGGAGGGCTAGACAGGTGGGTTAGCAGGCACTACTAGGCAGGTCGATAAATGGCTGAACCCATGGAGGGATACATGTGCATGTACATGCACAGACAACTTGAAATAGAGATTTAAGTCAGAGAAGGAATAGACAGAGAGAAGGAGGGGAAGGAGAGACAGCAAGTGATGCTATGCTCAGTAAACTGTGATAACTGGCAGGATGAGAGAGATGTTGTTCTGCCTCCAAATTACTGACTGCAGCGTGTAAACATGATGCTGGGCAGAACGAAGCTGCTGCTGCTGCAATGATCAATGAGGGAAAAAGTCACGACGTAGTACATTCACTAGCCAGGCCAGCCGTTTGCAGCAATTACAGGTGTTGTGTGTATCTGTATGTATATATCAGGCGTTCACGTGTATGGTGTGTAAGTGTGAACATACTTTTGTCTATACATATGGGTGGAGGCGTGTGTGATTTTTTACAAACAGTGCAGTTAAAGAAACCAAAAACCAACTGCACTGTGTTTTAGCCTGTGCTGCTGTCCTCTGAAGCCTGAAGCGCAGCTCAGTGCTTGTGAGCATCACAAAATGCAACAAGTCAAGCTGGACACACACACACACACACACATACACACACCCAACCCTAGTTGCTATGGAAACAGGGCCCTCAAAAGCCTCAAAGAGTTTTGAAGGATGCAAAGAAATGTGCTGTGAGAGGTTCTGACTCGCAGGAAAATAGCTGTGTTAGAAAATAAAAATGTAAGCACTTTTTTATTTTTTGATGCCATCAACAAGTCATGAATAAGTTTATTTGATTTATCTGTAAGGTAGGGTGTTCGCTTTGTAACATCAAACAGTGTGCATTAGCTTCTTCAGCTTTTTCAGTACACCGACAATCGCTTGGTATGCAGCACGGCGGCTTGGCCCACTTTGTTCATTCGAGCAGCATATAACACATTTGACTCAACAAAAGACATTAAAATAGATGTCTAATCCTTGACTAATTCTAACCAAATCTTTTTGTTCGTGTTCTGTCATATCATAAGCACGTAGAGAGGTATCTTATACCAGGCTTTCAGACAGACCATTGTTATTTAGAGAGCCCCCACCACCGGTCAAACAACCCACCCACACACACACATACACACCAATCAACCCCTCCCACGCTGCCGCCCACCATCCTACCCACACCACCACACACACACACACACACACACACACACACACACACAAATGTATCCTCCAAGAATTTCACTCTTGACAGGGTGGGAAAGCCTCCAAATCAGCATTTAGACATGAATCTCTTCACTAAAACCCAGACTAATGAAATTCTTCTGTCAGTTAACAGCTTTTTAAGGAAGGTGGTCCACAAAACTATTCGATGATAGGGGAAAATCTTGACACACACACACACACACATAGATCCTTAGCTCCTCTAAAGCCACCCGTCACGCTCTACTATTTGACACTAGCCAGGGTTGTGTTCATTGGTTGTGCCAGCTGGATTCCCTCTTGCTCCGGCAGGCAAACAAATTAGCGAAGCTGACTTGACCCCTGTTCAAAGAGAGGGCATCGCCAGGAAATTGGAATATGAAACTCGATTAGAGAATCCCCGAGCATCGTCCTCCCAAAGTGTGTCACCGATACGCCGCTTCACCCTGCATGTGGTTAGGGCCTGTAATTAACACAGACCATTAATGCTCATCGGTGGCAAGCATGGACAAGGGTGTGGAGATTCATTTTACCAACGTGTGCATGAATATACAGTGTATGCATGCAAATGGGTCTTTTATATTCAAGGCGTTTAATTACTCCCTCTTTTGGTTTGGTAGCTTTCATAAATGGAGCACAAAAAGGTGCTGAAACTCAAAAGTTCCATTAACATCTCAGCACAGAAATATTTGTAAAATTCTGTTCATCTGTTTAGGAAGCTAAAGCAACAAAATCCCTTGTTATTCCACTCACAAAATTATCCTCGACACCACCCAAACAATGTCCACAATCCTAATCTATTTGCTAAAAATGCACAATCAAGCTTATTTTTTAAAACTTTCCATAATGGTTTTGTCAATATCCCTGTTAACAGCATCTTGAAACACAGCCTGTTTACATCAGCCTGTTACTTTTTTCCTTTTTTTCAGTCATTATGCCCCATTTTGTCAATCTATTGTCTATTTCATCCACTTTCTTATCTATTTTCTTGCCTCTCTCTCCAGCCATTTCAGAGTACATAAATGCCAGGCAGGGAGTAAGGGAGCAGGGGTGTTTCTAAACCCAAACAGACAGATAGATTTGGGCTGCTTATTGAATCCATTTGTCTTTGGATTGGCACTAATGAAAGAGCTATTAGGCCCGAGAACACATTAGGCTCTGCATATGTGTGTGTCTGAGTGTGTGTGACAGAAAGAGAGACAGAGCAAGAGCAATGATGGGTTACCTTTCCATCGGCCACTAAAGGCCAATAGTCTTTCAAAGAGAATATTAGTCCCATCTACTGTAGGGCTCTCTTTAGCAGTCCTCCAGGTGCTATTAGTGTAATGTATATGGACTGACTGCATCACTTAAATGCGTCCTTACACATTCGGCATGACTCATCTTCACAGATGGGCAAAGGATGTGAAGAAGGGTCAGGTCTGTTTGTGGACCTGCACTAATTACAGTATTTAGATGTTGTAGTATGAGCTGTTTACGCCAGTAAAAAGAGATAAACGAGCCCAGCTACTGTCCCGTCAGTTCAGATGAACCTTGCTGTACTGCTGCTTCATTCCCTGTTGACAGTTAAGCACAGATGATCTGAGCTTCCCTCTTAAAAAAATTAGGCTCCTCTATTACCTCTACCTGACACTGCAAGGCTTTTTCTCTTTATCTCCATCTGCTCCTCCCACCAGCAAAGCAGCTAATTCAATAAACAAACCATTTGTCTCTGTTCTAATCGGTATCTATCTTGCTGATGGAATAGAGTCTGACTCCAGTGATTGTTTCCTGCTGTTTTGGGGTCTTCTTTTCCCCAGGTTGAGGCTTGATGATATGCTTGGCAAATTGGAATTTGAATTAGGAAAAGAGTGCCAGCTCAAGGAAAACACATCACTTCCGACTAAATATGCTATCTGAAAAAGCTTCAGTTAAATGGAAATATCAGGTTTAGGCAACCCAAAAACTTTGGTTGAAGTTTGGGTTGAAGAAGTCTTGATACTGGAGAAAAGGGTTATGACCTGCTTTTCACTCACTTCCAGTCTTTTTTTTTTTTTTTTAAGAAATAGTTCAACATTTTCGGAAATACGCTTGTTCGGTTTCTTGCCGAGAGTTAAGAAGAGAAGATCGATACCACTCTCATCACTGTTCAATATGAAGCTGGAGCCAGCAGCCGGTTAGCTTAGCTTAGCATAAAGACTGGACACAAGGGGAAACGGCTAGCCTGGCTCAGTCTGAAGTTAACAAAATTCAGCTTACCAACACCAGCCAGCCATCAAAGACAGGAAGTTTGTCCAAAGGCATCTTCAGGTCACAGGGTGATACGCTGTAATTCTGTGGATTGCTTTAAAATGAGAATGATTTTCAATTTGCACATTAAAAACAACCCAGAGTGGCAATGCCAAAAATGTGAAAAAAAAGTTGCAACAGTTTTTTTTTTTATGGGGTGCCCTGGTAGCTCACCTTGTGGAGCGCTCGCCCCCTGTGCAGGGCTGAGTCCTGGCAACAGTGGCCGGAGTTCAAGTCCAGCCCACGGCCCCTTGCTTAGTGTCATGTCCCCCCCCCCCTCTCTCTCTCTCTCTCCCTGCCTTTTCTGTCTCTCTTCAGCTGTCTCTATGAAATAAAGCCAAAAAAAAACTGTTTTTATGATTGACTGAGGTAGAAAAGTGCAATGGAAACAGACTAGACTGACTTTCTACTATGCTATGTCTTTGTCAGACTTAATGTAATAAAGCAAATTCATTCATTTTCTCTCCCGTGATTGTAAAATACCATACAAAATTGGGCCTTGAGATCCCAAAAGAAAGACCAAAAAACACAAAAGGTTGCCAAAGCCTCACGAAACTTTCCAACTTCCTTGCCCCTAAAACTGCAGAGGAACAACCTCACTGAGAATACATGAGCACATTTGATGAGCTCTATTGTCAAGGTGCTACATGATATCGCAGCATCTCGCACTTCCCTTTTGGCAATCTCTCTTCACCCATCTATTACCACATGTAACATCATGGACGAGCTGCTTTCTCTCCTCCCTCCACTCCCCCTTTTCTCCCAAAAATGCCTCATCAAGGTCTGAGTCAATGTGAGCCTGTGAGAAATTAAATTCCCCTAATTAGGCCAGCAGATTTGCCTGCTTTATCCTTCTGCCTCCCAAACCTCCCCTCATCCAGACAAATCTCTAATTAATCGCCGCATGCTGCTGTTGACTATACTTCAGAGGCCGGGCCTCAATGAATGGTGGAGGGATTCTCATGCTTCTTCACTCTAGAAATAGGATTCTAAAAAAAGGCTATTATAATCAGAGCTCTCCTGGTATATATGTTATGTGTGTGGATATTCTCTTAGGGTTTATTCAGTGCTTACATCAAAGGAAAACTGCTCCAGGCTGTAATTGAGGAAGATATAGTTCTGCCAATTTAAGTAAGACTTGCGCATGTTATATGAACTCTGCTTTCCTGTCCTGTCCTTTGTCCTGTGCATTGTAACGGCGAGGTGGCAGATTTCTGGTATGTATGTGTCTGAAAATATTGTTTCTGGACAAGTGGGAATAACGAGAACAAGAGGGCAAAGATAAAGGATTTCTGCAGATTTCTTCAGCTAATTAAGGATCAAAGGTGCTGTTCCAGCCAACTTCAGAAGTTCAGATTGTTAACAACTACAGCATCAGTGTCTCAACTCTGCTCCTCCAAATTTGTACATGACCACATGAAACAATGTCGACAAAAAAATCTAAGCTCATGAGTGACGATTTCTGTATTAATCCTTTTCTAGACAGTCAGTCTACTAGAAGAAAGGGATGTTGCCTAGGCTAAGGCCAGAAAATCCAAATCCCAGGCTGACTGGCTGGTTTTTAGACAGCGCAGAAATAGTTTTACCTCTCTCATCAAGAACGCAAAATCTGAGTTCTAACTTTCTTAAACTACTTGTAACTTAAACGATCCTAAAAAAAAACTGCAAAGTAATAAAATCCTCATTTGGAAATGTAACCAAGAATGAGATGCCAGCCTGCATTGTAAAAGACTCATGCACTCTAACTGATAAATCAGCCTTAACTGCTTTAATGAATTAATGAAATTAAAGTAGTTTAATTTAGTTTCCTCAGGTTCCTTATTTGAGTCTTTACATCCAGATCCAAAACAGCCTAATGACCAGAGGGCTCACTCTTCACCACCCACAATTAATTCTATGGTTCAATCATTCAATCTTACTCCTCTTGGACTGGATCCTAACAAATCTGCAGGTCCTGACAAGCTTGATCCTTACTTTCTCAAGTTTCAAGACTTTATAGCAGAACATTTGACTCATTTTTTAATCTTACCCTTTCCAACAATGGAGATGGAGAATGAACATATGGAAATCTGCCTATGTTCTCCCACAGTTGTTAATAACTACAGGCCAATCTCTAAATTATGTGTTTTAGCTAAAGTCCTTGAAAAGTTTGTTAGTGAACAACTTAAAGAATTTTTAGACACAAATGGTATTCTATCATAACATCAGTCAGGCTGTAGGAAACATTTTTCCATTCCATTTTTATGCAGATGATAGTTATCTATTGCTCATCCCCTTCAGTAGTACAAACCCTTGAATTCCTGCAGTCTCCATTTGATGTTGTTCAGTCCCATTTAACTCAACAGACAAATCCAAATCCATGCTATTTTCAAATGGCAAACAGTTAACATCTAATCTTCCCGAGCTCTATACTGCTCAAGGGGTCGAAATTGAAATGGTCACAATAAGTACTTAGGTATTATTATTGATCAAAAATCACACATTGAAAACCTTGTTTCCAAGCTGAAACTTAAACAAAGTTTATTTTTTAGGAATAAATCCTGTTTCTCCCTCCAGGCAAGGAAACACTGATTTCAGCAACTTTTTTACCTTTATTGGATTATGGTGATCTGCTCTTTATGAACGCACCTGACCACTGAATGGGAAACAAAGGCCAAACAGTTATACAGTCTCCACCAGCCTTTAATTCACGCCTAGACACGATATTTCAGCTTGAATCCAAACACTGGATTTCTACTGGACAAGACGCCAGCCACAGCACAGGAAATCCTGGTGCACAACTATGACGTCATCACCTCCATAAAGCCAAGCACACCACGCTGCTCGACGTCTTTCCATTGTAACCTTGATTGCTTCAGGAGACACGCTTCACGTGACCTTTGTGTTTGCTGAACACATTTTTGGATCCTGATCATTATCTCCCATAACAATCCTGTACCTGCAGAATTTAGATTCAGGTTTCACCGCTTCTTCGCAGAGAGAAAGACCGCCACTGAGCCTTTCTCTTGCCCCACTGAAAGTCGACTACTGCTCCCTCCGCTGCCATTTGAAGGAACAGTTTCGCCGTTGAACCCACCAACAGCGTGGACCCGGCTTCATCAGTATCCAGGATTTCACCTGAAAGCTCCAAACGGACTGACACATTAAATCGCTACCAAGAGCGATCTCAAGTAAGAGGCCTGTGTCTGGGCAGAGAACTGTGTGTTATTTCATCCACGCTTCATTGTTGTGAATTGTATTTTGCATTATTGTGGAAAGAAACGGACCGCCCTGTCCTGTTTCTGCTGTGTTTTCGTGCTGAGCACATTCCCTTTTGTATCAGTACCATGCCGTTGGGCCGTTAACTGTGTTATTTTAGCCACTGTGGAAGCTAATAACTGTGCTTTATCAGACCAAAGTCCAGTAACACGGCTGTTAAACAAATGTTTGCTGCAGGGTTACTGTGTGATAAAGGGACACCTATTGTGCTTTGCCACGCCATTTGAGATTTCTTGTGCCTTACTCTGTGTGCTTTTCTTTCTCTTTCCTCTCCACTAACCCACATACCTTTACACGCATATATACACACACGTACACACATACATCTCAAACAACCCAGATAGCGTGGTAGCATAACTAGCTAAGCTGCACGTTATCTTGAGAACAAATAAGAGCATGTCCTCCATTTTGGCTCTGCCCCTTTTGTTTGAGTTTCACGGGTCTGCCCACACACACACACACACACACACACGCACCTTACATGTTTACTGATTGCTGTATGCTTGTTGTGCTTAGAATAGACGATAGTGGTTGTTGGCTGAAATTACTGATTGCTGATCAGTGCTAAGCTTAAATAAACACTATTGTACCTTTTTAAGGAGCAGTTGCCTGTGGTTATTTTGTGTATGTGTTGTAATAACAGCTGGTTGTGACGGTCAGTGCTCGGATTCACCCTTCACTGTTCACCATTACTAATGTAATATAGTACTTTAAATATCAGCATTTTTAGGTGGACAGCCACCTTTGAGACTGTTTATCACGTTTGGTTATTGGTCGCTGATCCCAGGTTGGTGCCCCGTAATTATTAATCCATATTAATAATGTGATATTTTTGCTAATAACCAAACCTGCCCTATCTGAATCCCAACACTACTATAAGAGATTCTTACCTTAAGGCATGCAGGCAGTCAAAAACTGACCTCCCAACATCTGTTTATTTTGAATCAAAGGGGATTTAATGTGTCTTTTATAACACTAATCAACAGGGGGGAGAGCCTTTAATGCCAAAGTGAAAACAGAGCTCTACAAAGTGAGCTAAATGAAATATAAACAAAATGTATATTTACATAAGTATTCACAGCAGATACAATCAAAGACACTGATAGAACCCCTACTGATAATAAATGGTATTGACATTATGAATACTAAATGCAACAATCAACGATTGAATCGATCAATGATTAATTTATAGAGCTCATAACAACATTAGCGTATGGAAACACTCTTTTGTCAATTTTCTGGAAGTTCAGTTAAAATTTGCAGTAAATTTGGATGGAAAATTTACTCGACTCAAGCAAGCCAAAGCTACATAGGAATAGCTTAAAAACAATGCTGATGTCCTGGAGCGGCTGAGTCAGAGTCCAGATCTCAAGCCAATTGAGAATTTGAAAAAAGGCCATTTACTCAAGATCCCAATGCAACCAGACAGACCTTTATCAGTTTTGCAAAGAATAGGGGGAAATTGCATTGACTAAATACTGACTTGTAGAGGCTGAATACTTACACGAGCAAGTATTTTAGTATTTTATATTTGTATTTTTCTTGCATTAAATCTACTCTGATTCAGTGTTGTAAGACTATAAAAATATGAAAACTCCTGTTTTTGTTATTACCAAATATTCCCACTATTTCTCCATAGATTTACTATGGAACATCTACTAGGAATACACGTGCATACCAATTCCTACCCCACAAATAAGCTCTTCTGTGTAGTAATTGTCTACATTTGGTGGCCATGAGCATATAGTATGTGCAATGCATATGAATGAATATGAATCACACTCTCCCCAGCCAATATCCACACCCCACACAAGCACAGTCACCTGCTGTTTACCCCAGCGCTGCTACCGTCCCACTAAACCTTGGTTAGAGAGAGCAATAGAGAATCCATCTCAGACTCTCAGCTGGTCTAAAGCAATCAGTGTGATGGGATTCCACTAGCTGCTGGCTTTACATATTCAATCTGTCTCTGTCCTCTTTAGATAAACATAGCTTCCTGGGGTCCCCAGCTGCAGTTGCACTGTGGCTTCACTGTAATGAGTCGAGGACGGCCAACAGAGATGAGGAGAGAGACTCCACTGCTGCTGCTGCGTGGGTCGAGCACTGTGTAGGTGTAGCCAGTAGGCAATTTGAGGAGGAGATGATGGGGAATGCCATCCCCCTTGTTAGCAAAATGACCAAAATGCATCCCCCTTGTTAACCTGCCATCCCCCCTCTCCATCCCCTAGTAGCAGAGAGAGTGCAGGGGCAGAGGGGTTGTTTAGCTGAATATGTCATTCTAGTCTGCCTGACTCATTGTTCCGTTATCTGACTGAGGTTTGTGCAAGGTAGAATCTATGGCCCTGACCCTGGTTTTAGAGTCCCACCCTTCTGTCAGTTCTGTCTTGGATCTATAATATTCTCAAAACTATAAAGCTACAGGGGGGGGGGGGTTCATGAGTCGGTTCGCTAGTCGTGGGCGAACGAAATGGGAAACCCTCCATCCCCTCTGTTGCCTACTGGGTGTAGCTGCCCGTTCAAATACGTGAAGTGTGTGTAGGCCTACTGTATGGGTGTCTATGTATGGTATGTGTACATGTCTGTGCAAATGAGTATGTGTACAGTATGTGAAAGTGCGTCACTGCTTGGACAGTCCCACTCCTGCTCATTCATATGGAGCAGATGTATTACTTCTATAATGCACTGTTGACTTTCACCTCCACACACACACACACACACACACAGTTTCTCCCAGCAGTGCAATCGCCACATCTGCCAGAGGTTAATGCAATTCCTGTGAGTGTGGAGGAAAGAATGAAACACAAGGATGCATTTGCACAGCATAACACACACACACACACACACACACACACAGAACTTCAGATGTATGATAATTGATTTTTCCCAAAGGGGCGTCACTCAACCTTTCAGCTGCTTGACCATAACCTGCAGCTAACTCTGTTCATTCATGTGTGTGTGTCACGCTGGGGCCACAGCGGCAGAGTTAGGCTGGAATCTATATAAAGTCTGCAAATATGTATAGTATGTAGCCGTCACCATCACCCTCTCCACGTCCCATGTGAAAGACTGTAGGTGTCCATGTGTTTGCTAGCTGTACAGGCCCATGGGTTTCACTGCAATAAGCTAATCAGCATCCTTGGAGGGTTGCACGTCCCAAAGCAGAACCTTTATGCAATTTCTAACCACAAACAGGACATTTATTTACAGTGGATGGTTGTATATTTGGGGTTGTTTGCTTGAATGTAGATATTCTCATTTTGTCTTAATATCTTCAAAGAGAGGCTGAAATTTAATGATCAGCGTTTCCATGGTGATGTGCAAAGGAATGAAAAGGCCTGGTTGCCATGGGGTTTGAGGCGTATATTGAGTTAAAAGCTCCCTAAATACACTGTCAACACACTCAGTGGTCTCCCAGGACATAACAAAGAGGCTCTCTCTCTCACACACACACACACGCTGACTGACAGAGACAGGAAGTGAACATACTTATACACAAGGGCATGTCAATCACCAGAAAAATCAGATATAATTATAGATTTCAAAATGTATCAACATCTGATTTGCTTTAAAGTCTGGCTTTACTTTTTTCTGTTTAAAGCTGCATGTCATAGTGAAAGGTGTCAGGAAAGTTTGACAATTCTTATTAACCTTTATTTAATTAGGCAGAAGACCGGATTGCTTCATACAAGGACTTCATGGATGATAAGAGATTTTTTTTATTTGACCAGCCTATTGTGAGAAAATCTTTGAAGAACGTGCAAATTTTTGACCTTCTGAGAGGGTATTTTTCCTTTTCATGCAATACTGACTAAATTAAAAATGTCCCACTTTTTCCTTTTTTGTAAGGCAGTCTTATTTTAACAATCTTTGCCACCAAAAAACAGAGTTCAAATGCAATATTTTAATGAAAACCTCACACATTTAAAACACTGCATGAGCTGTGAACTGTTTCTGTTTAGGGGAGTTTTATCATTTTCAAAATTTGACTATTCACAGGAAAAGAAACTACACTGCACAGCAGAAAATAAGATCTAAAAAATGCATTGTTCACCTGTGATGTTGTTTTAAAAACACTTCATTTGTGTAGTCAACCTTTAATTGATAGCCTGATCCCAGATTTATTGTTTCAGGTCATCCAGTATTGCAGGCATTTGGTATTTTCCTCAACATTTTACATTTATTTTCTGTCTCCCACTCAGGTAAGCTGCTGTAAGTTTGCTCAAGATTTTCTCTACTGTGGCTTCTTCAGTAAACAGCTCAGTGACTTCCTACAGGCCAGGTCAATTGTCCTCCCTAATCCTCTTGATTTCAGGTGACCTTTCTTGTGGGTTGCAGCTGCTCACTACTCTGCAGACATTGTGCTTGTATGCCTCACGCTCACTTTGCCAAAATTTGAAAAACAAATTCTGAGTGCAGCCATGCTAGCAGCTCTGTGAGGCTGCACTTAGATTCGGTGGTGCTTTGAGCTAAATGTTAACATCAGCATGCTAAACAGCCTGCTTGCTTATTATATGCTTAAATGTTTAGCAGGTATAATGTTTACCATGGTCATCATATTAGCTTAGCGTGTTAGCATGCTAACATCATAATTAGTACCAAACACGAATGTCATTAGTTTGACCAAATCTCTGCAAACTAAAGATCTCGACAAATTAAAATTTTGACCTGATGGTGGCGTTAGATGAAAAGTCAGACAACATGTATGTAACAAATCATCATGAATCATGAAAATCCCGATTTGATAGTTAGTTGATAAAGGTATTTTAGTTTGGACAGAAGTGGTGGATGCACTGACAGATTGCGATCCCTACCCATGCTGCTAGCTTGGCTAAAATAACTGGTGGAGTGTGTTGACCCAAGACTACACGCATCTGAAAGCTGCAAAAATCTGCACAGGTGGGTTTTGATTCTCAGCAGGATCAGCAGTAGTAACAACCCTGTCACATTAAAGGATGTAATTTAACAAATTGTTACATAAGAGACCTTACAGGTACATACCCTTGATACAACCACACAGGTGTTTTTAGTTATTACGGCTGATAAGTCTTCTCAGGACTGTGTTGACGTGTACACATCATTTCCAGCACAGATCCACCTGAACCGAGGTCTAATCAGCCATAATAAGTAAAAACACCTGTGTAGGTGTGCAGGGCCTCAAATGGAGTTTCAAAGAATTGACAAGATGGGTCAGTCAGTCAAATAAGAATCAGTTAAATCTGCTTCACTGTTTTCAGCAGCTAAACTGTAATGGCCAACAACAATCCTCAACCTTCAATGGAATGGCCAAGGACGCAGAGTTAGGGTTAGGGTTTTTTGATTTGGAAAGTTTCTAACAGTAAACTAAGCCACACACAATGTTGACTGAGAAGCAAACAGTAGGCTCAACAGGTGAGACTTTATACACAGGAAACAGTAAAAACAAACAAAGGCAACGTGGACAGGCTGGTACAAAGGGTAAAATGCTAAGACAACATAAATTATCTGAAAAGCAACAATGGTGAACTGTCATCTATATATACTGGGTTGACTAATGACTCATGGGAAGGAGCTCGGCAGCCGGGTGACTAGGTCAGGTAATCATAGGAGTGGAAGACTGAACAGGGGTGACTAGTGGACAGGTGAGGCATGGCAGGATCTAAAATAACAAGACATGGTTATACACTGATAAAAGATAACAAAGGGCTCTTTGTCTGGGAAAGAGATCTGAATTCAAACATAGAGAAGGATGTATGGAAAGTTACTTGTAAAATGTAATACTGTTGTATTGATTTGGTATTTTCTTTGTATTTTGTGTCCCTTGTTTTCCTCAGTTTATTGGTTTGTTTATTTTACTTTACTTTACTTTACTTTATCCTTTATAGAATGTCCAAATTGACTTGCAGTAAGAGCATCCTTTCTTGTGACTAAGCAAAGAAAAGGAACACCCTTTTTTCTGACACCAGATATCTAGAAGCCCGACTTTTCTTTGACTTTGCTTTGACCTCAGTAGCTTCCTCCTGGGAACTGAGCCAGGTGAGACACACGTTCATTAATCCTGCAGTAAAACACTGGACTGTTACTGTACATCAAAGGACCACTGTCTGACTAGTTTACTACTTTGTCTTGGTTGACAAGTCTGCCCAGGGCCACATAACAACCATATATGAATTGGACCAGCTGTTCCTTTTAGCCACTCTCTAATCCCTAACACCATGTTGGAGCAGAGATGTCCTGTTCCAGCTGTAGGTGGAGCAGTGGCTGGCTTCCAGATCAGACAAAGAGGAGACACCTTCTGCAATGGGCCACATGTAATTACTCCCACAAAAAAAAGCAAAAGTGAGCAGAAGAGAAGAGGCTGCCAGACTCGTTGGAGACAAAAAAGGCGCTCTCTACTTATCTGTCTCTCTCAGTCTCACTGTCTGTCCCAGAGTTTTGTCTTTTCCCCATACTGTCTCTTTTTACTTTATCTCCTACTTTTCCCCCTCTCACACACACATAAATTATGAACCGTAACAACACAAGCTCCCTCACCTTCACATGACTCAGTTGGTTCACAAGAGTCTGCTCACACACATGCAAACACACAACAAGCAGACTGCCGCACAACAACAACAACAACAGCGCCGTTGGGAGTACCGGGGGTTTCATGGAGCACTGTGGTTCATGGAGAGAGTCTTATGTAATCTTAGAGACTGGCAAAAATGGGACTAGACGAGCAGTTCCAGAGTTACAGCTGGAGCTACTGTACTTTCAAATATATCCTAGACTGGGGGTTTAAGAGGGTTCAGTTACATTACAAATGACTCAATAATTGCATAACTAAATACTTAGATTTCTAACTTTTTGGTCTATAATCTATTTTTGAAGCAAACTTTTTTGAGCAGCTCCCAATCCCCCCAGCTTTCCAATCGCATTTTTAGCTGCTTAACAAAGGAGGATGAGTAGTTGGTGTTGCAAGAACTGCCAGCTTGGGATAAAAAGTTTCATTCTGAAACCAAAAATCAATGTTAGAGTTGCAAATAGACATTTCTTAAAATAAATGAGTGCTCAGGGATATAAATTGACATCATTTTGATGTATTAAAAGGATGCCAGATGTACTGTCACCTCTCTATGTGAAAATGCCACCTGTTTTGCAAAAACAGTCACAGACCTGTTAAAAATGGAGCTGAACAGTGTCAGCTGTGATAAGATTGTATTGAAATACTAAATAAAAAAGTGTGGATAACCTGCGAAAATGAGGCAAGCAGCCTGGCAGACCTGAGATGGTGTAATATTTGCACTGTTCTGAAATAGAAGCAATCGCCACTGTTGCTGAGAAACAAAAGGTAATTAGCACAAGCAACAGAATGGTACAGACACACACATAGCGTTTGTGCACATGAACAAACAACAACATTCTTACCCAGGCATGGGTTCATGCCCGCACAATTACATTAAAAACAACAACAGAAAACTGCATGCACACACGCACACACAAATGTACTTCTTCCAACAAAGCACCAACACTTGCAGCATGTGAGGGAAGCCTTGTGTAGGCGAGGAGGGAATCTACAGTACTAAGAGTGTGATATTTAACAGCTTCGCATGTCGTCCTTCATGGCACTAAATCACGAGGATTCCACCTATGACTCAGCTGTTAGGAAACTTCTGCCATTAATGTTCTTCCCAAAGGAAAATCTGTCACTTTCTTGCATTAAAGAAGCTGTATGTGCATAAACATACCTTTTAATAACACACTTAACATTCAGTGATAGTTGATGTGCTGCGGGGAAAGAAAACAGTGTGAAACAGACAGCAGATGTTGGCTGCTTTCAAGATGTTCTCAACCTCGAATCCTTAAGTTCTTGTGTCAGCTATGGACACTTTCACACAGCAAAAAGTTAAGCTTGCACTGTCCACCACACCTGCCACTGAATCATCCATTTTATTCAAAAGGCAATTATTTCTACTATTGATCTGATTATGTAGGATTTTTTTTTAATCCTCCTGTAAATCCCTATATCTGGCATACCCAGCACTTCTTTTCCACTGATGGACACCAAACTGAGCAAGGATGATAACAGACTTAAAAGGTGCAATATGTAAGAATTGGCCACCTGTCAAATTCATACTCCAAACAAATAGAGGCAGCATTTCACCAGAGTAACCGCTTACTGCTGCTAACTGTAGCTGCCATTAGCTAGTTAGCTAAGTTAGCTGTGCAGCTAGCGGTCCTATTGCTCGCTGACTCGCCCACACTGGGAGCTCGGAGCACTGGGGGAGTGTTGGTGTATACACTGTTAGCACAGGAGTGTTGGACCGCCGGGAGGAGGAGGTTTTCAGGCCCGGGGCGCGGGGGACCGAGCGGGGAATGCTGGCAGGGAGTGGCACCAGAACCGGAGCAGGCAAGGGAACCAGGCTTTGTAGCCTCCCAGTGAAAACAGCCGGAACAGGACCGAACACAGCATCCGAGACCAACGGAGGCCAGTTTGACGTAAAGGAATACTACTGAGGTGATTTGCATCGGCTCCGACCACGACTTTTCTTCACATTCTGTTAAACCTAAATTCTTGTCTTCCACAACTCAATTTGTTTTTTAAGACCTTTCTCACAGCAGACATTTTATGCTGTGTCTAAATGTCATACTACATATTCATTTTATAAATGTTTTTGCAGTTAGCATACAAGAAATTAATGGGAACTGAAAACTGAAAATGATGCAACATGTGCAACTACGGGCATCAATCAAAATGCAACTTCAGAATCCCACTGCCAATCAAACATTACTAACGGAAAGCAAAGCTTAGTTTGAATTTGGCATTCTTTTTTACTGTCCCACCACCATTCATAATTTGTTTTAATGTTTTGCATTGTTTTGTTGTTTTGTGAGTAGCTCCTCCATTTCATTTGTGCATTTCCACAGCAGACATTTTGACTCGTCACAGTAGGAAAAGAGTCAGACATGAAGTTAGATGCTAAAAAACTTTCTTTCTAAAGCAAAGCGGTCCATGACTAATATGAGAGGTGGTCATGTGACAATCGCAGAGCTATTAGACGAAGAGAATATTAGAGCCTACAGTAAGTGATGCTACACTGTCAGATGCAACAAAGCATGCTTCTGGACAGCAACCTGCATAAAGACCCTGAGGCAGCTGTCTGAGTGAGAGTAAATTCCAACAATACTAAACTGTAGAAGTTGCTATGCTGAAATATATTAATTACAAAATCTAAAAGAACCTCTCAGTAAATTGGCAAGCCAGAAAACTGGTGAATGCCACAAATTCTCTTAAATCACGGGTACGTGCCACTTAAGAATGGTTCTTGCATGAGGCCCATTGTTTGTGATGTGAGATCTTCTTTGAGCTGTCTCACAATCATCAATTTGTCTCACAATCATCAATTTGTTTTAATATATTGCAGCTGTGAGCTCCTCCATTTTATCTTTCATTGCATTATGGTATGTTGTGTGCATACCAACTTTTTTGAGTATACTTTAAAAAGTATACTTTATACTCTCAAAACTGCTCAAGACCTCAAAACATGTAGCCTTATTATCAGACTCAGATTTGTTTCAGTGAACAAATGTGGGCGGTTCAGTGGTGTGAAACCAGGCTACAAAACTTGCTCAGAATTAACAATATATAGTGTGATACTGGGACATAGCTTTTGACTTTTCATTGCAAAAGGCACATAGGTGTAATTAATGGTGAGCAAACATGCACAATCCCAGGGACCTTTAACTGACACAACTGATCTGAATGCAGCTGTTGATTAATGTCATTAGTTACACCTGTGTTTAATAAGTGACACTGCCCACTTGAGAGAAAAAAGTCTGTTGGTTGTTGTGCAGTGATTTGTGGCCGGCTGCAAACTCAGATCAAGAATTAGCCAAAGAGGCCCATGAGGAGTTTTGACACCTCAGCTAATAAAATGTGATCATGGTGAAATGAAAAAAGTGACTACGAAACGTTTTCTCTCATTGTTAATTTCACACATATTTTACAAAGATTCAGAAACATTTTCACCCCAGTCCCTAGTCATTTCCTCACCCCTGAATACATTTTTGGGTTTGAATTATTCAGATTTCAAAAGTTCTCGCTGTCACTCCAGACATGCAAAAGTTGCCTTGTTCAGCCTTGAAGAGCAACCTGGGAAGAAAGAACTTCAAGAAGAACATAATTTTTCACCAATGAAGGCCATCTTTTTATTCCCATTCATATTCATTCATTTATATACAGAAAACACAATTACACATTCATGAGAAGCTCCTGTTTGATAGTCAAATGTATTCCCTTCTGTCCACTGTGACTGTCTGCTTGTGACAAGAACACACAAGATGGACTCAACCTTCATGTTTCCCATCACTGATGGTCCCATCTTTCATCCCTTTTGTGCTCCCCCAATCTCTCTCTTTCGTCACATGAAGGACCCCCTTGTCTCTGCAGAGAACAAATGAGGCTGACCTTCGTTCGACGCACATGAGATGAATCCACTGTGGCGTGTTCGCCTTTGAATTCTGTCTGCTCTGTATGCTCCATTTCCGTTTCTGAAGAGGAGGGTAGGCAGGTAGCTTCTCTCTGTCCGTTCTCTCCATTTTTTGTCTCAATCTCATGATATAAAATTTTCTCCCTTTTTTTCTATCCACTCTCCTCCCCTCTGCTCACTTCTTATTTCCTCTTTGTCTCGATCGCTCTGTAACTTCTTCTCATTTCCTTCTCCTCCTCACATCTTTTCTTTTCACTTCTCACTTTCCCCTCCTTTTCCTCTCCTTCCTGTGCTCCACATTTGTCATTTTCTACCGTCTGCTCGACTGTCTGTGCCCTTCCAACTTCTCTTTGCCCTCCTTTTGCTTTCTGTCCGTGTGCTCCAGCAGAACAGAGAAAAGATATAGAGTCTCAGTGGTAATGACAGGGGTCACTGTCCGGGGTCAGCGATTTCTGCCTCAGAGCTAACTACTAAAAATGCCATGTTGTAGACAGAAAATGGAACCAGGTGAGACAAGGGAGATGGAGACTGAGAGAAAGGGAGAGGGAGGAGGCACAAAAACTTAGCTGTAACTTGCTTTTTTTAGGGGCCCACCATCAGTATTTCAACTAGCATGGCCGAGTCCCACTGCATCAAGATCATCAAAGATAGTCTTCTTCTTTCCTCCTCTACCACTCCACCCATCCCTCGCTTCTATTAAGGGTCATCAGTTCTGGCCGTAAAACACCACTTCCCTTTGATTAAGTGTCCAATTACAATCCCATTCTCCTCCCACACCTCCTCTTACTCATTGCATGAACGGGGATTTCGAATCACACTGTCTGGATGGGTCTCAGCCTCCGTTATTGATAGAGTACAATGGGAGGAAAAACCTGTGTAATTCCTCAAATTACAGACTGAATTTACCTCAAGGAGCAGTAAGGGGTTCAGTGGTCAGAACTAATACATTGAGAATGACTCGGGTTTGATTACGTTAGCATGTTTTTTCTCTGCAGGGCTGGATTAACAACCGGGCGAAAACTGTTGTTGGGGAATTTGCACCACCAAAGAATATAAACTGGCGTGAAAATGGCCTAATCTTGAGGGCCTGTCTTGACATGCAACACTGTGTCAAAATCTAGTTTTAAGACCTTCATTATTTCAGTTTTGCGTTTATATGTTTATGTCTAGAAAGAAAGGACTGTAACAAAATTCCTCACTCTAGTCAAGAGAAAAAAAGACAACAACCTCAGAAGTTCAAACCTACAGTCCTTGAGTGGTGATGAACAAAACTAGGCAGTCTGTTTACTGCTCCATATCTCATCATTTACATCAGGTCATACATTTTCATGCACATCACATCTGCTGTAACATTCCTTCTGGTCAGACACATGAGATAAAATAGTTTGTGTGACTGCAGCGGCCCATGACCTGAGTTTGACCTGGACATGAGATTTGGAAAAAGAAAAAATCACTTTCATTGAAAAGAAAGACAGATGATAATGGTGGATGGGCTTGAGGATTCTCCTGACCTGCACTTATGTTTAATGTTTTGCAAAGCATGTTTTCTATGTGATCGTTGTGTAAAGTTAAAAGAAGAAACTGTGTTAAGAGTTAAACACTGAAGTGAATGCATTTGTGATCACTGCATCGCCGCATCTGCAGTCAGAGTTTTGAAGTTCTCGCCCACGTAACACAGATCACATGCGACACAAACAAGCTGCATAGAGTTGCTACCAGGACCATGAGGTTTTCAACCCACTGTACTTATGACTTGCATTTTAATACACAAAGCATACTTTGTTGCCACAATTTAAAAAATCTTTCATCACCAGCCTGAGGACACCCACACCACTTGAGCTTAGCCAGCGTTAGCATGGAAGACACAACAAAGAAATAGAAAGCAAAGTAGACTGTAACTTGTAAGCACATACTGTAATCAAAATGTGTTAAAGAGAAGCAAGATTGGTGTGAGCTGAAGAATCACTTGTGATGGTTTGCTTATTGTTACCCTTTACACACATGCTTTTTGAAATTCCTGCCAGATTGTATTATCCTTGGACAGATGTAAGCAGTCTTCTAAGCTATCCAGAGCTGACCTTGAGGTCCAGAGGTGAGAATGTAGCCTGTATGGATACAAATGCGAGTGTGTGCTCATCTGTGTAGCTCTGCAGTGGAATCACCACATGCAACGTGTTCCCCTGCCCTCCACACAATGGATGCTGGGATTGGTTGCAGCCCCTGTAGCCCTGGAAAGGATTAAGCAGGTAGAGAACATCCTGAATGAAGGTTTGACTCGAATGCTTCAGGATCACCTGCATCCCTCATGTCCATGTCCAGTACACGACTGAGGTTTCTGAAGAATCAAAAGGATGAAGTTATCAATAATTGGGATTGGGGGTTGTAATATAACTACTGACCTTTTGCAAAATGATGTTTTTCAATTATGCTGAACTATTCTGTTCATTCACCAAAGCCTGCAAGCTAGTTCGGGGAGTTAACTCAAGACCTCTGCTACACACACATGGCATATTCTTCTCACTGCAACATGTATAAAATGCACCCTTTTGATTATGGCAGTGTATTAGGCCGTCAATATGCAGTGCACTGTTTTGCTGTCATACCTGCTGCCAAGTCGCACATCTGAAAGCCATGGAGCTGCCTTCATCAAATGCTCTGCTGCTCTGTCTTAAAATGTGACTTTGTTAATAACTAAGTAGATTGCATTTAACCAATTAATGTCACGTTTGACATAAAAGTTGCCAGATGACAGACAAAACAGAAAGTTGAGTAAGAAACTTTTTTATCTTTTTAAATAAGAATTTTAAAAAGGTACATACCTCACTTTCTTGAACTGGGTATAACATCAACATACTAAATGTATCATTAATTTGCAGTTAATTGCTTTAATGTGAATAACTAAGGATTGTTTCAAAATTGAACAAATTAATGATTTCCGAAGGGCATCACGTCCAGAGTAGCATATCTGAAGAAGTTGGCACAATCATTTCAGTCATTAAACATTTTTTTTACAGCAAGTAGCCATTTTATATCATATCTAGTTAATATTCAAGTTATCGAGATGATTCCATAATATTTCACTTTTAGAGTATGCAGCTACATTGGTTGTTAGTTATTGTCACACAATAGGCCATTTGCAACCATGTATAGTAAATGTGAGATGCCTCCAGATGAAGTCACTAAACCTCTGAACTCATGAGAATTATGTTTTGTGCAAATTTAGATGTTTCAGCTGTAAAATGAAAATATGTATATACAAATATAGAACAACACTGCTAAAAGGACAATAGTTTTACTTTACAGCAAAATCTGACTAAAAGTAACACATTGTATTCTTATAGTTAACACTTACGGTATATGGTTAAAACGACCATTAATGGGCAAATCCATTCATTTTACAGTGGCAGTTAAAATGTCTATTATGGTGGACATTTTAACAAAAACAAATTGAGACATGACTTTACTTCCAGTGCACGCTGGGCCCAGGTGTGTACCATAACAACGGCTGAAATGTTTTCTTCTCCATTACTTGAGAAGAGAAGGTTGAAGGCTCCCATAATCCTTTTGAAGATTCGACTGAACCAGCTGTCCTTCTCAGCAACCCGTTTTCCCTCCTTGGACTGGTAATGTAACTTAACTGGGCATTATATAGCTTAACAGTGTACTTGGCTAAGCACAGGACTGTTTAGCTTTAATGATGTGCATGTACTTATGTGTTTATTGAGTTTTATTGTTGTGATGTGTTTTCACTGTTAGGTCATTTGGTAGCCACATGCTAAGCTGATGTTATCTGATGTTATGCTTCACACAGACAGAGTGTTTGCATGCTAACTAACTCCTTTTAACTTGGCACCGTTATCCTGAACAGATCATACACATACACCTCTAGTTTGGCCATTAAAGACAACCACACCCGGCGGATCCAAGCAGCCATCTTGGACAGCACACACACTTTAATGAGACCCTTTGATGTAAAAGTTACATGAAATAGTTTAAGATGGACTTTAAGAGGACAGTTAGGATTGATCTGTGCTAGGCAACAAATAAATCAACAAATAATTCAATAATATGTATCACTTAATGTAAGTTGAGTAATCATAACAGTTTTCAGTTGTATTGAAAAACAATGTCAATGTGCAAATATAATTTTCCTATAGAGAAAACCTTTCTTTGAATGAAAAAAAAGTACATTTCCATTAAACTGTTAGAAATGGATTATGTTACACTATGAGGTTAATATGTTATTAAGTCTACTATAAACATAAAGTATTGGATTGTGGTGTCTAGCACTCACGCAGAAATAAAGCAGCAAAATAATTTAATTCAGTCTACTGTCCAGGTAAAACAGCTATTATGTGCATGTTATTTACTTATTTTACTGTCAGAAAATAATGCAGCAAAACACAGGAACACAAAACCTCCATAACTATGTACAAAATCAAATTTGAAAGACTTAGTGTGTCCACCCATTGCTTTCTTTACAGCCTACATTCTTTTTAGGAGACCTACAAGAGTTTCTCTTTAAAGCTGTATTATTGATTTTATTTTATTTTTTTGGCCACATGGGGGCAGAACAACAAGCTGTAAACACAACATTGATATATTATCCCTTATAGAGTTATTATGGCAAAATTGTTAGTAAACAATTGCCTATTTACATATCCATCAGACACAGAGCAACATTAGCATTTATTCAGAGTCGTGTTTCTGTCCACCTGACAAATCTAAGTCCAATATTCGCTCTCCTTTAGCTCTGTTTTGGTCTCCATCAACTCCTGAGGGAAATATCTGGCTCTTTAGCTGCTGAATGCTCCACTTTGTTCACCAGCTAGTTACTAACTTTGTCTGTCTGCTTTTTAATGTCGGGCATGTAGGGTACAGTGGGTTCATCAGCGCTTTTTCTCAGAAAACAGCTGCCTACTGCATCTGGAAACAAGGCTTATGAGAGCGGTACGAGATTAAACCAAAACAATGATTTAAAAGATGTTCCATAGGGCTGAGGAGAACTGCAGTCAGGTGATAATTCTCTGTGGGTTTGTCACTATGAGTGACCCCTTTCATTTTACACAGAGGCATTTTTTTCCCATTATTAAGCTTTAATTAAATTGAGTATTATATTTTGATGTTACACTTCAACCTTAGAAACCTCATCTTTCTGTCATTTTTCACCCATAAATTGTCCTTTGTGCACATTTTGAGTGGCAGATCTTCCAATAATGTGACAAAACTGTGATATGCAAGTTGATTTGATTATGCTCACTGGGATCATGACATCTTGTGGAGAGTGACCGTTTTTCTAGTTTTTGCCTGATATAAAACAATCATTTTAAAACAAATAAAGTTGATATTACATTTCAATATGAGTTGGTAATTTATTATTCAGCTAATTGCAGTGGTGGAAGAAGTATTTGAATCCTTTACTCAAGTAAAGGTAACAATTCAACAATATAAAATTACAAGTTCCCCATTCAAACCGCTACTTAAGTAAAACTACAAACGTTTTTTCAGCACTTGAATAAATGTACTTTGTTACATTCCTTCACTGGCTAATTGTTTTAATGTTAGAATATTGCAGTCTATTTAAATGTAGTAATTATTAAGTTTTAGTTCTACTTCTGAGCTGATGGAAGTTCCTAGACTCCTTCAATAGTCCCCACCATCGCTGGCAGTTCCGTTGTTAGCTCAGCGCAGCTCACCCCTCACCTCCTCTCCTGCTACAGTTTAAGCAGCGCCTTGAGGTGTTCAGATGAAGCTTCTGGGTTGATCAAAAGAGTGCCGCTGGCTTGTGTGAAACCCTGTGATAGCTTTGAGGGGCAGGTAGAGCACACTTCAGGATTCGATTGCATTGTGAAGGGGAGGCAGCCTGCAGGTAAAGGAAACAAAGTCAAATGAGAGGACAAGAACAAAAGCGAGCCTTGTGAGATCCAAGAAAATGTTGTTTTTTTTACAGCAAGTGCTGAAAGCCAAGCTGGAGCTTGGACAAATGGGAAAGCAGTCCATCCTACATGTTTACCTATTACATTATCTTGAAATAACATGCTATGCCACATGCTTATTTGCTTCTCTGGTCTTATCCGGGCCCCAACATGGTGAGAATCAGCATATCCGTTATCTAATTAAGTTGATGTTAACAGTGCTGTATGTTGCCTTAATGCTGAAGAAGTTTATAAACAGCTTAGGGATAAAGCACACAGTTTATTTCCCATGTTCCCAGAAGTGATAGCATATTAATTAACATAATCCATTACAGCTTAACTTGGGATTTCATTCAGATAAAATACAACAGAAATGTATCCACTGTTCAGGGCCATCCCCCCGTCTACCTAATCACAGGTCATGTGAACTTTGTTTGACATAACAGGCAGGAGTCGGTGCTCGATACAGAATAGATTGAAAAAGATGAAAGGACAAAAAAACTCCTGAAACAATCAATTTTCCAACGCAGCGTTTTAAGATTCAGTAACAGATAGCAGCGGGAGAGTTTGGTCTCTCCTGCCTCATCGCTGAATAGGTAATGAACAGAGGCAGCCAGTGATGGGCTGAGTAAATACAATGTGCCAAGCAGGCTGAGTCTCAGAGGGAACAAGAGCTTGAAAGAGAGAGAGAGAGAACGAGAGAGAGACAGGATGAGGTGGTGATTGAGGGAAGGTGTGAGAGAGGTAGAGGGAGAGAATGCAGCGAGAGGATGAAGGTAGAGAGATAATTGGGAGATGGAAAGAGGATAGAGAAGATCAGAGTAAAGGGGGGGAGATGGAGTGAGAGGCTGGAGGAGAGTAAGATGAAAGGGGCAACCTGTAGAGGAGGGGAGGACAGGGGGAAGATAAGAATAAAGAATAAAAATGAAGGAAAGGACAGAAAACAGAAAGAGGACAGAAAACAGAAAGAAAGTGACGAAAAGATGGGAAGAGATTACAGAGAAGCAAGGGATATGTAGTAGAGAGAGAGGGGGAGGAAGGCTGAAAGAATCAAGGGGGAGAATAAGAGAAGAGAGACAAACGAGGAGAAAACGGGATAGAGAGAGATTGAGAATGTGTTGTGTGTTGAAAGTACAGAGGAGGAGCATTTCACTATCTGCCGGGAATACGGTGAACCTTCAATTTAACTTCCACCAGCTGGAGAACAGGAGCCTGTGAGTACGACAAAAAAAATCTTCATGCCTGTTTTCTGATAAATAATTCAAAACCTGAAAAAGAAATTAAGAAAACAAACACCGGTGCTGAAATACAAGCTGCTGGAAACTGACAGTGGGAATAAAGATGAAGTCACAAATGTGACTCATTCAAGCAAAATATGCCACTTCTGGATACAGGTCAAAGCACATATTCTAGTTTTGGTATTATACAGTGTGTTGAGTTGATCTACCACCCTAATAAAGCAAAAGAGTCTACAATACTATCATTGAAAAGTGACCTAAACTTATGGTAATGAAAACATAATCAAATATTTCACCTCTGCAATACATTACTTCTGAGAAGACACTTTTCTCAGGGAATTTACAATTGATTGCAAAGGTTGTACAATTAGAATTTGTATGATTGTGATGATGCATCAACAATCCAATGATACTGAGCACGAATGAGACAGAGAGCTGCAGCTTCAGTGCTCTGCCTGCCCTGAACTAACTCAAAGCTTCATTTCAGTAACATTCAATTCAGGGTTAGGGTTAACAACAATATGCAAAATCAACAACTGATACTGTAAAATAAACAGTCTTACTTACCTGCCGTATTCATTCGAACAAGCCAATTTGCTAAATCAAAAAAAAATGTAAAAGTTGTAGAAGGCTTTCCCCTTTTGACTGTAGTAAGCGATCACTACAATGACGGTGGTGAGTAAAATATGACCAATAGTCACAATAGACAAAAATACAAGAAAAACAGCCGTAAATGCCCCACATATTGCAGACCACACTACTTTTATCAGGGGTATTGAAAAGAATCCTCTATGAGCAAGCAAAATGCCCCAGCAATCAAAAGTAGCAAAGGCTAAAATGACTGTAATTACTGACACAAGCATGTAAGATAGATGCAGCTCAGCAGAGTTGATGGAGACTCCTCAGTCTCTGAGGAACACCTTTTTGCAAGCATAAATATGAAGCACATGCATCTTGGTTTCTATTAGGGAGCTCCTTCCTGAAGGGCCTGCTGTCCATACGGTGCCTGAGACGTTCCTTATCATTATAATGAACATGCATCCTGATGCCAAGCTGGCATTGTTTGTTGTAGAGCTAGGAGTACTGCTTATACAGTGACCTTGTTTAAACCAGGGTCCATGTCTCATTGATGTTCCTCGCACAAAGGTAAGAGTTTGGAAATTACATGCAGCCCTGTACAATGAGTCAGGACGGGCCTCCGTATCTTCAAGGAGAGGCAGGACAGTGGGATAAAGAACAAGTAGACGGAGATGAGGAGGTGAAACGCACAAATATATTCATACTTTGACTGGTGGACATTGTCACAAGGACAGTCTTGGTTCAAGACTCCCTCTAGGAAGCTTTCATTTTGTTTGCATGCCTCTTTATTGTTGTTGTATGAGCCCCTGATACATAAAAAAAAAGAAAATAAAAAGGTGGTTTAACATCCTATCAAATATTCCAATTAAATTCAAGTAACACACTCAAACTATCTTACCTAAATTATACGTATTGCTTTTGTCACTCAAAAACATGTCTCGAGGTGCTCACCTCTTTCTGTACTGCACTCATTTGAGATATACTCTTAAGCAACTTAAGGTAGGAGTAAAAGACAAGGATTTTTAATCTAATCTTTCACTTTAGGCCAATTATTTTTAGGCTGATAAATACAGTGTCTACACGTGACAAGTTAAACTCACAAACATTTTTGCTACAATTGCTGGTGTTATAGTGGGTCAAAAAATATTCACACACCATAATAAAGATTTACAATAATGCATGTCAGTGTGTGAATATAGTAGGCTGTATACATATTATGCCTCAGTCAGCAGGATACCCAAACTGCAACTACGGAATTAGCTAACTACATATTATACCAGTTATACCATAACTGTATAATCTTTACTGTATTACTTAAGTTTAATCAGGGCAATACTGTTTTACTGCTCAAATCACTTGCGACACATTTACTGCAGTATTTGTAGTAAATTAAATGTGAGTGCACAAGGGATTTGTAATTTGTAAGAGACAGTTTTATTATAGCGGTTGTAATTACAGACATGAATCTGTTTGTCCCTCGTGAGTGCATTCTCTTGTCCTGGCCTGAGAGGAACAGGTCTGACTCGCCCGCAGCCACAGGACTGGACTCTGCCATGCAATACGACGTCCTCCTTTGAGGCTGGTGGTGATGGCATGTCATCTCAAGCTAGTAGGCCTCTTCTGGCTTTGGACAGCCCACTCTTCTCTTGATGTAGGCAGTTCAGGTTTGATTTTATGGGTAAAATGTTGGATGGAAAAGTTCCAAATTGTTATGAAGTGCAAAAAAAATCAAATCAAACAATTCACCCTTGCACCGTTGCTTGTCCTGGCGTCTCCCAGCTGATTAGAAGTCAGACTTGTCCCCCCCAATGTGTGACATCCATTCTGATCCTCCAATCTCCTCCTACACACCAAATCTACCTAATTATATGACTTATCATAAGAGTTATATACAGGTCAAGCATTTCATAATATATATATATATTGATACAATGAAGTTAGTTACACTTTGTCAGCTGTTTTCTAACTGATAAATGTCAAAGTGAAGCCAGGATATTCTATTCCATTCTATTAAAACAATAGAAACATTGCAGTTGATGTGTTGTGTCAGTGCTCAGAGTACTTGGCTTGCATGCAGCCAGTTGTGTGTATGTCTGTAATGTCTAACATTGCCAAAAGCAACCATCCACATCCTAAACAGGCTTGTAACCAATTTTCTGGTGAATGGACAATGAGCATTTTGTTTTGCACCCTCGCCATTCTTCTCTCTACTGACCCGGTACAGCATACCCAGCACAGAAAAAAATTCAGTCTTTCCCAAAACAGCTGGGTGGTTTGAATAAAAGCTCAGAGACTGCCTAGTGAAGCAGTGAAGGTTAAATAACCATTCGACAAGCATAACAGATGCACGGAGGACCACAAATGCTCAGAAGATGGAATTTGCAGTATCTATCCATCCATTTATGCATACAGTTCATATGCAGAATATAATGCGAGCACTGATGCGTTCATTTCACTATATAAACACATGCATGCTTTAGCACACACCTTCTATTTGTATTCACATGACACTATACACAGTATACTCTATGTACCTACACATACATGAATGCAGAAATGTATAATGATATGCACTCACACATAAAAGCTTACTGTTGCAAAATTGTGTAATGGCCTTCATCCATAGATGCAAGCAACAAGGTTAACAATGACAACACTGAAACAGAGGCGTTGGTGTTGTACTGTACACACTGTACTTTATTGTTCATCCCCTCTTTGCTGTGACACTGATAGATAAGGCCTGACTGCTGACTAAGGCAAGGACAGAAAAGTACACAGGAACAGACATGGCATATTGAAAGAGAACACTTTGGCTGCATCTCAATAAACTAAACCCACTTCCTTTGCTTGTCATCGCTCTGATTACCAGCCTCTAAGCACAGTCAGATTCAATTCAGATTCTAAGGGAATGAGATGCAGCCATTTAAAAGAATATTGACATTTGTGATCACATCATGAAAACTTCTATACCTCAAGATAGAGGAGCAGACCTGCATGTCTACCAGGAACTCTCTGTACAGCACTGGCCTCTTTTTTCTTGTTATTGTCAATGAAACGCTTGTACTTGTGTATTCTCAACAGCACCTGAGATATTTTTAGCATTTAGAGCTTCAAGCCATAGAAGAAACATTTTGACTTTTAGCAAAACAGTCTTGATTCAAACTAGTTTTGAATAAGTGCTTAGCAACTGCAAGAGAATAGATCAGCACCGTCTTCAGTTATCTGGAACAAAAAGTCTCAGATTTAAAAAGGTGCCCTGTGGAGTGTTACTCACCAAAACACATCAAGGTTTAACAAATGTGTTGAATGCATTTCCTTCTTAATGAAACATTTGCAAAGCTCTTTTTTTTTTTAATATTTCAAATCCTGTATTGTTTACATCCATTTTTGCTAGCAAGCAGTCCTCTTTTTCCCTTTCTTTGTGGGCGCATTGCAACACTTCTTTACGTGTTACCACCGCCAACTGTCTATCAGCAGACTAGCGTGAAAAAAGCAACAGAACTGTGTATAACCTCGCCCGGGTGCTGGTGGACCATACAATCAAAATGGTGACCCACACATATAAACATCACTCCATGGCGCCAGAAGTGGTCAAAAACTCCACTGTGCATATAACTGTACATTACCACGCATACAGTATGGATATTTGTGCAGACCCACCAGTGGTCCCAGAGACAAACTGACCCCAACCTTCGCTGCAAAAGAGATGTCTATGAAAAGGCTACTTGTTATAATAGAGAGACTACGTGACAGTGTTGTTCGTCAGCGGTACAGGATATAGTAAGGTGCTGTGGGCTGATTTTTCAAATGCATACAAGGCAGTGCTACACTTAAAATATCACCAATTCTACAGTTTTACTGTATCACAGCAGAGAATAGTCTTTAATAAAAAGAATGACAGAAATCCATGTTTAAGTTACATTCTTGATATGATGCAACAGCAGTGCCATTTGTCAGACCTAGAAAAAAAAGAATGTCAACGTGTGAAATAAGTTCTTTAAAAAGTTATGTTTTTTTTTTTTTGTTTTGCTTATTTTCTTTCCCATGCTTATATTTTACATGTTGACCAGAGACAGAATCTCTGTGTAAAAGATCTCAGAGCCAAAAACCTTTATTTGACGGCATCCCAGTAAGAATTTCCTAACAACACTATGCAGTGTTTACCAGTAGTTGGATACTTGTGAGGGTCACTTTAATGTAAGAATAACAACTTAATTAAAACTCACAAGCCTTGTTTGTTCACCTTCCCTCATAGACGGTGAACAGTGTTTACCATTTTGCGAGCCGACCCTTTGATTGAAGTGTTTGGAAACTCTTCCAACACAATCACTCCTCGTTTGAACATAGTCTCTGACTACTCCTGGGTAATCCATACATATGCATGAGCTTCTGTTTTACACACACTTGATGCTCAGCAGTCCTTTACTTGCACTCTAACAAGCAGCTTTTCTTCAAGTGTTTAGTCATCGTTAAAACATTCATTTGCAACATAACGCTGCATTAAATCCTGCTAAGACACATTAGTTAATTAAACAATCTTTAAACATTGGGTTTTTTCAGTATAGCCAGCTGACCTTTGATGAAGACCCTTATTTATGTGATATAGTGGAGGGTAAACCTACCGAAACACAGCTTACCCATCTATTTTAATGGTAAAATTGTGTTTCCCTTCCATTCTGCTCAAAAATATTTGAAAAATAAATGTATCATACACATCACAGCAGGTATTTGAAACTGATCTAATACGTAGATACGAAAGATATTTTTGAGAGGAAACAGCAAGAATTTATGCTTATTTATAAAGAGATTGTGAATCATCGCCATCTAAAATGTAATGGCACCATAATGCTGACACATTAGCTGAAAAACTACTTTAATCTACCCCCTCTTCACCTCTCTACACACCCTTCCCTCCCTACCCAGAGCAGGAAAGCAGCTACAAAACACTGTAGGCACTGTGACCGTGATACACTTTCACTAAAAACTGAGCAGAGTAAGAAAAAAAAAAAATTGTGTTTGAGATTAGAGAGAGAGAGCAGTCCAGGCTAGTTCATGTGCAGTTTACAGAGAGTCTTTTGGTCTCTCAGTGAGGTAAGAGGTGCTGTTTGATTGGGTCCATCGATAGGCAGCCTCAGGGCAGTCATTTATCCTTTACTCAGCCAGGCAATGCACAGAAACATTTACATATCTCCTAGAGAGGCCTGCAATGTGAACACAGCCATCTCCTCTCCTCGACTGAGGCTTTTTATCTGTAAGGCTTTGAAGGTCCGTTAGATGCCTTTAATGTCCTCACACACGTGTGCCATAGTCCAGGGTGGACACGGGAACATCGACGTCCTCAGCCTCTACAGTGAGAGATTATTAGTTCAAAGGCTCCGAGGTTAAAGGTCGCCACTCTGGGGTTCAGGTCTGACTTCCTGGTTGCGGCTGCGGCCCAGTCTGGGGAAGCGGGATGAAGTTTTGGACCGGGGCGTCTTGGCTCCACCATCGTTGGCCTGGGGTGTGTCTCTGGATGAGAGGAAACAGCAGGAAGATGAAGAAAACAGCCATGGACTTTAAATGAAAATCTAATGAGGTTTATTACCAAGTTTATTATCCAGACAAACCACTGATGCTACATCTGGAGACTTAAATGCATCATTTCCCCTTATGCCAGAGGACTTTTTCTTGGAAAACCCGACATAAGTCAAAACAGCCAGTGGAGAAGCTTTTATGAACCAATAATTTCTGATCTTATGATGATGTTTAGACTTCTCATTACTTCTCATTACTCAGGAGAAAATAATCTTGTCCACTTGATGACATCATTGCCCTAGTTGCCCTGATGACCGTCTTCACAACACGTGAACCCCTAATCCCTGAGTCTTATCTGATAACGATGAGGATGAATGAGAGGCACTTGTCAATGGAAGGAAATTAAAAGCAGGGAGACTGAATGCCCGGAGTTGAATGCTTTCTAGTTGCATTCCTCTGAAGCATTTCATCCCCAAGACAGTGACCTCTCACCTGCTGCTTGTGATGAAGCAGTGATTCTGTAATATGAGCGGTGAGTTCAAGTGCTGCTTTGACAAAGGTGTTTTTAAATAAATATTCCAAACAGTGAAGAGGCAGAGGGTATTTCCTTTTTGATGTCCAACTGGCCTCTTTAATGACACACCCAAGCTGCTATAGAGCTGTAATTAAGGTTATCTGGGACATCTGGGTGGTCGTGTGTTAGGAGTTTGATTCCCACTCGGACAACACGTGCCAAAAATAAATGCACTCATGGTGAGGTGCTTTGGCTAAAAGCAAGCCATATGCTTGTATGTGAGGCAGAAGGGGCTAAAAAAGCAGCACAGTAAGAGAGCAGGGAGGCGCTGTCATGTTAAAGTAGGCTGAGCCATGGAAGAGACAGTTACAGCACGGCCCTAAGCACAAGTTAAGATTCAAACTTTAGTATGAAAAATGTATGGCTGCAAAGTGTCTCTGTCATAACCATCAAGATCAAACGGCTTAGGGGGACAGTGTGACCTGCCAATCTGAGAACAGTTTGAACTTAGTTAATATGGTGAACATTATTTCTTTTCCTCTGGCACAAAATGTACATTTAGCAGTGGCTTAAGTGCCACGTATTCCCGTATCTCCACCGCACCAGGCAAGCTCAATCAAGTACAGTCACACAATTTGAATTTGACCAAGGTTGGCCAAACAGTGATGCGATGGGGAGTTTTATCAGCAAAAATCATACCGAATTGGGGGCAGCATGCAGAGTTGAAACTGCAAACCATCTCATTTATTCATATCAAACTGGGTAAAGTAGCTAAATGTGCTAAATTAATTAGGCTTATAGATTTTTTTACTCTGGCTCTCAGTATGTGCTTGTCCCCCATTTGGACATGATATTGACTTGTGCAGGATAATAACTTTCCCAGGCACTGTTGGAATATTAATCATTTGACTGAAAAATAGCATAATTAGAGTAAACTGGTACACAAACACAGGAATGCATCAAATTAATTGTCTAGCAGTAAAAGGTGGGGTGCAGTAAATAGTACTGTCTGAATAATAAACTATTCCCTCTACATTTCCTTTCTCACACACACACACACACACACACACACACACACACACACACACACAAACAGTATGCCTCTCAAGTAAAACCAACATGCATGTGAACAGGCAGACACAGACACTGAAGTCAAACTGCCACAAACTACTCTTGACAGTGAGACAAAGGTCTGCAACACTTTTCTGAGGCAGCAGGTCAATAAGGCAAGAACCCAGGCTGAGTGTGTGTACTTTGTGTTCTGGGTAAACTGGAAAAGTGTTGAGGTCGAGCTGCATACTAAGTGGTGACAAATCTAGGGAGAGGTGTGAGCACGTTGCTGTTCCAGACAGGTGAGGAATACTGTAGCATGTGAGTCCAAAGAAGTGAAGAAGAGTGTGGAGAGGCACAAAGAGATCTGTACACATCAGTGTGTTGGCCATCAAGCACAAATACTGCTGTGGCTGCAGGCCTGTTACTGAAATATAAATTCCACATTAGTGTTAAATAAAAAGGTAGGTTAATGATGACCTACTGTTGGTCGTCATCATTAAAACAAGGAAGAGTCTACAGCCTTGCTAGCAGCTCTGGGATTTACGCACAGTAGTGCTATGAGCTAAATGCTAACAGCAGCATGCTAACATTCTCACAATGACTAGGCTAACATGATGATGATAGCAGGTATACTGTTTACAATGTTCGCTATCTTAATTTAGCGTGTTAGCATGCTAACATTTGCTAATGAGCATTAAACGCAAGTACAGCTGAGACCAATCTCGGAACACACTGGCTATCGTCTGATGACGGTTTAGCCTCTGAGGGCAACGGCCAATGTTTTGGGGCTTCCGTTGTAGCCGTGTTATCCGGATATCCAGGCCAAGAATTCCTCTTCTGTGTGCCGGTCATTGTTTACAGTCCAACAATCTCAGAACCCATCAGCAATCGTCTCATGATGATTTGAATGCAGATACATTTTTTAAAAAGCTCATCTCTAGGGTTCCGAGATTCAGAATCAGAATCAAAAATACTTTATTGATCCCCGAAGGGAAACTCTTTGTTACAGAAGCTCGTAGCATTGATAAAAAGCTAAATCATCATCAGGCGATAGCCTATGGGTTCAGAGACTGCATTTCAGCCAATGTGTTCTCCACATGGACTGTTTACCTGCATGCAACCAAAGCCTACTCAAACATGATTGGTCAATACTACTTACTACTATACAAATGGGCTACAAATGAGTACCAAATTTCATGGCAATCCATGCAATAGTTCTGAGACATTTCACTCAAAACCACAAATGTGAACTTCATGGTGGTGCTTGAGGAGTATTCAGTCATTAGGATTCATCCTTTGGGCACCATGAACATCTGTACCAAATTTCATAGCAATCCATCCGATAGTTATTGAGATATTTCAGTGTGGACCAAAGTGGTGGACCGTGCAACTGACATTGCCATCCCTAGAGCCATACTTCTAGCATGGCTAATAACAATTACCAAAATACTCAAAAACAATAGTTTTAGACTCAAGGTCCACTTACTAGTTTTTTGCACAGCTGTCAACTGTATTCTTGCTCTTGTTGGATTAAAAGTTAAGAATCAAAGTTCATTCTTGACATTCATTCATTCTTCGATTCTAAACTGTTCAGCCGGCATAGGGAGAAGTCCTAAAAGTGCTGAGCTCACATGTCAACAGATCCACCTCTATGACAACTGAGAAAAACTAGATCTATATACTACAGCAGGTATTATTATTTATCCAGGGAGCAGTTATTTGATCCTCTGAAAACACAAGATGTCATCCACTCTTACCTTCATATCTAGTCTGTAAAAGATCAGTGTGATCAAATAGCAATGTTTGGTGTCAGTGCCTTTGTCAAACTACTGCTAAGTTCAATCAAACAGTGGGAACCCTTCCAAGTAAGTTTTCTGCCAATTCACATCAATCTGAGTGGCTAATTATGACAAAATTCAACCAGACAATTGGCATGGAATGTAGTTTTTGAATGACTCAACTTCAAGCTGATTTTTAAAGGAAAGTAGTAACTTTTTTGAGGGGCTTTGTAACTGGAATAGTGTCACTGAAACACTGACAGTTAGTACACTCTATTTTCATGAGGCGTTTAGGTCAGTGCAGCGTCATTAAGGAATTCTGAGACCGATTTGGCCTTTGAGCACCAAGTGCCTCAGCAGGAGATCTGGAGTGCTGAACCCCAATCTGTCTTCCCCTCTGTTCTCTCTTTATCTTTTCCTCTTTCCTCTGTCTCCTCCTCAGATCTGACCAGCTTTCTTCCCCCCCCATCTTTCTCACTAAACTGTTTCCTGTCATTTTCCCTCTCCACTGGCTTCAGATTCTTTCAATGCACCAGAACATCTTTCATCTCATATTTGAGTCTCTCCACCCTTATTTGGGCTTTGCCATTTCATCACAAATCTTCCAGCAACAAAATATGGGGACATCATAGAGGTCCAGAGGATAACTAGCTGTACACAGATGATGTAGTATTGCTAGTTTGTGAAAGTAGATCTGATGTTCTCTCCATTAATATTCATTTATACAATGGAAATGGGCTGTGGAAATTAAATTTATGCTGAATTTACCATGTTAGCCGTTGTTAGCTAAAGTTAATTCACCGCCCCCCAATGTTTTTTTTGTTTTTTTTTAAACCAGGCCTATATTAGTAACAGGCCTTTATTTGGCTGGCTATTATTTGTGACTTAATGAATTTACAGTATTCAATGTTTTCTTAATTTGGATCAGTCACCGTTGTTAAATATGGTTTCCATTTAGAGCCAAACAGTATTCTCGCTTACCTCTGCATCCTCTGCATGTTCCTTCCCTCCCCCCTCATCAAGTTAATGACCAGACTAACTGGGCTTTCATCCCATTACTGAAGATGTTAGACCAGCACAGGTTTGATCATGCCAACTGAACACGCAGTTAAAGAGTCCAGATTAGACAGTAACATCATAACAACACTGGCAGGCCTCAGAGCAGCATTGGCAAAAAAACTGGAGCATACTGTATGCTTTTACACACACATGAGCCAGGTATACTATGGTATGCTGATCGGTGTTGATCCAATGTCGGCTGCAATTCCATTGAGTCATGGTAGTGAGAATTCCAGTGTCAGCATGGATCACAGCAGGGCTGAGACAGACCTGCATATGCAAGTAAAAGTCCTTTACTATCAACTCTCTTGTCTGCTGTCACCATAAAGTTTCATCAAACGCAGACATGTTTGCAGACTCTGTGCAACATGTTACATGATGTTGTTGTGCAAACATGTTAACATGATGTTCTGATTCACTTTCTCTGCAGTTGCTGTGGTTGTTTCTCTGTTGCATCATCTCAACTTTAATGCTGACCTTTTCCGAGGTGACTTTTTGGTCACACAGCCAAAGAGTTTTGACCCTTAACATCAGCTTTTCACACCACCATGTACAACAGAATTTGGCCAGTGTCGCCTGATGTTTTGTTGTTTACTAAATGGTTAACCTGTGTGTTCCTGGGCTAAAATTCATTAGTAATTTGTACATACACAGGCATTAACAATCATAAACACATGTAGTAACTGTGTAAGAATAGATGTATATATGGATTAAAACATATTAAACTCTGAATAACAATATTTCAGTGTAGGAAGAACAGAAAAAAAGTAATGTCATGAAGTCTCAAGCAGACTTTGCTGGCTTGACACTGTAATATTCCATGCCATTCACAGACATGCAATAGAAATGTTTCTATTTCAGCTTGGAGATATGAGAAAGACAGAGAGGATTATTAAGCCTCTCAGGGCAGACTAAATAATGAGCAGTCTGTGCTTTGGAGGTTTACACTATGTTATACTCTTATTTGAAGACTTACTTCTCAATTTGAATTTCTCTCTACTTATGTACAATAAGGAATATTGATTTTTTTTTTAATGATTGTACTGATGCTACTTGCTTGGTGTGGCGCCCCTTGAAAAAATTAAATTTCTCATTTAATTAATTAAGTAATTCCCAGCAAAGCACACCCTGCTTCAACTTGAATTCTAATCAGCCAGACTAATTGAAAACACCTGTGTGGGTGTGCAGGCCTTTAAAGTTCTGCAGTCGACAACTGGCCACACATTTAGTATATTCCTGGTATAATTCCTTGGTCAAATTCAGCAGTTTCTAAAGTTCCCCGATAGTCCATGACTTCCCACAAGAATTTATCTAAATCCTTCCTTGTATGGAATACACCTCTGTTAAATCCAATTATCATAGCAAACGCAGAGCCATAATTAAAGCCAAGATGGTCCACACCAAGAAAAAGAAAGATACATTTTTGCCATTTAGTAGTGGTTTCATGTTCACACTGGCTTGTTACAAAGGAACAAAGAGGTGTAAACATAAAATCATATGGACTGACAGGTGACTCATTCATTGGACAGTTCTGGTGATGTCATCCTGCACCATCAAACATGGACCCACAGGGAAAATCAAATTCCGGTGACCGACAGCCAGTGGTGGAGCGTGAGTACATTTACTCAGCTACTGTACTTTTGAGGTACTTGTACTTTACTTGAGTATTTCTATTATATGCTACTCAATACTTCTACTCCACTATATTTGGTTACTTTGCAGATTTGAATTATTAACACAAAATATAATCAACTAATAAATTATGAAGTTAATTATGAAGAATATTAGGCTACCCAGCAGTATATAAAAGTAGTTGAAATTAGCCCCACCTTTACCAGCTACAAAAATGAAAGTAATGGTTTCACATGAATGCATCCATAGTTATAATCCCATAATATAACATATATGATTCTGAAATGGGACATACTGCCATACTACTGCTGTAGTTTAAGGTTGAGCTGATTTTAACAACTTTATATACTGTTGGGTAGTTTAATCTACAGCAATGCATCATATTCTGTAAGATCATCATGTTTGTAGTTCACTCTCCTGTGAAAACCACAATTCGCTAAAAGGTCAACTTTTCATGAGCCCTGTTTTCAGCTTTGTGACAATTCCTTTTCTAGCTAATCCAAGGGGGATTAAAATAGACTAAAGTGCGACTGAAATCTGAAAATAATAAAAAAAAAAAAAGTTTATAAGTCAACTAAGTCTAAAAATAATAAGCCACAATTGTCAAAATTAGCCCCCACACGGGAATCGAACCTTTATCTTCTGGATGAAAGCCCTGCATTTAATGTCCACTGGGTGGCGGCGCAGGATGACTGGATAGGTGGTGTACAGTTTGGGTGGGGTTCTGAATGAAATGGCTCTCCATACATATACATACCACCGTAACAGACTCTGATTTGGAACCAGATTGAGACCCAGTTATTCAAGCAGTCTTGTTCCAGTTGCTCGGTTGTTTGACAGCTTTCGCGCCAACCTAAACTCACAGCACCAAACGAGCAAACTAATCAGAGTTTGTTTTGACCAAATGAAACATGTTGGGTGTGAAAGCACCCTACCAACCCATGGACACTGCGATGAATGGGCTGAAAGCAACACATAGACTGAACCTATGTTCACCAGGATAGTCAAATTTTTCTACAAATAAAAACTTTTACCATGAGATTTATTTGAAAAATGCTATAATCACATACAAATTCTACACATAGTGGCTTTAAACAAGGCCACAAAGTCCACAAGGCCACATATTTGACATCTGTGTCAACTATGTTGTTGTTGTTGCTGTTGTTGCCTTAGCCTGATGACTCAGATGTCTCCAGAGAGGAAATGACATTCCAGTCAGACGGTGTGACAGGTCACGCTAGCTGACTGATCGCAGTAAGTGGAAACTGATGTGAATATTCACAGGAAACGCTGAAGTTTATTTACAAGGGATTTGGCATTTTCAGTTATATTAATCCTCCCTGTTTGTATCCTGCAACAACCTCTACCACAACAGCTGTGGCGGCTAATTCTTTCTGAAAATCTTGTAGATTAAATTGGTATAAACTATTGCCAAAACTAACTTCCTTTTTAGATGTCGTGTGAGCATACAATATGATTTCTGCAATGTTAAAAGGTAAATAAGGTGGATTCCATAATATTTGAGTTTGCGGCAGACAAAACACAACTAAAAACCTCCATCTAATGCTGTGAATATATAAAGAAAGTTAAAAAGATATTTACATTCCCCTTTATCACATTCCTTGATTGCTCCGTTTGGATTCCTCCACTCAAATTTCTGTAAAACTGCAGCAATCTTTCACAGACAGGAGCCCTGCACCTGCACACATGTGCTGGCATCCTTCTCCTGAATCTCTCTCACCCACGCACACTACTACACATGCACACATAAAAGCTTAAATGCTGTATCGAACATGCCTGTATGTGTCCACTTACAGACAGAAAGGCAGCAGAGACAGCAGGGTCTCTTTGGTGGGGCGGGCTGTGAACTCCGGCAGTGTCTGGATCAGTTTGTTCATCACCATGCGAAGGTAGCCCTGCAGCTGCTTCCTCCTCTCCTCCACAAACTTGGCATCCTGCAGACAGAGAGAGAGAGAGAGAGACAAACCGAGCGGGAAAGGAGAGAGAACGAGTTATTATAGATAAAATGGTGCTTGGAAAAGCTCATGTTAAAGCTGCAACATGCAACTTTTTTATCACATTAAAATAATACATTAATAGGATATATTAATATATTAGGATATAATTAATATTTTTATATGAACGATGGATTACATGACTACGTGTAATGTGTAATGTGAAAGGGGTCGCTCATAGTGAGCAATGAACCAACAAAGCATTATTACCCAATTCTGAAGTTCCCCTCAGCTTTATAGCATCTATAAACTAATGTTTGTTTTTCCGGTCCACAACTTTACCGCTTTGGCTCACTCTCACCGCTCCCATCAGATGTTTTCAGATGCAACAGGCAAGTGTTTCCAGCAAAAAAGCTCTAAAAACCGACTATACATTACTATCCCAGCACAAAACGGCAGAAAGCCACAGTTAGTGACCAGCTGTTTAACATAATGGAGCTTTTAGCAGCTAAAGAGCCAGATATTTCCCTCAGGAGTTGGTGGAGAGAGAGTGAATATTGTGAATTAATGCTAATGTTGCTTTGTATCTGCTGGATGTGTAAGTTGGCAATTGTTTGTTAAAAAGTTTGCCATAGCAACTTAAATGGTGATAATATGTCAGTGTTGCGTTCCCGGCATGTTTCCACTGCCCCCAAGTGGCCAACAGAATCTGTTATTGCAGATTTAAAGGATAATTCCGATTTATTACAGCTTGGGTCTAATTTTCGTAGCTTAGGCCGTTGTTTCTATCTCTTCTTCTAACATCGTAACAATGTAATTGCTGAGATCTGGGAACATGGCAACAGTGCTAGGGGAAAGTGCAACGGGACAAGAAACAGCCTCCCCTCAGCCTCGGGCCAAATGGTGTTTCAAGTTAGATAGCTCATCAAAATGACTGGCAAGTATCGAGGTGTGAGCTGCCCAGCGCAGAGGGAGGAAGGTGGGTCTCACAAAACACATGCTGCCTTGAGGCAAAAAGTTACATATTGTGACTTAAAGACCTTTGACTCTGGAATGATTATGTCTTGTTGCTGTGCCAGGATCAGATCTTGCACAGGTGTCTCCTGTGATTTGTCCCTCTGAGCTTTCCTTCTGTCAGTACAAATACTGTATGTTTACAGGTAAAACCAGCAACACTTTGAATTGTCTATAATGCTGCCAATGACCAGGCCTCCAAATTCTATATCTTCCATGACAAGCGATGCTCCACACTTGATAAAAAAACATGCACTGTCGAAGATTAACACACCTCAATATTTGTGTTCATTTAGCCATTTGGTTGCTGATGTTGAAGAAAAATCAGGCACAGTCATTTGAGCATTCAGACTTCCCTCACTGAGCAACTCTGGAGGCAGAGGCACAGAGCCACATGGCCAGTGCTAGCATGGCTAATCGGTGTCCAGCAAGGCTCAGAACAAAGCCTGGGCAATGTTCCGTTTTCCTCTCTGGTGCTTGGGACTGGAACAAACAGCCATTGTAGGAGGCCAACACTTTCCTGTTTTTGAAACTACTGCTTCTCTTTTGATCTAAAATCCCACCACCCAAGTGTATTTAATTGTCTTGTTTTAAAATACTGATTTGTTTTTTCTGTACAAGAAGAATGACCTGTTTGTGGTACCAGGGCTCAATTGGAAACCAAGGAAAAAAATACACCATGTAGTAAACATTATGTTAAAAACCAATTCACAATTAAAGCACTGATAAAACAAGGCTGATGTAGGTTCAAATTAATTAATCAACGAAGCAATGAAATGATGCTGGTTTATAAATTGTTAACATCTGAGGCCCATGGGGACTCCTCACATTTGTTTTCAACAAGCTACCTGCTATTTTCCCTGGAGCAGTGACATTTACAGTACACTTGCACAACCAGAAATGCTTTAGATAAAAATATGATGAAATTCAAAACTGCAGCAAGGCAGACAATGCAATCGATAACAGCTATAAAAGAGATAAATAAAACAGCTACATACATAATAATAAAAAAAAATACATAAACCAGTAGTTGCTGGGAAGTGGGATTTGTGGGACGTAGTGTCTGGTACATTACATTTAGAGCCAATTAGTTTTGCATTTATCAAAAAAAATAAATAAATCAGAGAATTTATTAGTGTTTATTTTAACTATGACAATCCAGAAGAAAATCTGATATTCAAATAGCAATTTGCTACTCAAATAGTCAGTAATTTAACCCTTTCATGTTTATTTACATAATCTGGTGCACGATCAGCAGCTTGTTAAAGTTTTCTACATATTTTCCAATTTCCATTAAAAGAAGATATTTTGAGCTGTCACTCACACTACTACTGTAAACTAAGGTGATCAGCATTTTCTTGCAGCAGGAAAGTTGAGAAATTTGAGATGCATAGACAGATAAACTCTAGGTGAAAATCAATTAAAAACAATCTTTTAAGACAATATTTATTGGTGAAAATAAAAACCAAAAATGATAAACCTTAAGTACATGCTATATTATGGGGGAAAAAATCTGACACTTAATTCTGTTTGATTTCCTTCTGAGCGTTTAGACCTATAGCCAGTAGGAAGGTTCTTCCTTGTAAACGAGAACAAGAACTGCATATAATGAATTTCCTGCAGACGTGATCTGCCTTACACATGTCCACTGTCCCATTGTAACGTCCACAATACTATATGTGGCATTGCGGACTGGTGCAAACATAAGTTTTACTAAAACTGTGTTACTGAAACATGTTGCATATGAATGCACAAATGGGAAAAGACCACAGAGGGTGTAATGCGTGAAGGATTTCACACTGTTCCCCCAGCTCTACACAGATCTGTATAGCCACCGTAACCAACTAGTGGTAGCCATTAGTGCATCAACAAAAAAATGATCCTTCACTGGCTTCCCATCAGCGAATAGGGCCAAAAGCCGGAGATAACGCTTTCTGAGATGAAACCCACGTCTCTGGCTCTTCTGTTCCACCCAAGTGTCCTGTAGGGCTTCATTTTTAGGTACAAAAATAAATGTATAATTGTGATATGATATCATACAGAAGAATTATGACTCAATGTATCCTTTTACAAGAATAAAAATCCACAACTCTCTCAGAGTTGTAAGCAGACTACTGCGTCACTTCAAGTTTTGCCAGCAGTGCCATCACTGTCACACGTAAACTTTACCAAATATAAGTGCATGCAACCTTATTCATCAATACTTATACAAATGTTGTACCCTCGTGGTGAGTAAGTAACTGTGTGTGGATCACTGTGCATCCAAATAAAGCTGTGTATAACAATAGGTGTTAAATGTGGTGAGAAGAATTTTGATATCTCCACAAATGCATATTCAATTTACACAGGCACATACGCTGCCTTTGGCTAGATATTTATGGTACAGCTTATTCACATTTTGCCACTGTGAATATAAAAAGTTGGTAGATGATATGCAGTACACTAGCCAGAGAGAACTTGGGGGAGTAGATAAGAGGTTCGCTGTTGCTCGTTCACTGTAAGTATGTAAGTTTAGGAGAGTAGGAGTGGATAACTAAACTCTGCTGCATGCAGGGTAAAATAGACGCGGTAGGACCGGGTAAATCTGATGTGTCAGATTAGGCTGTGCATGCCAGCGTGGGTTTCATGCTATGTCAACACAATAAGGGACACCCTGACTGCTTTCATGGATGTCAGAGCAGTAATAACACTAATGGACATCATGACAGATTCATCCTCTTGTGGAGACAGAGAGGAGGCTGAAGAGGCCAGGTGCTGTCTCTTGTTTGCAGAGAGGAACGAGAGGGCAGAGCAGAAACTACTGTGGCATACAGATACAAGTACAAGGCTGATTTTGTCCTCTTACATCTGTCTGCTTACATCCCGCTATATCAACACTGCTCTTTCCTAGTCCCCTCCTTCCTGTACCGGCAAATGAGCAAGGCCTTTGGAAGATAAGACATTTCTATATGCATGCTTATCGGCAGCATATGTTTTCCTTGTGCTCATGTGCACGAAATGTACCTCGATATGGGATCATGAAATGCTCATGTAATGGCAGAAAGAGAAACTGGATGTATATGCTCAAGCACACACACATATAGTATAAACATACACCACTTCTAAATGTCACTTCTCAGAGACCAGATAAGCAGGAGAGAGGAGCTGTCAATGGAAGAGAAGCGTAAAGCAGTCACACATGCATCGGGGTCTCCACAACTGCTCAGTGAATTTGCTGCCAGCTTTACGCCATTCAATTCTGAGGGAGGAAAAAAACTCAATAGCACGTCTGAAGAACTAAATGTTGCCTGGCAACAAAAAACACTTTCAGAAGTAAAAAGTAACTACACCCTATGGTATCAACCGCTTTTTTCTTCTCCCAACAGAAAATCATTGCTTTTGACCAAGACTTCAATACTGCTTGAAATTCTGGAATTACTGTGTTTACAGTGTTGTAGCTTTTTGGCTTTACAGAGAGATACAGGAAGGATGTAGGAATGCCATGTAATGGAAGTCCCAGGCCAAACTTGCTGGTTGCATAATAAGCTGTTGTCTTGGCAATTCAGACACTTATAACGAGCAGCCTGCGAGCAAACATTGTGATTTTTTCTATGTAAATCTGGCCCTTGGAGTGTGATGGGTATTTTCTAAGTTTTATATCTTCACATATGCAGTCAAAATAAAAAAAAAAACAGATTCTCCCAGGCCACCACTTTAAACAAGAACATCAACCCGCGCTGATTTGAACCTGCAGTACACTTAAATTAAATGAGAGCGGACAGCATTGATACACGCTGGCAACAAAACAAGGTCAATACTTTCCACCAAGTCAGCCCACACTGGACCACAGCGAGGCTAACAAACTGGCTGTTCTGTGCTGCGTTTAAACACACACCAAACCGCGGGTCCAGGCCATGCATAAAACATCACAGGTAGTTCAGAGATGCTCATACAAGACTTCCACAATGTCCTCCTTGTCATAATTAAAAGCACAAAACATGTATATTGTATAATATGTGAACATAACATACTAAGACTGGTTAATAATTCACTTTGTAGTTCCTGATTATTTAATCAGGGCAGCCTTGCCTCTCTCTTTGTCTGCGCAGATGGGCCGAATGCCGAGGGCAAATGGTAGTTGTGTCCGTGCCATTTTTTCTGGTGTGATCACCTTTCAGGACTCTTATATAATGTTACTGTAAAACAATCATCAAAAGCCATAAAGTCCCATTGCCATTGTTTTAAATTCCATTACAACAAATATCTGGTATCCAAGGAAGCATCAATTAATGATTTTAATTGTTGTTTTTATTTCGTCTCTGCTCCCCTGTGTAAATGCCATCCTGTTTAAGTAAGTGTTTCTGTGTAGACTTGAATATTATATTATTGTTATTGAGTGAAGCATATGATTGGCTGAGGGTGTTGATAACTGGTGCATGCTTTCCTTCAATAAAATGGACGAGGTGATCCAAAGATTTCTTCAGCAATAGCACACAGTATTACAACAAGTTATGTGACATGATAAATAATCTATTATTTATTCACTGATCTACTGTATATCATTTTTTTGAATAGCATAAAGGGAACTACAAAACAAAATCTCATTATACAACCCTGTGTTGTAAATTAGTGAGTTTAGAGAATAGGACTGTTCGCGCCTATTCATTTTGAAAGAGCAACGGCCAATGATGTAACTTCAACACTCACTCAATCAGTAAGTCAGGGACAGACTTTCATGTTTATAGGGCTGGCCCCAAAAAGCTGTTTACCTTGATGACATGTCGGATGACTGTAGCTTTTCAGCTAACAGCTCACTGTGGCTGTTTCTGTTTATATTGCTCCTCCCTGTAATATTTAAAAAACTGATCCAATGACCAATTAGCACCAAATATGTCCATAGCACCGCCAATGGTGCGGCTAAAAGCGATCAGTACAGAAAGGTAGATAGGAATGAAACTCAGCTCTAAATCACAGAGACTTAGTTGGAAATTGAACACAGACAAAACAAAGCTCTCTCTCTGGTCACAGACACAGATATGTCACAGGTCAGCCCTGCTGCTATCAAGCAAGACCACAACGATTGGAGCTAAGCGTCTTGGGGGGCTGCATTTGCAAGCAGATAATGTGCAAAAATTGCTGACAAATCTTATTAGTCTGTCGCAGTGTGGTCACGACCGTGGAAAAAACAGCATTCACCTTAGAATTCTTTCACATTTTGTCTCCCTTTTAATTTGTAGCTCCTGAGAATAGAAAACCACAATGTCTCCATTTGGGGCCTTGAAAGAAAAAACAGAGAGATAAAAGCCACACCAAAAATGAAGCGATTTTATCAAAGCCTAAGGCGGTGAGTGTCTTGAAAGAGCAGGACGTGATACAAGTGGGCAAATGAGAAAAATTGATATTGAGGGCGGAGAACAAAAAAGAATGGCAAACGCCTATGGACATAAGCCATAAAATCTTGATGAGGTGCGGCCAGTGAGAAAACCTGACAGCTGGACTCTGGGGTCTGACAACAACGTGGCTTTGATGTAATCACTTTACCCCCTCCCTGTGTCAGCGTTAGCATCAGGAGGGATTTGACAGGGGCGACTTGGGAACATTTAGCCTGTATGCCTGGCCAGGCCCCTGACAAATCAGCTGGTTAAGAGCTGTCATGGGCAGTGTGTGTGCAACTGTGTCTGCGTGTAACATCATCTGTATTGTTAGGTTACGCAGCTGGACAGTCTCGCCTAAAGCGCTTGGAGACACAGAGAGGGAGAGTCTCATTAGCTCATTAACAGGACTGAGAGACACAAATGCACAAATGAGTTATGGTGACGAGGCCTCACAGGGCCACAGCTACCACTGTCAGGGGTCAACTCTGCCACTGGCTGTTGTGACATGAGCCACATATTTATTTTCTTATAAATGCAATGAAGCCAAATGATGATTCCCTCAACAGTATTTACATGATTGCTACTTATAGTGTGATAGCTTAAGGTGTCCTGCACCACAGTCAGCAATGTTAACGAAGCGTTCTGTTACATTCACGCATGATCTGTAATCTCTCAAAGACACCTAAAAGTCACAAGGGTGAGTGCACGGAAAGAATCAAACTATTCAAAAAATCTGAAGGAATGTTTGCATAGCAGAATGAAATGTCAACACATACATTATGCCATTTGGCTCCATGTTTTAGTCCTGCATCTATCCTGCATTAATCCTGAAGATAAATTAATGTAATGTCTCTCAACTGTTCACTACACAATTTCACACTTCACTTACCATAATTCAACCTGGAGTTGTACATATTAAAAACTTCCCCGAAATGCAATCAGTTTTCAAATGATTCACTTTTCGCATTATTTTGCTTCACTGTTCAAGGTGAAATCGAGTTAACATCAATCCTGAAGGCTGTGTATCTTTCTGACCTCATTCAAGCAGAGGAATAAGGTTGCCATATGAACCTGTATTTATGAAAGTTACAGAGCAAACTTCACCATTACTGCTGGACTAAATTTCATTGAAAAGGTTAAATTTAGCAGATTATAACCATTATATTTTAATGGCATTTAATGATATTTTCAACATATAACTGGTTCTACAGGATCTCCCCGGACAGATTTCTTTGGCAAAAGCACTTAAAATTGAAATCCTTTACATTGATTACAGTGTTAAATGCAGTTTACTAGAGAGGTGCCATCGCAGTATGGCGGCTTGTCTACTTCCACCTACAACACCAAATTTGTCTATAGAAAATGAATCCAATTTTCTGACTCCTTTGGCATCTTGTAAAATTTGGCTCATTCCAAACTGGTTAAAATAAGGTGTCAATGTAAACTCAAACAGTAGCAGACAATTCTCTACTTCAGCTGAAGTCAGGAATAAGTCGTTTTTGAATATTGCCAGTCATGTTTCAAATGTCACTGCAGCTTGACCTGGCAACTGTAGGCAAGTAAAAGGTAAATGGCTATAGGTAACTGAAATATCAAAGCAACAGACAGAAGATACAGTAACAAGTAGTATTGGCATGCATCAACACAAACTCTACAATGATGGAAACATTCTGAAAAATAGGCAAACTTTAAAAAAATATTCCTTCATTACAATATAAAAGGTTTCTATATGACTGGGGGATATTCACTAAAGGTTCAAAAGGGTCTCTGCCAGGAAAAAGGTTGAGAACGTTGAGAATGGGCATAAAAACAATACAGAGATAAGCACACATATCTATTTCACATTGGTTAAAATTCCTGTCTCGTCAGATGTAACGTGATTCATGTAGCGAGTGCTGGAGTTAAGCCCACATCTGGTTTACAACTCTGTGATTCACCTTCCCTACGAGTTCCTGTGTTGCACTAGTGATGAGTCCATGCACCACACAAGGGAGATTAGCTAAAGAGTCAAATCATAGGACACTGGCATGCAAGCTGCCTGAGTTAGCATAGATAATCTCACAAAGGTGTGTGTGTGTGTGCACGTGTGTGTGTGTGTGTGCACGTGTGTGTGTGTGTGTGTGTGTGTACGCACGCGTGTGTGCAGGTTAGCTGTTACATGTGATAGGTATATGTATGACATTTTCCATAAGTTTTCTAATGACTTAAATCCATAGCAGAGCCGATGCTCTTTGACAACTGCAGCTGTGTTTCTCTCAGAGTTGTCAATCATATTGGGAAGTGTGTATGTGTGTGTCTGTATGTGTGACGATGGAACTGAGAGAGGCATGTAATACAGTTAGTAAGGGGAGTGCGTGCACACATTCCCCCTGCTACCTGATCTCCACTGACAGTTTGTATGTTTCATCCTCACCAGAGCGACCCACAGCAGAGCAGATATTTACGGTGCCGTTAAAAGGCTTTTGAAGGTCTCTCCCTTTCACGTCACATCAATTCCTAACATTAACATTTCTCCATCATTAGGCGCACATAATAGTGACAAGCCCTGTGTGTGTGTTTAATGTATGTGCATGTGTGTCAATCAGAGTCAGCTTTTGATTTGCAAAGAGAAAGTGTCACTTTGTGATGGATGAAAGCAGGAAAGAGACGGGAAAAAAGATAATAGCAAAAACAGACAGAGATGAGAAAACTATACAACTATATATCTATACCCATGAACAGAGAGGGAAACAAAAACAGAAACAGATGGACTGAGAAAGAAGATGCAACACCTTTTATCAACACAGGTTTTGTCATAGTCCTTGACTGTTTTGTGAAGCTGTCAACCGAGGTTGGAAGTAAATAAATTTACTGTCATCAAATATCATCATATATTGAGCATTTTCTGTGTACTTTTTTGGAAGACACTACAGTGACTGCACTTTTTGTTATGTTTTGACTGATACATTACTGTATGCTTGGTTAAATTTCAATTCAATATTCATTCAAAACAGAGAACAAATTGTGCAGCATTTCCAAAAGCACTGCATCAGAAACTTATGCAAACCTTAAACCTTGAAGGTACCTTGTGTAGTTTTTGACAACTAGAAACAATATGAAGCAAATGTGGGTCCCTGTTTTGTATGTAGCTCAAGCACTCACACAGTCCTGCTGACGATTTCACGATATTCCACTCCACTGATCAACATTTGGTGGTGGTAACGTGCCCTGTAATGTAGCAGAACTCCAACACAGTCTGCTAGCAAGTGTACATTAATGTGATAAGGCTGTCTCTTTTTATTTGAAAATTTGTTCGAACATGGGAAAAAATGAAATATTCGTTGTTCAATACGTTTTGGTGAGGAACAGTGAATGTAAACGTATCTTTGTTTGTTTACAAAAAACAAAAAGTCACCCATTCTGTTTCTGTTATATGGGTTGATTTCTAAATTGCTAACCTTAGCAGCTAGTTGAAGTACTTACTTTGGACAGCGATACATTATCTGTTGTTATTACTCTTTACTCCAGCACATTGGATTTTAAATAAAATAATGACTACGGTTAGAGTGCTGACTCTTACTGTAGCTTCAAAGGAAGTTTACTGGGTATACAGTAACCAATTTCATACAAAATCCCCCAATTTTAGGACAATGCAGCAAGACAGAGATCCTGATCACACAGACTGGGCAACCGAGGAGTTTTTATGGCCTTGACTGTACAAGTCAATCATCTGATCTCAATCCAACTGATCATGTGTTTTAATTGCTGAAGACCATCTGAAGGCAAAACATCCCCGATGCCTGTCAGGCAGGGGATCACCAGGGAAGATACCAATTTCTCATTATCTATAAAACCATGAAAAACATCAAATTAAGCTATAATCTTCTGTAATGTTTTTTAATTTTCTTTATTTTTAATATCAGTATTATTTCTTTGACTATGGTACATCTTTATGCCAGTAATATTTGCTCCATTTAGGCCTATTTCAAATTTCAGCATTTCTGTTTGAGTAAAATATCTCGGTTCGCTTCGCTCCTGCTTTCTACAGCAGCACTGCTCTCCACCTTCACCTGAAGAGGAAGCTCTTCGCTCCTGCAGACACTCCAAAGTACTCCTAGAGAGCCAGAAACAAACACTGACTGGATTGAAATAACAGGGAAACTCAGCACAGGCAGGCTTGCTGATTACTAAGTAAACCACAAACACAATACACACACAGGAATATACAAAATACACACTCCATGGTGCAGAGACTCACTTCTGAGGTAAAAAAACATAGTTGTACACACATACACACAAAGACACGCACAGTATAACTGCTCTTTTATGCTGTGCAGCTTCAGCTTTCACAGAGAAATTCATGTTTTGCATGCACACACACACACACACACACACACACACACACACACTAAACATTCACACACACACGTACTTCACCAATCTGGTACTTATCAAATCTTTAAGCTATAAAGCCCTCCACCTGCTCCCTTTCTTTCATTTCAGTCTGGCCCGAAGGTCTTGAGCTCTGTTTTTTTCTCCAAAACCTCTGTTGCTGGAGCAGCTCATTTTAGAAATTTGAAGAATTTATTAAATGTAATTAATTCTACAGTTTGAAGGACTCAATAATATCCATTAGTTTGTGGTGTATGAAACATTCTCCTCAGCCTAGACTATACTTCGTTGAAAGTTGCAAAGCTGTAGCACACATGGCTGATGTCTAATCCATTTTCAAAATGTCCCTCTTTAGATGGTTACTACAGCATCACCTTCAGGAGAATTTGAGTATACATTTGTGAGTGGATCAGACCTCTGTGCAAAAATGTTCCAGATGAGAGTCAGAGTGGAGTTTTTTTGCCATGTACATTAGATGCAAGAGGGATCTGACTTGGTGAATTTGTTTTTACACATAGAAGACAATCGAACAATACAGGACTAATAAAGACAAAACCGGACATCACATACAGTGCAAAAAAGATGCTGCTAATATGAGACGACTATACGAACAATAGAAGTATAATGTATGTTCGAGGTCAAAGATTTGCAGCTAAGTTTGACCAAATTTGCAGCATGGAAGCTGCTATTTGCCAAAGTAGATGTGTGTAAGCAGTGCTCCCCTGGTTGGTTAAAGATGAAACAAGAAAGGGAGAGAGATTTTAGGTTCTGTCTACATATCCAGTATCAAACTGGAAGACAAATGGATCAACAGGACAGCTGGTCTCCACGGTGCAACCAAGTCTGCTGCACCTCGCGCAACTGTGACATCACGGTGTACTGTCCACATCCTGAGTACACCTCCACATCACTGCAGCAAGGCAAAACTTCAACCACTGGAGGTCAGGAAAAAAAACTTTGGTGTTAAGTTACTCTGATATAACTTTACAAGACTGGTATAAGACTTCACAGGACGTATAAGGCAAGGTTTCAGTGTGTGTTGGTCTTTCCAGCAGCTTGTGCTGTTCCTGCTTGAAAATGTGGTCAGAGAGTAACAAAGCCAGGACTGCTTTCTCTGCAGTGACGGCTGACTTCCTGGAGATGGAGAAAACCAATAATTCACACAAACCTGCAGTGTAATAGGCTTTCAGAGAGCTTTCCAGAACACATTGACACCAACTGTCTAGACCTTTGATAGACACTTACACTTCCACATGATCCCACACGGTCATGCAGACTCACACACACACTCTCAACCTCATCTCACATCTGCAGCCCCTGCAACTCAGCGCTCAGTCCAGTTTCTAGCCGTGAAAGTGCAGTGTCTTTGAAGGTGGGGAGTCAGACCACAGCTTTTGGCTGTGGCGGTGTCAAATCCAACCAGCCAGAGAATCGGGGTCAGAACCAAATTATCTCCCAAAGGCTGGAGGGAGACAGGAGAGAACAGGATGAAAAGGAGGGAGAGAGGAGAGGGGTAAGGAGGAGAGAGAGATGGGAGTTCTCCTAGTAACTAGAGAGGTAAATGAGCCATGGGGACCTGGAGCAACGATTGTGCCCTGTAGATGAAGAGTACGGTTGTGTGTGTCAGCAAAATAGAAAAACAAGGTGAAAGAGGAGGAGTGATAAAGTGCCTTCAGGGAACTGGTGGTGATTAACCCTATCTGACCACCGCTTTATTTGCTCAACAGAGTTTTAGCCTTTCCAAAACCAAAAAATAAACACAAGAGCAAAGGTGTAAAGAATGCATTAAACATCTGCTCTAACATAAGCTGCAAATGCTAGCTAACTAGCTCACTACTGTACCTGCAGTAGTAAGCTAAGCCAGTGTTACTTCCAAGGCCAAGAAGCATTACCATAGCTAACTATATTATTTTGGAGGGTTACAGTTTACATTTTAAAAAAAAGCCCTGTTCACGATAGCACATGCACTGTGTATGTCTTTCCCCACGTGTGGAAGCTGTTCCTGGATGCTACTTCATCAGAGTGTAAGCTAATGTTAGTAGCTCTGTCGTGCTCTATATTGGATTTGGGAAAGTTTACACTCTAGCAACCTCAGCCAGAGTTACCCAATATAGCGTTACGTTGAACAAAAACACATAGTCCTCATCATAAATGCCTGTTTTCTTGTAAAGTTAAAAGTCAAAACATACTGTTGGAAAATGCGATCAATAGAGCATAAATGTAACCTCTGTTACCTCGATTGCATAATTAAGACCCCTATTACAAGATTAACATTTTAAAACAAGTCAGCTATAAACATCAAAAAGTCAGCCAGATACAACATTTTCTACCAACTCATGGAGCTAACATTAGCTTACTTAGCTAGCTAGCTCCAGCTAATATAATCTGTCAGAGACAGTTGTTATTTCAGCCAACAAAATTGACGTCAACCGCTTGAAATTGTAAGTCTGCTTGTGTCTACCTCTGTCTGAAATCAAGGACCATTGCTTAAAAACTATTAAGAATTTTGAATGGTAAATGTGCCACCGTTATCATTGTAAACTGCATTATGTTTCCTGAGAGAACGGAAAGCTTGACAGGCATAGCAAGGGCAGTCAACACTGTCCATAATTCAAATGTCAAACATTATTCTTTATGTGCCACTATACAGAGAGACAGAGAGACACAGTCACAGAGAAAGGCCAACAGTCAGTCACACAAAGAGGTCACGGTTACTTTTAGCTCACCTTGTTCCCTATGGCTTTCTTGGGTGGGAAGTTGAAGGTGTCCACCTGTGGAAACTGGGTTCTCAGGTGGTTGTGGAGCTCCCTGAACTCAGTGTAACGCCTGTACACATTCCACTCGTTGTCCAGGATACGGATGTACACCTGAAGACAGGTAAGATCATCATCATGACAATCATCATTATCAGCAGCAGCATGTCCTGTGAAGTCCTCAAATCATTAATGAAATGCAAAACTGTAGAGACAAACTGATGTATGTATGCTGAGATAATTCCCCCTATAAGAAGCTAAACCAGAACTCAGTTATCAGATAAAAAAAGAAAAGAAACACACACCAATAGCATGCTTTTGTGTAATAACCTTTTGTCTGTTTTTTTTGCAGTTCACATATTTGTCATCAAGCTCTTACACTGCCTTACAATAAATTAATGAGATGGGACTTCCTCTCATCCTTGTAAATGTGTATTTTCACTTACATACTGCAACACATAACAGAGAAAGAGTCTGTCTATAGGCGTGACTGTGCTGCCACCATTTCCATGCACCATTAGCTGCTTTGTTCAGACTCACGAAAGATAGAGGGAGCGGAGAGAGGAGGAAAGATGAGCCTATTACAAAAAAGAGAAGGAGAAAAAGAGCTGGAGATGGGTTCCATTTTCACCGTATAAAACAGGGAACACACAGAGACAAAAGCAGAATGGCTTTTGAGAATTACATTTTAAAATGCCCAACCACAAAAAAATATACAGACTTGAAAACAGAAATTGATTTAAAAATCGACCAAATGTACCTAGGCATAGCTCCCCCCTACAAGGCAAATCTTAAAGTAAACAAAAGGCAAGAATGTCAAAGTTGTGCCATAATATAGAACTGCATGTTCCCTTGCAAACACACACAGTCCTGAAAGTGTCCATGATGCCATCAGAGGCACAAGAGACCTTTACTGCTCTGTCGTCATCAGCAAGAACTTACACACACAACAAGTCAAGAAACAAGAACGGACTGAAGTGCGTCACCCCAACATGCCACAGCAGCAGCTGCTGAAGGAGAGGAGAATCTTAAGGCACCAGTGGTGCTGGACAATGGTCAACAGCATCTGAATCTACTTTTCATGACTGGTATGAGATAAATAAAGGCATTTGGGGCTATTTGGCTTTAAGTCATTTAAATTACACTTCTTAAAAGACATATGATGTCATTTAATGCCCTTTTCAGAAGTGCAGGCAACAAACTGTCAGAGCTACAGTACAGGAACTCTGACTACATTTTGTGTTCATGTCAACCTCAAAGACGTTTTGACGGACATAGGAGCAAGTGAAAGATGACAGGTATTTTTTGTTTTGAGGTGACCGTTCTTTTACTCAGTGATCTTTTGTCAGTATGCATGCATGCTACTGTGCAGTCTAGGTTACATGGCAAACATGAAAAATGTGACATTTTGGACAGCCATTAAGAGGAGACTGACAGCTGAAGCTTTGTTAGCTGTCCTAAATGTCTCGTTGTTAATATTTCAGCATCAGTGACGAACACGTCTAGACATCGTTAATGTTATAAAAAGATCAGAAAATGACACTTCACAGTACAGTCGAATAGATCATCTAAAAGCATGTACCATCATTTAAATGGGCATCTACTGAGTAGGTGGGAGGTGAGAAAGAATGCCATTATGTGTTTTTCTAATCCTATGCTTGCTTCTCTGTGTCTTCATCAATTAACGCTCACTTTATCTACAGTATAATCACAGAATAGTAGAATAATATGCTCAAGGATAATAAGATTTTTATACAGTGATATTAACACATATATCATCACATATAAAGTACTCTCTGATGTAAAGTAGAATTAAAGACCAAAGAAATGTTATCGGCTCATTGACTTTGGAAGAGCAACAAATAAAGAACAGACAGGCATAATTTATGAGCATGATGGAGGGAGAGACATGAGGCAAAAATACTGCATGACAAGAAAGGTACAGATGCACGATGGGAAGTTAGTATTGTAGTTTGGCCCACTCATTTGGCCAGTTTACCAACACATCCGAATACGCAGACACAATTTTTTTAGATTAAGTGTGACACTTGAGGATATCATTATGTCTGATGCCCATCCCAAATATATACATCCTTAAATCCGCTTTTTAAAAAAAGCTCCTTATAAATCCAGAACTTAGTAATCCAGTCACAGTTGTCTCTACATCCATGGATACACTGCAAACCGGAACTGCTAATAGCTAATTCAGCATACTTTCAATTGTGCCAATTTGCCAAAATAATTTCTGGAGGGGTAAGAACAGTATAGTATCTTGTTGTATAAAGAGCAGCAGCACTAAAGGAAAGACCCAAATCTGGTAAATGACAGTAGTGGTTGACAAGATGGGAGCAGACAAGGCCACTAATGGACTGCAGACTTGTCATCTCAGCATTTTATGTCTGACCTACAGATGCACATCTAAGTTTCCACCAACTTATTTTTTGCAAGTTAAGAGAAGGACTGACTTGGTGTGGTCTGGTTGTGTGTGTGTGTGTGTGTGTTGCGTCTTCTTCTAGATTCATCTATAGCTGACTAAACTGGACAATAATAAATCCCTTATTCAGGATGAGTATGACAATATTTCTTTTTTTTTAAGATTATTTTTGGGCAGTTCAGATTTTATTTGATAGTGACAGCTGCAGAGACAGGCAGGAAAGGTGGGAGAGAGAGAGAGAGAGAGAGAGAGAGAGAGAGAGAGAGAGAGAGAGAGAGAGAGAGAGAGAGAGAGAGAGAGAGAGGGGGGATGACATGCAGCAAAGGGACACAGGTTGGAATTGGACACAGCCTTAATGGCACACGCTCTACCAGGTGAGCTACCGGGGCGCCACAGTATGACGATATTTCAAGTACTTCTTGTACTTCTGGCATTTTCAGCTTTTGATGGATAACCAAAAAATAAGAATAAACAATCAATGTCATTAAGTGAGTTTGGCATCTACAGGTAGATACATTTTTCACATATCTAGATCAATATTACATAATTCACAACTTTAGCCTGGACTTATGACAGGTGTTAAATTTATGTGCAAAAGCAAATTGAAAATTACTCAAACTCTGACATTTCAGTCACCTTCATAATCTTATCAGCAAGTGTACAAAACCATTGGAAAGCTGAATTTCCATCTGCATGCTTGCCTCAATCACTCCATCATTGTAAAAACAGGTCACGTCAAAGTGAAAGTGGAGGCCACACGAGCAATTACTGTAGCATTAAGTTCAGGGATAGACATTTCATGATGTATTCCACACACTAATTGTTCAACTGAGGAAAGCAAGGTCTGTGCTTTTAAATATTCCATATGGTCTGCTGAAATACCCTGCTGGACATAATGCCCTGACAAGCATGACAAATAACTAGGCTATGATACCTTTCCAGACAAATGAATGCATTTTAATCTAATTTCACTTTTAATATAGTGTGTGTGGTGTGATGTCCTGGAGTAAAATGTATCTTGAGCCAAAAATAGACAATCAATCCTCATGTCGATCGGAAGGTAGGCGGTTTGATCCCGGCTTCCCCCAGCCCACATGTCCAAGTGTCCTTGGGCAAGACACTGAACCACAAATTGCTGTGCCTTCGGTGTGTGAGTGTGTGTGAATGCGTTACTTTCTTTCAACTGATGAGCAGTTCTGCCATCAGTGTATGAATGTGTGTGAATTGGGTGAATGGGATATGTAGCTGAAACGCTTTGAGTAGTCGGAAAAGACTAGAAAGGCGCTACATAAGCACAGTCCATTTACCATTTACTACATGTTTTACAGCCACATGTAGTCTCTTGGGTCTGAATACACATTAAGAGCTGCATTAGCAAAGATGTGATGATGGAATCAGCCCCATAGTGTCTGTAGTTTCTCAGACATCAAATGGCTCCACACATATGGAAATATTAGCGCAGCGAGCTTAATCCACTTTACACCGTCTCATTGGCATACTTATTTATGGCAACACATTAGCCTCTGCACACAGCTACCAGCTCCCTCCTCCTGACTAATCACAAATAGTCTCTCATTATCTGACAAAAATCTTGGCGACATCCAAACTGCATCATCCTTGAATATTTGAGCACCGGCGCTTTGATATCTCCAATAAAAGCCATCTTCAAACAGGGACAGGGCCTCTAATCAGGGTTCAGAGGAACCTCGTGGAAAAGGCTTGATGGGTTTTGGCTGTTGTTGAAAGCTCGACTGTGATGGACACAGTCCTGTTGTCGCCATTTAAATGACTTATGAGAATATCTGAGAAAGCATAATAATAGGTGTGATGAAAATATAACCTCAATGAATCAACATAAGAAGGAAAATACACCTTTGGTTACTGAAGTATCAGCAATATATTATGCTGAGAAAGGTTGTTTTTTTTTTAGTGCTGTCAGTCACTTCTTTGGTATACCAACTTTTCCCACAAAACTGACTCACCTACTTCAGGTACAAACTCACCGCATCAGCTTCAGGCCATATTGTAGCAAAGTGAAAGATCAAGAAATTGTGTATATATATTATACAGTAACTGCACTGCATTTTTGTCTATTGAGACTAATATGTGTGCAGAAAGTTGTCTCTGCCTCTTGCACAGTGGATTTCTCACTCTGTGACACATAATATCTTTGCAGAAATAGGAGTCCAGATAGAAGAGGAGGAGAGGAGCTGTCTACACTGTTGGTTTACTATTGACATCTGGGTGACATTCCTGAATCAAACTATTTCTTGTCTACACTAGAAAGATGTTGTCTACATTTGAGCAGTTATCCACAGGAATAAGACAACATATATATACAGGGTACATCAACAAAAGATTTAGCTGTTAAAATATATAGACTGTTACTGTAACAGTAACCCATCATATGCTTATCCTATGCTATATCCTCATGCAAGAACATTTGTTTGTCGTTTATGCGCATATAGGGCAAGTACAATGAGGCCTGTGCAAATGCAGCTGGAACACCTCACTACCATGTAGACACGCCATAACGTTTCCCTGCGAGGTTTGCTCATACAAGTGTTCCAAGTCAGATTCACCAACTCTCTTAACTGCACAACCTTGTCATAAATTGCTCATTTCAATTTGATGAATGCCACCTGTTCATGAGTAGGTGCACGTTGATGAGATTTGATCAGTTGCTCTGCTCCATTCGTGTCGTAAAGTGTTCTTCACAAAAGGTGTCACCCAAGAGCAAAAAGAGGAATTTCACACTCCGGAGATTCAAATCCTTGTGTCAGAAATCAGCAGCCGAAAAAGCAAATACATTTAGCAGTGTCTGTAGTTGTGTTAGGGGACCCAATGAGAATATATTATTGTAATAATAGAGCTGCCAACAACGTGTCATCAGAGCAGCGCCGTACTGTGACAGAAGTAAGGAAGGAATGGTTTGACATGAAGTTGGAGGTCTTGAAATATTAAGGCTGAGCTTTTTTTAGATGCTCACTTCAAAAAGTTGGACTAATTCCTATAGGTCAGTGGTGACATTTAACAGAACCCTCACTTTTAGCTGAGGCTCATTACATATACACATAGAAATGATAAATAATATAGGAAAGACAAAGGAAATAAAATGGTCAACAGACAGCAAGTGTATATACAGTATGTGTTATCTTTTGTACATGTGCTTCCAGTGAGTGATAATTCATTTCAACAATCGATGTCAGATGACAGTTATCAAATGACATTATCCACGTCTGGACAGTGACACTATAATAAAAGCTGTGCTCTGTGTTTTCTCAGCCTGGTTAGATGTAAAAAGGCTTGCATGTGCTTTAATTTATTCATTAAGATCCCCATTAGCAGACTCCTTAGCAACTGCAAGCTGGTCTAAGGTCTACATCCACATATCCACAATGATGCATGATTCAAAATAACTAACTGCATGTGTGAAATGTGTGAAGAAGTCCCAGCACCTGGTAGAAATCCACATGAAGCTGAGGAGAATCTTATCCAGGGTAACAAAGACAGCGCGAAAGCTTCCTGAGGAAAAGAGTACTTGTATAGCATGAAATAACTTCAGAAATAAAGATCTGAAACAGGAAGTCTGTGAACGGATAATTGCAGCTTTTTCTTTGCTTGACATTCAACTGGATCTTTAGCCTGAGGGTATTCCAACAAGCAGATGGAACTAGGAGTAGTCGTGTGCCACAGCTGAAAATTGCAGATGATAATGATGTCTCCCTCCCTGCTGTATCTCTCTGAGAAGACCCTGGTCTGTTGTTCCCCCATCTGACAGGCAGGCTAACTGTGTGCAAACCCATTTCCAGCACCACAGGAGACCCACACAGAGAGCCCTCTTGCTCACTTCACAGTTGGAAGACTACGCAACTGCCAGGCACAGCACATGATGGCCGACGTCTTCTTTGACCAATGTATGATATCGCCAAACTGACTGGTGTTTGGAGGTAGCTGATGTGTTCTACATTAGCATGTAGTAATAAGAGCTATCACTTACACAGATTGAAAAACACAATGAATCAAAAATCCGCCTGCTTCTGACCTGTTCCAACATGTTCTGGTTGACTTTAAAGAAATGTAACACTGGTTGAAGATGCTGATCAGACCAGAAGGAAGCAAGCAAGAAAAAAAAACAACAGGAAGAACTACAGCAACAAATTGCAGAAAGAAATTAGCGGGTTTTCATTGCAAGGCTATGATTTGAACCCATGAACAACAATTAGAAAAGAGGGACGCAAAGGAAAGAGAAAAGCTTTGGAGCCTCTTTAAAGATGTGTGTATATGTGTTTTTAGTGAGGGAGAGAGAGAAAGAGTGAGCAAAAGAAGAGAGTCAAACCAACGCAAAGGCAGCAGAGCCTCGTGTCATCCCCCCTCCCTCTTCACAGATCATTGTAGGCCAAAACATTTGCCCAATTAGGCAGAAAATAGAATCCATTTGGAGGTTGGAGAGAGGGGAAGGTAGCAAAGGACCACAGGAAAGGAAAGACATGAATGTATGTGTGCATCCTTGTGTGTGCATGCAACCCACCGATTGCAATGAAATGAAAAAATGAAAACAGAGGATGAATTCTAATGACTTTGGTGATCCCCTGACTTTTCCTGTAGCGACACTATGAGGTTGACATTTGTGGCTTTGAGTAAAATGTCTCACCAACTATTGGATGGATTACTATGAAATTTGGTGCAGACGTTCATGTTCCCAAGAGGATGAATTGTAATAACTTTGGTAATGTTCTAACATCTAGCTCCATCATTAGGTCAACATTTCTATTTGTACGTTTATAACCAAAATACCTGCTAAACTAATTTTCATCATCCTCAGCTGTACTTTGAACTTTGTGTTAGTTAGCAAGCTAACCCCACTAAACTAACGTGGTCGACGTTATACCTGCTAAATGTGAGTATGTTAACATTGTCATTGTGAGCATGTTAGCATGCTGACATTAGCATTTAGCTCAAAGCACCGCTGTGTCTACATACAGCCTCACAGACCCGCTAGCATGGCTGTAGATTCTTGACCTTGGTTGGGAATAAACAGGAGTAAATCCAGCCAACATGGATGAAATGAAAAGTTACAGAAAGTTTGTCAGAAATAAAATAATCCATAAATAATGGCATCACAGGAAAGCAACCACTGTTTGATTGATGAGTGATCACCAAAGATGTCATCTAAATAGTATAACAAGAATTCTACAAAATACTGCTAAAACAGAGATGGGGCACTTTGGTGGCCTAGGGGTTGGGGGGCCGACAATGACACACAATGTCCCCAGTTCGCGTCTGGCTGGGGACATTTGTTGCATGTCGTTCCCTGTCTCTCTCTTCCCTAATTTCCTGTCATCTCTACTGTATATCTAATAAAGGCATTAAAATCATAAACATATTAAAATCATCAGAGATGAGAACTCATGAGGGCTGAAGGTGATCTTCAAAAGAATCAAAAAGAAATAATTGCCAGCATAAAAAAGCAATAAGGAAAAGAGAAACTACAATGAGGCAAATTGAGAGAGAAATAGAAATAGAGAAAAAAACAGGCAAGGAGAGACAATGCCAAAGACAGAGAGGGTGATTACTATCTTGACTGCAGTAAAAGGTGTTTATTTTAGAACTTTGCTGCTCCTGATACCAAGAGCCAGTGGATGCAGATGAGGAAGAGAAGAGAAGAGGAGGAGGAGGAAGAATGTTGTTGGAAGAGTGAAGAGGAGGAGGAGGAACTAAAGGCATTCAAGACAAGGGGCAACTACAGTTGAACCTGTAAAGAAACACAAGAAAAATAGGTGTAAGGCACAAGAAAAGGAAGAGTGAAGAGGAGGAGAGAATGGAGGCTTGTGGATGGAAAATAAACTAAGATTCTTTTGATGAGTGTGCTTGATTTTAAATTATATGAATGATTAAATGGGGAAATTAACACCTGATTGAATGACTGAGTCCACAAAGAAATCAACAGGCAGAACAACTTCATCAGCAGCATCATTGTGGCAGCGTGATGAAGTAATGGGTAGCACTTAAACCAAAATAATCCAAACTCCATTGTTCTGTTGCTAAGTGGAAGCGGATGAAAACTACAAAGCTGCTACACCAAACACCAAGACTACTGAGTGTCCTTTTGATTAACTTGATTCATGGATTCAGAGGTGCTGCAGGGAACATAAGACTCTTTACATACCCTTCCATTGTTTGAGGCAAGCTCCCCCCCTCCCTCGGTCGCGCACGTATAACTACTCCCCATCTACCGATAAAGGCTAGATATTTATTTTGGCAGATAAAATAAAGGCATTCACCTTTACTGTCTCCTACACCCTTTGTCTCTGCTCGAGGGAGGTTGCTGGAGGTTTATGAGGTAGAGGGGAGCTCTTAAATGCAGAAGGAAGAAGGCCTTCCCTCAAATCTGCCTCACCAATAACCTTACCCTTGACTTCTCCTACAGCAAGAAAATGTACCAGGAAGAAGAAGTCAATGGCAAATAAGGAGTTACACCTTTGTACTTTCAACTGACCAAAGGATAAAGGAAATAAATTTTCATTTTATGTTATTTAACAAGCCATCGTATATTGTGAAAATATTACTAGAAAAGGGAATATGTGGTGCACACATCAATAGATCACTTTTGTGTTGCTTCCATTAGTCTATAAAATATGAAAAAGGAAGCAGCCAGCTGGTGTTTCACGGAGGATCCTTCTCATTAAAATGTAATAACTGAAACTAAAAGAGAGTGACAAGGGAGGGGTTTTTCCACACATTTTACTGACTACCCAAGCTTCTCCTACATCACTGTCAAAAGCAACTCTTAACTGTGAAAGGGACTTATTATTAAAATATTCTGTTTTGTATTTTACTGTTTGAATTGAAGAAAATGTCACATCACTCTACAAATCTCAGAAAACAACACTGTGCCTTCTACCAATCCCTAAGTGCACACTGGTGCTTTTGAAAGACAGAATTTTGTTGGGATTGAGTTTTGTTGAAAAGAAAAGTGCTGTTTGGCAGACTGCATCTGCAGCATTATAATAATGCATTTACTGTTCTGTTATTTAAAATGCATACAGGAGACAAAATAATGTAACCACCTCATGGAAAAGGATGTTAACTTAGAACTAACTTCCTCCCAGTTACAAACACTGACCACAAACATAGATAATATTAGAATGAATGCATAATTTGCAGCATTTCTTAGCCATAACAGCATTCTGGCAATTAGAACTTGGAACTGTGTGTTCTTAAAGCAACATCAGTTAACATACTAAGCTATAAAGAAGACAAATCCTCTGTGTAAATCATCTGTACCAAATGTTCAAAAATCATGACAACCGCAGATATACTGCATTTAAGCTGTAAACACAACGCTGTAATATTATCAGCTTTAAAGTTGATATGGCAAACAGCTGCCCATTTACAGAATCCAGCAGATATGGAGCAATATTAGCATTTATTTTGAGTCGTGTTTCCGGTCACGTGATGAAGTCCAATATACACTCTACTTTTATAAATTATATCTGGCTCTTTAGCTGCTAAATTCTCCACTATGTTCACCAGCTAGTCGCTAACTTTGTCTGTCTGTCGTTTGGCGCAGAGCAGGTAGTGTATAGTGGATCTTTAGATCTTTTTTGGCTGAAAACAGCTGCCTGCTGGGGCAGATAAGAACAGTGAGAGTAAGCCAAAACAGTAAAGTTGTGGGTTGGAAAACCAAAACAATGAGCTTAAAGTCGCTATAAAGCTCTGTAGAGCTGAAAGGAACTGCAGAGACGAGTGATAATTCTCTGTGGTAACGTCACTATGAGCAACCCAACCAAAAAAGGTACTGCAAAGTTAAAGTCAGATTAATAAAGATCATTTTGTCTGCATTGTCTTGGTAATTTGCAAAGTCACACTGAAATGTCAAAATTTACAGTGGCATTTGATGTTCTGTACAAAATCTCAGGAGATTAATCGCTCATTGAGCATGCTGGACAAATGTAAAATATGGCTTTGAAGGCCCATTGGAAAAAAACATCTCTTTCTTTTTTCCAGACTCTCTTCCTCATACAGAACAGCCATCAATACAGCAGACACTGTAAGCTTTTTATCACTTGAGGACTCAGCACAAGTTCTTTAAGACCCGCGGGTGGTAACCAGATATGAGCGCTCAACGTTTAAGTTGAAGGCTACCTTGGAAAAACTGTCTGACGCCGCAGCGGGAGGAAAACAGGACAAGCCGCAGCTCTTATCTCCATCTTTTATCACAATTGCCCTTATTCTGTTCTCTTCATCTCCCACTCCCTTCTCCTGTCAACTCCCTTCCTCCCACTCCACCTCTTTGTGTGTCCCTCCTCAAACACTTGACTAAAAACTCAGTCACGGTAGGAGGCTCTTTCTCTCTCTCCCTTTCATGTGAATGAATGAGTCACTGACAAGCCCTGCAAATTGGCTTTGAGCGTAGTAAGGAAGCCAGTGAGCAAATGATTGAGGGTAAGGGCGGGGAGTGGAGGATGTAGAGCAAAGAAGACCCTGAATGAGACTGAAAGAAAGAGGGGAGGGTAAAGTGGAGTGATGGGAAAAATGAAGCATGGGAGGGATAGGCAGACAATTAGAGTCACAAACAAAATGGGTAAATATAAATTGAGAGTAACAAGGGAGAGGGAGCATAGAGAGCAGAGCAGGGAGGGGAGGCAGACTGACAAATTATGTTTCAGCCCAAGATCTAATCAGATGTCTTGAGGCTAAAGCAGAGATCATCACATCATCCCTCCTGACTCCCTCGAAGGGACAGAACCGTCACCAGCCAAATCCTGATTCCACCATCTCCCCACAGGGAGAGAGGGCCAAGCCAAGTCCCCACCCCACCTCTCACATCCCATTTCCACCTGTTAACACACCTTTGAAGTTTTTATTGGAGGGCGGCTCACTGATCAAGTGACACTGCAGGACTTAACCTCAGCTCTGACTGCCGGGCGCCCTTCAAGAGACCATACAGCTCAGTGTTTCTTTGCTATGTTAAGCAGGGTTCAAATCCAGATGACAAGACAAAAGATGTGGCATGATGAAACAAACTGCAGCACAGATGTCCAAAAACCTCAATATACAGGTTTGAGGCATGGTGCAGCAAAATAAAAATCCCCTGAACCAGACACCATTACTCCAAATGATGGTCTGTTCAGGGCTTCATACCAAAGCAGTGTGGCTTATAGTCACTATTAATAGTGAGTGTACACAATGAAATCAACACCTGTACAATTTCATGGATTCCAATAACATAGTCCTGTAATACCTTTGTGACACTTATAATGTTAGAATTTCATTGTTGACTGTGTCAGAGAGGTGTTGTTTCCACTCTACAGTCATTTTAGAGGCCGTATTTGTGGTGTTTTGTACCGGACAGCAGAGCATTGTAAGGTGTATGTAACATTTCATCTCCATGCAATGCAGTCCAACACCACAAGACAAACTATAGTATTACAAATGACCATAGAGTTAAATCAGCACAGTGTCAATGGGAATTCAACAATAAAAGAGGAGAGCCCAACAGACCAGTATATGGAAAGGTTTCACAGCTACATACATTGGTGTATATTGGCAGATGTGCAAAAAGAAACTTTGCAGAAAAAAATGTTTTATTTTCAGCATTTTTACTTTGATTTAAGTTTAACATAATTTCCTTTTCTTTTAACTAAACGTTATTATTTCAAACTATTTAAATTGACATTTCATTTTCTCAGTTCTAACAATATAACGAGAAACTTTTCTCGTCCCATTTCACGTTATAACAAGATATTTTTCACGTTATAATGACACGTCTTTCTCTTTATTACTATATACCAAACTATTTTTAACAAGAAACTTTCTTTATTATAACATATAAATGTATCTTATGTCACAAAAGATTGTTTTACATTACATTAAAACTAACGTTTCTTGTTATAAGATAAGTTTGTGTGTTGTTATAAAAAGAAATTTCCATTTGTTGAAAAAGATCCAGTCAATGCCTTAAAAGAGGACTTTGAAGCCTACAATGGCTGGAAAAATTGAGAATGACTAGTTTATATGGTTTGATTAAAGTTCCCCTCCAGACACGTTTTAAAGTATGTAAAAATACTCTGCTATGATTAATATTTTGTTTAACATGGTTATTCCACATAAAAAGTAAAGCAAAACTCTGAAAAGGGGCTGGAAGCACATCTACTTTCTCCCTCACTAAGAAATTCTGTTACAGTGTGTTCACTTTGTTATTACGTAACGTTAGTAGATAGTGGAAGGAAGCTCCAGGGTCCGGTTTACATCCAAAAACTGCACACTCTAGCATGTTTGCTGTCAAAACTTTCGCTACGCTAACTTAGTGCAAACTCTCGCTCTCTGTACTGACAAGTCCACTCTGCACTGGAGGTTTCAGGTTTCTTTGCCGGTGGCATTGCGTTTGGCTTTTGAATTTCTGACGTCCCAAATCTAGCTCGCCCGGAGTACGTTTGAATCTCAGATTTTAGGAGTGTACAGACATCTCCCCCTTGAAAGTGAAAACACCTGTCTAGTGACTAACTTTGCACAGATACAAGTCAGTAAAGTCAAGGTCTGACATTTTAGGGGAATTAAACATTTTTGAGCGGAGGGGCACTTTTAACTTTTATTTCATGCTTGGGATGAGACACGGCCAAAGTATCATCCATCCATCCATCCTTTATCTACACCCGCTTATCATGTGCAGGGTTGCGGGGGGCTGAAGCCTATTCCAGCTCACAGTGGTACACCATGTTGTTATCAGATTTTTATTATTATCAAATATCAATATCGATAAAGGCCTCAAAAATTATCATTTAGGCTCTATTAAAGAGGTAGTGTTTATTGAAGGTTTATTGTATTGTTTTGCATTACACTGTACAGGTTTTGCTCTTATTGTGTCCCCTTCTAGCCAAAAGATCACAGTTTCGCGCCCTGCCATTGCCAACACATGTCCACCAACAGCTATGCATCTTGTTTAACTGCTGTTGAACAAGACAGTGAACCACAACCTCCCCATTGTGAATCGCGCTGGATAAGAGCACTGACTTAAGTGCCTAAAATGGAAATGTGATGTAAATTACGCTGATGCTGAAGTTGATGTGGTGCCCGTGCTGTAGTGTGCAGCAGTGAAAGCAGTCTCTGTGCCTTCCCGAGGGTGTTTAATCTATGACTGATGGAAATAAGACCAAGACAACGATTATAATTATCATCATCATCATTGTAAAACATTCATCATTACCATCATCATCATAATAGTTATCTCCCTCTGTCACCAACCAGCCATTATCATAACCATAATCACTCGCATGCACGTCCACACACACTCAAGATTCCTTTACGAGCATGACAACACGCGCGCGCGCGCAAAAAAATGCACACAAGATCATCGGCATTAAAAAGCAGAACATCCATCTGTCTTTGAATGCAACACCAGCATGCGCACACAGCTACATGCACACACTTAAAGTTCACATTAATACACATGGATGTATTATCTCATCTGCATAGCTAAAGCAGCCCATCACCATGCAGTCTAAGCCTCTGGCTAATCAGAGCGTCTCACACTGAGCAGGTCTGGATGTAAAGCTTACCGCCTCGACAGCAACAAGTCTCCCAGGCTAACTCAGCTATACCCAATGGCTAATATAGAAATTAAAGGTGCTAACACATTTCCCACAGCGTTTCTCTGGGGGATGGCAGACCATTGCAGGCAGCGGTGCACACATCTGAAAGAGTGTCAGCGAGGGCGTCTCAATTATTCATTGAGTGGCTGATTTATGTGGTTTCATATGGTGCATATTAAAGGCTTTGGGAGGCACAGGGAAGCAAAAGATGGTTTATGTAACTGCTATTAATTGGGACCCTCTATCATTCCCTTTCTCTCAGAATACACAAACAGCTACAGTTAAAGGTGCTGTACTATGCATGAAGACAAGCATATGCAGAAAAGATAATACAAAGGAAATTTTTAAAAATGCAGCGGACACGTGTGTACGTAGGCTTTTTACCTGAAGTATCGAGTATCTAAATCTAGTGCAGTTCTATAGAAATACAACAAAAGAGTAAAGGACAGAGAGAGGAAAAGTTATAGTAGACATTATCCAGTCTCATTAGCATAATTAAAACAGCGAGAAGTTTGCAGTGAGCCCCTGACTTTGTGTGGAAATTACAGGCTCAGCTTTTTGCTGATCAAAGAGAATTACTCATTTGGAATATATGCACATATATCTATTAAATGTATACATTATGTATGTTCTGTATATTGTGGAGGTGCTAGTTCTCAACATCGGCACGCGGTTATTTGTATATACCGTAATGTACATACTCTTTATTCACACTGCATTCCATTGGTGCTTGGTACTTAGATGGTGTTTGCGTTTGTGTGTGCATGCATGGATGGATGCACAAGTAAATGTAGATTTGAACAAAATAGGATTTTGCAGTAAACAGTCCCTCATTTTCTCCTTTGTGGATAAAAGAAAGTAAAAAAAACAAGTGTTTGTCTTTGTCTCATCTGGGAAGTGGTGTAAAGATAAATTTGTGATTCATTGTTGTTGTCAAACTGCTGTGGAAGTGGGAGGGTCCCACCCATTTTGCCCATGAACTTATCATCAGGAGCAACACCGCCCTCCCAACCCGAGAGAGGGCGCGGGGGGGGGGTAAGAAAGGAAAGAAAAGACTGATTGATAAAAAAAGAACAAGAGACAGATAATAAAGGAAAGGAGAGTAAAGTAGGAGAGGGAGAGAGGTAGCGAGATGGATGATGATGAGGGGCTAAATACATGAAAGGGGCAGTGAACACAGTGAGTATGTTGGGCCAAAACTCTTAAATAACATTTAGCTCCACTGCCAGCTGAAACATTAAAAAAGATTAATGTGGCTTATCTGTGATTCTATGTTGATTTGGGTGTTTTACAAGTTATTAAAAGTTGTGGAAGGTAACTTTTCCACTTCATGCTGCCCTAACATCACTGGCATGTTAGCAGTGTGTATGTATGTGTGCTTGGAGGGGTTAAGTAGTTGATAATCAGGCCTTTTAAAGCTCCTTAAATGCCAGCTTTTCCCCTCTTCTGGTGTAAACCGAGGTGTGAAGATGTTTCTCTGTGATGCCCTAATTCGGCAGAGGAAACAGCATTTATCAGGAGTTCACACTACATGCAACTTGTGAAATTATTCAGAACCCCAATCAGACTATACATTTACAGATAAGTCAACAAGTAATCACAATTATATTTGTCTCTTCTTTGTTAGCAAACAAAACTTTATCAGAGCTCGATGGTGTCAGCTGCCGTACAAAGAGTATATCCCTCCTGCTGCTGCAGCACCACAGGTATGACACCTAGTAATCAACGACCTGAAAGCTCCCATCAGACAGCAGCACAGCAGTGAGTTTCTCAGCAGGACTACCCCAGAGTGTCTGACAAGAAAAATGTAAAATACCCTGAACCAAATAGCTTCATTCAGAGTTAAAACACTTTTATGTTGTGTTGTATATGACCATGAGCTGAACTTCAGTGACAATCCCAGAACTTAAAGCTCACAGGCTTCACCACTGTCACACTTGTGAGATATGATGAAGATGAGGTAAAAAAAAAAAAAAAACTTTATCAAATAGATGAGATATTTTACTGGAAAAGTGTAAATGCTGACCTGTTGGTGGCATTAGATAAAAGGTCAGAGGATCACAAAAATACTCAGGATTCATGGGCACCATGAATGTCTGCACCAAATTTCTTGGCAAACCATCCAACAGTTGCTGACATATTTCAGTCTGGACCACAGTGGAACTGACTGATGTTGCTATCCATAGATCCAAATACCTCTCCTTTAGTTCTTAACTCTTTTTTCCAAAGTGCTCATGTTTTTATGTATGTGAGTTTTGTGCCTTATTGCACACACAACTCATACATCTACAGATGCTGATAACATACAAATAGCCAGCACCTCATTTCTTGGGAAAAGAAAAAAAGAGTTCCTCATCAGCTTCTGACTGATGCTCTTTTCACAGCACAATGCCAGCCTAAAATACACAGGTGATAAAAACACAGACAGTCCTGCACACACCAAATGACTCCTTGTGTTCGCTGACGGCGTGCAAACGGTTCTTCCTTCCCTCCTCTCATGATAGCCTCTATTGTTGGTATTGTGTGGGAGGGAGACACTGATTTGCAGCGGCCAGTATAATTCTCTCATTATGAGTTCAGAAGTGGAAAAGAGGCACAGGGAGGGATGGAGGGATGGAGGCCCAGAAGCACGGCGTGCCACAAAGAGCAAAACCTGACTGATAATGGAGCAAATCCATCAGCCTCTCGCTCTCCATCTCTCTCTGTCTCACATCATCCATCCACATGCCTTGCTGAGCTTTAGATGGAAGTCATTTCAGAAAGCTTGGAGAGAAAAGTGGCTCTGACGAAATGCAAAGAGAGAAAATGAGAGCACAAGCAGTTTTAGCGCTGCCATAATGCCATACAATCTGGCAGGGGGAGGGAGACGGAGAAGGAGGCTGAAAAAGAAAGGCAGAGAGAAGGAGAGATGACACATGAGGGAAAGAGAAGAAAACAAGAAGCAGACATTTTAGTGACACAGTGTGAGAGGTGGTGGTTAGATCAGTCCTTCTTCCTCTCTGGGTGAGTTTAGCAGCAGCATAGAGCTCGTAGCGTGCTTATTTTCAACCACAAGGTTGCTGTGACATAACTTAGGCTCTGGCTTCTAAAATCCCATTCACTCTCCGAGCCTCCCAAAACCCTCTCTAGCTTCGGCTATGGCTCATTGCTCTCATCATTGGTTCAATTTTGCAAGCATATGCATGTGTGTGTGTGTGTGTGTGTGTGTATGTGGGTGTGTGTGTGAGAATGAGAAAAATACTGAGAAAAAAAGTCTATGCACCCGCTTGAGGGTATTATAAAGAGATCCCTGCCTCCTCCTCACGATACTCTCCGGTCTTTAAGAGTGTTGGCTCGGTGTTCAATCACCGCAACAACCTCACCTTAACAACAATGACTCCAGTAACCTTGGCCATCCATTAGCCTGTCTAAGAACAAAAGCTGTTTCCATAGGGAGCCATTAGACGAATATAGTTCTGGGAAGGGAAGTATCCAATACAACAGATGGGCTGCGCTTTATTCCAGCTCCAGGGCTGGACAGCAGTCTCACAGACTGTTATCGAGAGGGAGAAATTAGGCTAAATCGGTGCAACACATGGAAAACGTTTGGGTTCGATGCTGGAGTCAATCCATGAATGTGAAACTGCAGGTGGACACTGATTATTGCCCAAAGCATGGCAGATATCTGCATACCTTCACACACTATTAAACAAACTGTTATCATATTTCATTCATTTGAAAAGTGTGGGATTTCCTCAGGTATAACATTATCTATCAACCCTCCAATGACATCATTTTCTTTTATTGTTGATTGATAGGAAAATTGTACCTTCTTGTTGGAGATTAGCCCCAGTTTGTGCCTCTCGTGTATTACCATTACATTTGGGTCACAGAGCATCCAATTTTCTGAAAAACGAATACCTGGATGATCTTTGAAACACTGATCTCTAGTCATTTAACAACACGTGCCGCTCTTCTGAAGGTATTTCCATAATTCTCAAAGTCAGAAATTACATATGCCCCTGCCCTTTTTGGAAAACAAAATATTAAAATAGGAATGCTATTTTCCAATAAAATATAAAATATTGGAATGGACCATCAATACCAATATAATACAATACATACCAATATAATTAATAATAAAAATTTTTATTTTGGTTCACTTTGTACAAAGTGAGCAAGAAGATATGCAATTTCTGGCTACCACCTTTGGATTAGGAAAAAGAGGCACAATTTAAGAAATGTGTTAAAATCTTATTTATCACACAGCAAGTGGAATATTGAGGATTCTGGACAACAATACCTTGTTGTTAAGTGCTGTTAAATGACAAAAGATCAGAGGCTATTTACTTTTCAGAAAATCTGATCATTAACTCATTAACTGTTACTTGAATGTAATGATAATACATGAGAAGTACAACCTGGGGATAGTTGGCAATATACAGCGTTAGTGCTACATCACTCTGTAAGGAATTCCCCAAAACTGTACTTTTATGACAGCACCATTACACGATGCAACCACCTGTATGTCCTGCTACATAAACAAGATACCTAAATTGCAGGAAACAAGTCACTTTCCCAACACTCTACTGCAATTTAAAAGCGAGCTGCATTTCACATGAGCCTTTTACAACCACCAATGCCCGAAAATGCCACTTTTAACTCATTTCCACACATTCCATGTGTTGAGAAATTCCCAGATGTTTTCATCAGAGCGTCTGCTTTTCAATAAAGAACACTGACCCAAGAATCTGTGCTAGCGGGTCTGATGATGTAAGTGACAGGAACAAGAGGAATGAAAACAATGCATCTCATTTGCCATTGTCATGCTTCTGTTCTGTTCGGAGGATGGAAATAATTTCACACAAAAAGGTGTCAGACAGCTCTCAGCTCGAGACCCTAGTTGTGAATTTACATCTATTATGTATAAGTTGAGCCGGGCTGAGCTCAGTAGCCAGCCAGTCCTGACTATCGGTTAGAGCTGAGGATGTGTCACCTGTCTCTTCCCGTCCCATATGGTTTCCCCTGACTAACGTTACAGCTGCACCTCCTGGCTACAGAGCAGATAACAGTACAGTGTGTGTGTGTGTGTGTGTGTGTGTGCGCGCGCAAGTGTGTGTGCTACTCTGCCTGACTAGTGGTTCTGTACAGCATGAAGAAGTGTGTCTACTGTACCTGTGCTTGTATGCATTTCTGTGTATCTGTGTGTGTTTGCATCAATGTGTGCGTTTTCTTGCATCCGTCTGTATGTGTGTATTCCACTCAGTGAACGTTATATATGCGTCTGTACAACTATAAACATGTGTGTTTATCCATATGTGTCAGCATGACAGTCTGTATGTGTGTGTGTCTCTGTCTGTCACACAAAGCTGAGCCAGGGGACTGAATGTCTAAGTGTGTGTGTGTGTGTGTGTGTGTGTGTGTGTGTGTGTGTGTGTGTGTGTGTGTGTGTGTCTCTCTCTCACAGGGGGGAACTGGTGGACAGCTACGGTGAGAGAGCTGAGGTGTAACACCTTGTTAATGTGACAGACACAGCGAAACAGTCACCTAGGGAATGAGCCGCTGTTGTCTACTTTGCTCGATAACTTGACAGATACAATAAGAAGCAGCAGTTCAGTTTGTTAAGCCGCTCTCGAGTTCAGTGCCCAACACAACTTACCTATATAAGTGCCTGGCACAGAGCTCAGAAACCACCATTTTAATTAAGTGGAGTTAGTGCTATTATAATAATAATAATAATAATAATAATAATAATAATAAACTTTATTTATAGAGCACTTATCAAAACAAAGTACAAAGTGCTTCACAGAGAGAGAGAAATAAAATACCACAGTGAATGATAAAATACATAAAAACCAATAAAATAAACAGACAGCTCAGGTAAGATCAGGATATGCTTTCCGATAAAATAAGAGACTTGCTGACACTGACTCAGACAACCCAATTTCTTCGGGTAAGTTGTTCCAGAGCCTCGGGGCCCTGATAGCAAAAGCCCTGTCACCCTTTGTTTTCAGACTGGACTCAGGAAGAGACAGAAGACCCCTGTCTGAAGATCTAAAACTACGTGAATGTTCATAACGGATTAAAAGGTCTAAAATATAATGTGGAGCCAGGCCATGAAGAGCCTTAAAAGTAATCAACACAATCTTAAAATCAATCCTAAAACAAACATTTACTAGTACCTGTACCAAACTTCTAGCAATCCTTCAAATAGTTGTTGAGATATTTCAGTCTGGACCACAGTGGTGGAGTGATTGACATACCAGCATATGAACATTGCCATCCCTTGAACCACACTGCTACCATAGCTAAAAACAGGTTTGTCTCGGCCTATTGAAGAAAAAAAAAGACAGAGCAGCAAAGTGTGTTTGACCACTTGAGCAGAGCTGAGTGGGAACAAGAAAACCCTGAGTGCACCAACGCTAATGAACACTGATGATGAGGTACTAATGCAAACTTGGTTCAATGTATAATTATTTCAGAGCTTGCTCATTTGTTCCCTCACTCCTTGGCTTAATTAACTTGTAACCCAATCCATCTTCTTCTTTGTTTGGTTTAACTTAAACAAATTGATCACAAAACCTCTCTCTACTACAGTCTTTGTTTTCATCAGCTTCACTGTCCTCTGGGTAGGGTTTCCCACATATACCAACAGCAAGTATGGCCATATGTCAGCGAAGCAATATGTCCTTAAGTGATGACTGTACTTGCTAGTTTTGCCTCAGCTCAGACAGACAGACATTTAAGTTGCTCAATGTACCTGATAGACGTGGTAGGCGTTGGCAGCTCTGCCCTGCAGGAACACAGAGGGGATCCACACGTTGATGAGAGCGCGATGAGCCCTGAGTGACACAAACAACAAACCGTCCTCACTGCCGTCGTCATTATCATCACCATCATCATTATCATTATTACCGACAGCAGCAACATCAACAGTGTGTCAGCACTATGCTTGGACAGCTACAGCAAATTACAGCTCACTCTGATAAAACACCTCGAAATCTAATTTGGTCATGATCTAAGAGTGGAACGAATGAATGAATGTTTTGCTCACAGGTTAACTTTAGAAAAAATAATTTTGAAACAATTATACAGGGAGAACAGATATTTTACATGGATGAGATGTAGCTCCTGCAAGATACAAAAAAAGACAAACTCCAGAGGTAAGAGTGAATTAATATAAAAAAGAAGGAAGGTTGAAGGAGTGAGCCTCTTTGCCTCTCACTCTGACAGAGTAAATAGAGGAAAAGTAAAAAAGAAATATTCTTACGTCTCAAAATCTGACAGGCTGGGGTCATCTGACGTCTGGCTTAAATCGCCTGGAACCTGGAAAAAAAGATTGATACTGAGTAAGAAATATGCAAAAGAAAGACATTCATTACATATACAGTACAAACTCATACACAAATATGGCCCATACACACACAAACACAGATATGCAAGTGATTCTGCGGTTGCCAGGGGGTACGTGGAAACATTGTGGAGTAGATCAACTAATTTGAAATAATAAAAAAAATGTTTGTGCTATGGAGCAAAATAAATAGCCAGATAAGATTACAAGCTACCGATAAGCTACAAGCAACAAGAGGCCTGCACAGCACACACCTCCCTCTGACCTGAGTCAGTAACACCTGAAGTGAACACCATATGCTGTGAATGAGAATACATAAAACCAAGTTCAAATATTTAGATAAAATTAAATAGTTGAAATAGTTAGCTAAAAGTACTGATTTAATGGTTTAAATGGTTAGCTACAAGTAATTTATAATCAGTAGCTAAATGTACTGGATAAACAATTTAAATAGTTAGCTAAAAGTAATAAATGGTTGAAATTGTTACTATATCTAACAATTCAAATAGTAAACCAAAAGTACTATATAAACAGTTGAAAAAGTAAACTAAAAGTAATGAATTTTTTTTTTGAAAAGCTATAAGTAAAGGGAAAATGGTTAAAATGTCCAGTGATAGAAGTTCAAATGCAAATTTGACCAAACCAACCTAAAGAATGACAGTTGAAAATTGTAACAATATCCACTTTTGTAGTATAAATAACCTCCACTTTAAAATCAATTGAAAAGAACACATTTGGAACATGACTGGTGGTGTCGATCGAGGGGTACTTGAGTTCATCTGACAGGGCTGTTGGGTACGTCAGACATCTGGAATACCTATTCGTGCACATACGCGTTGTGTGTGATGCTGTTATTGTTGATGAGTATCCTCAGTTAGCAGTGGTTATCCTAATCTGACACCCTCTATGCAATTGTGTGTGCGAGTTATGTTGGTGTGTGTGTGTGTGTGTGTCCATCTTCCCTCCGTCTCTCTCCCACAGAGACTAAACCTGGGCTTGAACATAGCCCCCTTCAGTGGGGTCCCCAGCCTCCAGGCTTTGATCAAACCCTCCAAGAGACACACACGCGCACACACACACACGCACACACACACACACGCGCGCACACACACACACACACACACACACACACACACACACACACACACACACACACACACACACCATGAAAGAAAGGAGGAGTGAGAGAAGGACAGAAAGGCAGTGAGGAACAGAAGCAGAGAGAAAGTGGCCCAGGTTTGGTCAACTGCAGTAGCTCTTGGGAGCTGGATGCATGCAGCAATCAGGAGCCAGAGATGGACACACACACACACACACACACACACACACACACACACACACACACACACAGAGTGAGTGGTCCAGCAGAGCAGGGCTGAAGTTAGGGGATAAGAGGTCCTATCTTCAGCCTGGGGCTCCCATCACTGCCGCTGTATCAACTCACACTGTGGGCAGTGTGTGTGTGTGTCCAAACTGCTTCGAGCTCTCCTGAGCATGACCAGATGTTGGCATTCTGCGTGTGTGTGTTGTTATTGTAGAGGACAACTTTGAAAGTGCTGAGAAAAAATAGTTTGTCTGAACTACCCTTCAACAGAAGAAAATGATAGTTAGCATTAGCAGTGATAGCCACCGTGGTTGAACGGACACCAAAAGAGCACCACCTACAGAAAATCAAACAGAAAAGTAGAAAGATGTGAGCACACACTGTTTGACTGACAGATTATCTCTGGGAAAGCGCCAAATGTAAAAAATGAAAACAGAGGAATCTCACAGATGACAAATTCAAGTAAAATGCAGTTAACCGTTATTGGCAGCAATTGACCGTAGAGAAAAATGAGCAGAGGACCACTGCAAAAACAAACAAGAGGAGATGAAAAATCAAAAAAAAACACTAGGAGGAGAGTAGAGAAAACGGCAGGGTGACAGAGAGGGGAGGCAGGAGGAAAAAAAGAGAAAACCTGCAGAGAAATCAGATGAGTGGGGACATCATTGTGTTCGCATGTTTTAGTGTGTGTGTGTGTCTCCAGTCACTCACCGGTCCTCTCAGGTCAATGAGTTCCTGTCTCATCTGGACTATGAGGTGGTCTTTGGCCATGAGGGAACGGTACAGACGCTCATTAAACTCTATCAACTCACCGTGCATCTCGGCTACCTGCAGCGCACACACACAGACAGAGGAACAAAACACACAAAAAGGCACTTAAATTAAATCATGCTGTAGAACTCTGTTATATAATACACAATTATGTCCAAAAAAAAAATGGACAATAGAAAATCATGTAAACACATTATGTATAGCGTGAGAACATTCAAAAAATACAATTCTCCGTTTCAATTTAACACACAAAAGGCAGAAGCACTCCAGGTGAGACGTAATGAATGTCGACAACAGGACAGATTCTGGGAAACAGTCAAACCCCGACAGAGATGGGAGGGATGGAGGGATGGAGGGAGAGAGGGGTGAGAGACATAGAGAGAACAGATAGAGAAAGAGTGAGTGGGTGAAACCAGTTCATATCCTAAACAGTCGGACTCCTACAAGACTGCTAATCAATTGTCATCAGCTCTAACTAACCTTGAAGTGGTGTTATTCACAACTGTTTGTATGTGTGTGCTCATGCAAATATGGCCACGCAATTCTGTGTGTGTTCCCCGGCCTGTCTGCCTAACCAGGCTGGACAGTGTGGACAGGTCTCTGTCAGGAGACTGACAGCTGTGACACACACTGTGCTGTATGGAGGACACCTGCTGTCACAGCCGCTTCGGCAGAGCGCCGTCGCCGGCTGACAGGTGAGCCGGGCCGCTGCGCCACTGTTGCTCCAACACCGACCTTCATACATTAACTTATTCACATCCCATTTAAGAGCCCACACACTGCCATAGAGAAGGAGAGGCTTCTTATGTAATAATAACAACAGTGATGATGATCATTATAAACTTGATTTATCACACTTGAAACACTGAATACTTCACAAAATAGTTTTGTGAATAAGCAGGATGGTTTATTTAATAAAGGCTACATTGAAAGCAGCAGGAACTTAACATAAAAAGTATGTATAGGGAGGACAACAATTTCTTATTTAACCAGGTGAGTTCCATTGAGGTTGGAGACCTCTTTTGCAAGGGAGACCTGGCCATTTTACTCCTGGCTACAGCTTATTCACCTAGTTAAAGGACAGGTTCACATTTTTTCAAGTCTATCTTAATAACTTACCATCACTGTGAGGTTGCCAGGCAAACAGCACTTCAGAAAGTGACTGCTCCTGGCCAAGAAATAGTCCCACATATATCCCCCCGAAAAACCACAAGCTGTTGTTTTTACACTTAGTTATTTTTATGCATTAAACAAACGATAGAACGTGTTTTAGAGGTGCTGGAAGGTGGATTTTGTTACCTCCGCGCCAGCTGTTTCCCTCTGTTTTAGTTTATGCTAAGCTAAGCTTTACCGGCTGCTGGCTGTAGACAGACATGAAAGTGGTATCGATCTTCTCATCTATTTCTCGTCAAAAAAGTGATTAAGCCGATTTCCCAGAATTTCAAACTATTTCTTTAAAACAACACTCACATGCCCGCCTGTACATTCAAACAGTTTTTGGTCATCGAAATAATTCCTTCCTAATGCGATTCTAATGGGAGAGATTCACCGGACAGTGCTTCCTTGAGCTACAGTGGAGGAATATTAACACAAAGATGGAATTTTCGCAGGAAAAATACTAGAACTTTGAAAGATACTCTTTTCGCTATAGTGGATTTTGCCCCCTCTTACACTGGAACCACAATAGGAGGAGATCTCTTCACAGCTACTATTGACAGGAGGAAGAATTACAGCAACCAAAGCCTGTTTTAAAGCGGTTTAATAAGACAGACTTAAAAAAATGCGAACTTATCCTTTAAGGTGGACTGCAGTCACTGCCAGGAGCCAGTCTGCAGCTCTGTCTATCAAGCCTTCTTCCCTTAACTTGCAATCTACAGTATGACCCTGTCAAACACTGATGCCACTTAGAGGTGATGCTACTGTGGAATTTCAGTAGAACACATTTAATGAATATTTCAAAATTTTATAAAATTTACTGAATTCAGTAGTATTGAAGTCGTTTCAAGCCTTCAGTTGCCATGGTAACCCTATTTCAAATATACAGAAAGCAAGGCTACAGTACATGTGTTGTCCCCACCTCTGGAGCAGGCTGCCTCTGGGCCAAATAGTTACAAGCATGTCTCCTTCTGCAAACTCAAATATGAATGCCCTCCATTGGGCCAAAGAGTAAAAATTTTTAAAAATATGTGTGATTAAGAGACAATGCAACGTAATAATGATACATAAATAAAAACTTACAAAAAATAGGAGTTTAAAGGTGGCCCAAATCAAATGTGCTACATAAAAATTCGTCTACGCATGAGTGTTCTAAAGGATGATACTGAATTCACTTAGCCCTAGCTCCTGAGGCAAGGTATTCAGTATAACAGGGGCCCTGATGGCAAAAGAGTAATCATATTTAGTCTTCACTCTCGAATGCAGTTTTCATCACCACAAAGCAAGGCCACAGGAGCACAGATCACACTCTGGACACTGTTTTCAGAATCAAGACGTTTCGGCTCCCATCCGGAAGTCATTCTCAATTGTGAAAATGTTCTGAGAATTCACAATTGAGAATGACTTCCGGATGGGAGCCGAAACGTCTTGATTCTGAAAAGTCAGATGACTACGACTGAAACCTTTTCTACGATGGAACACTCCTGGACGAATGAGGGACTACACCGTATTAAGATATGACGTTTTTCACACGCCATCGCTAACTTAGGTGGAGATGTTAAAATGTTGTTTGTGTGGTCTCTTCAGATAGCACTGCTTCAATTACTAGTCGCTACATGCTTAATGTCTTTTTAATCAAACGTATAAGATGCACTGCAACAGAGGCTTTAGACAGGCGAAGTCGTTAACTGCATAAATCAATCTGTTAGATTTATATTAACAGAAACCAAACAGCCTGAGAGGACTGAGAGAGAATGTTAAATACACTGGACAAAAGACATAATTACAATTAATTGGGTGTTCAATAGGCAGAATCTGAGTAACATTATAAAGGCTTCACCCAATGTGACGCATCAAGCGACTATAGTGCACAACCGCTCTCACAAACTAATCATACCACAAATAACAATAAAATGTTTATTGTTATATAATAACACTACTAACACTAGTCTCCTGCAATCAATCAATTCCTCTCATCAACACAACAGCTGCTATAATAAAAGAAAGTTTTACAGAGGAAACCCTGCTTTGATTTGCATGTCTGTCGGTCTTTGTTTCTCATTATTACTGTTTAACAGCAGCTCAGAAGTTATGAAGTGAATAACAATGTGTGCATCCTCAGGCAGGCTATTAAATCTCTCCACTGTCAAATACAACTTGAGCTCTATAGACAGTAATTCATCCATAGTATGAAGTAAAGAGGTTGCAACAAGTCTGGGAGGTTTGGAGCTGATTTCAGCAACAATCATTTTATCTTAAAGTATCTTTTTTTTTTTACTTAAAGGTGAGAAATACTGGAAAATTAAATTTCACTTTGAGGACTACACATCACAAATATAGGTACTTCTAAACTGGGACCATGGGAATCAAATTGCATCAAACCATTTGGGCTCAGTTGATCCCCTGCCTTGCCACATTTTATTTTAACTTAATAAAAAAATGTATCAACGTGTTCAGTCAATATCTACATGTCCCTAAACAACTGAGACTTCAGAAATCTCAGGATCAGATAGGACCGCAAAGCAATAAAACACCGTTGATGGTAATCTTAGAACATAAAACATAACCGACTCCAGCTCAAAAATGAAAACCCCCAAAACTGACATCTTAATGTTTCTGTTTGTATCATGAAAGAACCCTTGTTTGTTTAAAAAACTAAGGACACCCAAACACACATTTTTAAGTCAAGTCCTCCTGTCATTTTCAAGTCAGGGAACAGGAAGTGCACACCCATGGTTGCACCCTAAAACACTCTGACTGTCCTCGACACGCCAGCCATTCATCACCTCTATTTATTTAGCCGCCCCAACTCTTAAATAGGACATTATAAAAGAGGGAATTAATTTTAAGCGTGAAGAAACCCAATTAATTTTCAGTGAGAGGGAGCTAATCAGTTAGTCATTCTCCGGCCGTGCATGTGTGTGTGTGTGTGTCTGCATGTACAGTATAGTATGTGTATGCCCATGTGTTGGCTTGTGTGAATGTGTATTTCTGTGCATGATAATTTTACAAAAAAATGGTTGTCTATATTGAGCAGTGGTTGTGTTGCCTCCATGCTAGCGTTGCCAATTTGTTTAAACAGGCAAGTTCATCTTCTTTGCTGTTATTAACGCAGGGTCATTAAGATGCACAACCAAGTTTCAGTGTTCATTGACACATGCCTGGACCTTACATGTAATGGACATTACTCAGTTGCATTATCCCACTCTCTAGCTGGCCTTTCTCTAGCCGAGGCCACCCAAAAAGCTAGATTTGCATCAGCCAATAGCTATCTGCAGGACAAGGGCTAATTAGTGGCTGCAGAAATATCATTCACATTACAAAATATATGAGAAAAAAAGAAATCAGTACAGCACAAGGTGATTATGGAGACTTCAAAAGAACGAGTTAGGTTTAGTTAACTGCCCACATGATTTAAACAATATAGATACAAAATACAAAAAGACAACATGACAATGGCATAAATTGGATCCAAAGAACATGGCATACAAACTACAATTAATGAACAAACTAGGGAGATATTTATTCTGACAGTAGTACAGACTAGTGCATTTTAGTGTGTGTGAGCATGTGCAATCGTGAGAATACAGCATGTGTGTCTACTTTCACTAAGTCTTTTCCTCCCGACACTCACAACCAGGAACTTGTTAGTCTTGAAGGTGATGGACTGGCTTACAATTTCCTTTAAGCCAGTGCAGTTTCAAGTTGAAAAGCTTTCAGTGTGAAACCATAAAAACATCACAATAAACCTGACAGCTCAAAAAGTCAGCAAAGTAGAAGTCTGACAGGCTGTTGTTGCCTGCTTAAGGCTACAGCCTATCTGGAGCCTTGAAGGCATGGATGTGTGGCTCAGGCAGGGCACTCCCAAGGCCATCCTACAATCAAAGACCAAAAGTGACCAGAATGTGTTGAAATGTCCCACCTGGACAGCTGGGACAGGCAAAAATCAGCAACTGTTCTTTTTGCAGTCCCACGAGAAGAAGTCAGGTGTATTTCCTATCTTAGTAACTGGAAAAAGTAAATTACAGTATCATCTTATGCAGCTAGTAACAATCAAACACTTTAAGTACAATGTCCTTGTCATGGGCTTAGCATGGAAACTTCTCAAGTTAAAGCGCGTAACTGTAACCCATTAATGTAAGGAACTTGAATGCATGTATGGAAGGTTTAAAGGTACCCTGTAAAAATTTTGATCACTAGTAGTTACTATGGAGCAATGTTTTGATGAATGAGCCCCCATTTTGTTTGTATATTGTGCACAACAACGCATACATTATGCATGCACGTTAGCAATGTGATACACATTCCTGCTGCCAATTTAAAGCTATTCCACTGATTGACAGTTGGTGGCCGTAATGTGCCAAGAAACGTAGCAACGTGCCAGGAGAGGCAGGGAAGAAGAAGGCTGCTAGCAAGCAAACATGGATGGAAACAATGCAGGTTTCAATAAATATATATATATATATATATATATATATATATATATATATATATATATATATATATATATATATATATATATAAAAATCAGCTTTTCAAATGTTTTTGAGGAAGGAAATGTATTCGATATGCTTGTTAGGCATCAAGAACACACACAATACATTTTGGTGAGGAACAGTTAATGTAAACTTAACTTTGTTTGTTTAGAGGAGAACTCCACAGGGTACCTTTAATTAGCCAAAGCCAAAGTTGAACTGGTTATATTGCTGGAATCAAGTTACTTTGCAATCAATTAGATTTTCTTGTGTAGGAATAAACAAAGCAAACGGTCATTGGATGTATTGTAAGAATGTGGACAATCAGATTAAAAATAATCTAGCCAAAACTAGAAAGATATACATATGCTTCCTCTCAGTATACATTTTCTTTACAAAAAATGGTAATTTTGTAATGTAACAAAGAAAAGTAATATATATTACTTGGCTGAACAAGTTGAAACAAGACTGTAACTCTTTCCATGTTTTGAAACTTTGGTACTTAGGCAATTTCTCTTAAATAAATATAATTTGTACTTGTTTGTACTGTACTGTTCACAGCATACCTGGTTTTGCTAAGTGAGAGTAAGAACTGAAACTTTGAAAGGCAAAAATAATTCAGTGATCTGACCCCAATATGATTAATAATGACAACTGTACTACATATTGAATGCTCTGCAGTAAACAATACTGTTTATGTTGGTTATTCTCTATGTAACAAAGACAAATTAGTATTATCTAGTTTATACAACACTACAAAGTGGAACTATATAGCTTAAAAAGTAAATACAAAGCAAAGTTTAATTTTGTTGTAAGAAACAGGCTCGGCTCAGCTTTTATTGGCTCAAACTTGAAAATAGTGATTATTATGTAATCTGTCATACATACAGGGTTGGTTTGGTATGATGCAACTGTCGGGACTGCTGGAGTCATCACAGCTAACTGCCACCCAAGTGATGCTGACCCCACGCTCTCTTACTGTTCAAAAGCACACATGCAGACCTCATCCTCCTCCTCTGGGCTCCTCTCCCATCTTTACGGAATCTCTTTGTGCCTCTTCCTCTCCTCTCCCCCTGTGTATGATCTGATCTGAGCTGTGCCAAGCTGAGCTGGCCTGAATAAAAAGCCTAAGAAAGCCCTGGCTGAGCGGAACCCCCGCAAAAAAAGAGACGAAGAGAGAAAAGGAGAGCAAGAGCAGCAGTGGTATAGCTGAGCCGAAACCTAATAACCTTAATTAGACGGGACACATAAGATGAATGGGGTGGAGCTAAATAAGGTCAAGAGGAAGGACAGAATATGAAAACACATCAATGTTTTTTCACACAGACAGACAGACAAGGGTAAAGAAAAGGACAGAGACAGAGACAGATAGGTGAGAGCTGTTAACAGTGCTTGGGGTCACATACAGTACAGTGGCAATGTTTACCTGCACAATAAAGTCTTTTTGCAACCTAAGCACTCAAATGGTGACCCCTCAATGCAAGTACACATCAAAATCAGAGGGTCCCTGTCTGGACTCGAACAGGGGACCCTGCGGTTAAGTACACACTAAAAAATCCATTCTTATTATATTTCTAATTTTAAGGGGGTTTCGTAGATGTTTTGTTTAGTAAAGAAGATACAGAAGCAGGTACAGTAATGCAAACTAACCTACTGTCTGAAAAACACCATGTCACATTCTGCATGTATTTGTATATTTCATATTTTGGGCACTTCATATTTATTTCCCTGTTTCAGTGTACAGTACTTTAAAAAAAACCACACACACTTTTTTTAACAATAATTTTTCAGACATTTTTGCAGTTTGCTGAATGTTGAAAGGAGAGAGCAACTGTAAACATAAGAGGGTGACATACAGTACAACAAAGATCATGAGCTGGACTGGTACCAATGTTACTGTTACTGTTACATGGTATGCATTATAGATAACCAGGCCACCACAACACACACAAACAGACCCTCCCAAATCCATACAGGATCTCAAAAATTCTGAATTACTGATAGTCAGACATGTACATAATCTATTCTGATTTAGCCTTCCTTCTAATTGCTTCAGTCTTATATATCATTCCTTGACTCATCTTAAGTTTGCACATGCTCCCCAAAATACAGTCTAAATATCTAATTTAAATCTTTTCTGATGAAAATACTTCTTTGAAAATATTTTATGTAATACTTCCTCAAGTGAAATCCTGGGCCTTTCCAATTTAACTGAAACATTTCTTAAAAAATTCTATGTTCACATCTTCAGGATATGATGTCATGTATTGTGATGTTATATAAAACCTATTGGCAGGTTGCTCTTAGAGTTCATATTATAACCGGGACCATTTGATAGTGGGCAGGACACCACGACTTGAAAGGCATGGCAGAAGGGAGACCCAGTCGCAGGGTATCAAAGGTTCATTTCAACATCTCAAACCGGGTGAGACCTCAAAGAGAATACGGCCAATACTGGGTTACTTTGTAAATGTAAATGCAGCTTGTGTCTCTATCTGTGTTTCTGGCTCACTTCAGCACAGCTGCTCCTAAACAGGAACATGGCTGAGAGATGGGGAAAAAAGAAGAAAAAGAGGGTGAGAAAGGACCCAATATAGACATCACAAGCTGTGCTGTCCACTCTGAACTGAGGTGAAAAAAAGATACAGAGAGAGAGAGATGAGTTAAGAAGTGTGAGCACATGAGAGCGGCAGATGGACCAATAGAAAAGACAGAAATGGGAGTTTATAGAAAAGGCTAAATCTGGCCCATGGTACAGACGTAGCTCTTTGTCACTGCTGCATCACACAGCGAGCTCCATGAGCACTTGGATCACACATTTTTTGGTTATGTAGTATTATTACTTTGGAACATCGCAGTGATGACAATGTTAAAGTACAGTCTGTCAGCTTTAATTTCAGGGTGTTTTCATCACAACCGGATGAACACTGAGAGAACTAAAGCCCTCTCTTAGTGCATGTTCTCCCAGTCTTTACGTGCCACAAGTATTTGGACAGATTAAGATTAGGTTTACATTCAAAAAGTAGTCACTTTCACTATCAAGAGCCCACATTTTAATATACACTGACAGGACTTTGCCAGTATGAAGATAGAGGATTAAAATGCCAGTCAGTTGACAGCTGTGGATAATCGCAGCACATGGCAAAGTATGTTGTCACATATTTGTGCATGAATCTGTGCTCTTATGATGCTAAAACATTGACAGTATGGTTGTTGAACAGTGATTGTCCGATCATAGCTTAGCAAATGTAACTGGGCATGGCTGGTCGCTCAAGCTTTAGATTTCTCTGCATGTTGCAAGCGGTATGCATGGGGCTATAGTAAAAGGAACCCTCAGCATTGAAATTGTTTGGAGGGAGGTATCTTTTTTTTAGCCTTTCCAAAACCAAAAACACAAGAGTAAAAGTGTAAAGGATGGATTAAACAGTGTGTTTATCTGCTCTAACATAAGCTGCAGTTGTTAGCATGTCGGGCTAACCAGCTTACTACCTACAGTAGTAATTGAGCATTACTTTAGAGGCCAAGGAGCACATCATTAACTAACTACATCAGTTTGTAAGGTTAGAGATTATGTAAAAAGAAAAGCCCTGTTCACGAGTAGCACATCAGTCGTATTTACCCCACTGTGTGTGCTGGTCCTGGATGCTATCAGAGTTTAGGCTAACGTTAACTAACCCAAGCCAATGTTACCCAAGATAATTTACCTTTGCCAAACACATTGGTTGGTCCTCATCCTAAAAGCTTCTTTTCTTGTAATGATGAAAGTGAAAACACACTGTTTGAAAATACAAATGGAACAAATATGTAAACTAAGCAGCGAAATTGCTGTTTCTTTATTTAGCCTTACATGTCTACAGCTTTAGCCTCAATATTTAAGTTTGTTATCATGTATGTAACCATCAAGTACATATTTAAGAGACCTTTTACAAGACTCTCATTTTAAAATGAGTCAGATTGAAACATTAAAAAGTCAGGCAGAGCCAGCATTTTACAAACAATTCATGGAGCTAAAGTTAGCTTAATTAGCTAACCAGCTACAGCTGACAAAATTTGCCAGCGAGAGTTGTCATTACAAGCAACAAAATAGACAGTTCTGGGCTAGAGATGAGAAGGTGCTTTTGCCTACTTCTGTCTGAAATTAATGACACATTGTTTCAAAAATTATTACGAATTTCGAGGGGTAAATCTGACACCGTTTTCATTGTAAACTGTATATGTGCCATGTGAGAACAGAAAACTTGACAAGGTGTAGCAACCGTAACTAAAAGGGGACTTTCAAACCTTACACTCCTGCTGTAGATCTTCAGTAGCAACATGCATGACTCCAGAAGTCATTTCCCCACTGAGCTCTGAGCACTGAGTAGCAGAGATGAGCTGCATGACTTTAACATACATGCACATCTTCAAGCTCCATATCAGGAACATTAAGTTTTAATACCGGTGTGATGACTTTACTGTGCTGTAGTTCTTAAATGATTCATCCAAATAGGAATTAAATTCCCACAAATTGTGACTGAAACACTGAAATCATTATTCCATTTAGCTTTTGCATCCAAAAGCATGAGGAAAAAAAATGTTTCTTTCCCAATCTGGACATGAACATCCTTCCATGGAGTCTTACAAAACATAAATAAATGAAGCAAAAGCAAATTTAATAAAACCTAGGAAGGCTTTTGTACTCAGAGCATGTGGGAACACTTCAAAGCAGATTCACCTGCATTATTCTGAGAAGAATAGCATGCATTATGCAGTATTTTGGCTTTTCAAGAGTCACATTCACATGCATTACACAGCAAAGACAACAGGCATTATACAGGCATATCGGTTCATATTCTCCCAGTTATTACTGCGTCTCCCATCTGAACAGAGGAGATTCTGAGTTGGTGGCTTGTAATTGTTGTTCTTGTTCTTGATGTTGTTTATGGTTAATTAATGAGCTTGTGGATCAAAGGGAGAATCCTTGATCCCACTGGAAGTTTCGACCCATATCTCTTCTCTATCCTCCAAAAGCACTCTCCCTCTACTTATCAATACAACACAGCAGATATAAAATACACGATAGGAAAACAAAACAAAAAAAGATCTGCTGTAACTGCATAGTCACAAGACTCCTAATGTAGATAGAGTCTGTTTGTTTATTGGATGTGAGTCAGATGACTACTGAACAATATAGGTTAGGATGATCCAGCCTTTGAGCTACACACGAGTTAGTTTATAGCACTACTGTATGATGTAATGAGCAAGGACTTACCTTCTAAATCTAAATTACGTACACTTTCAAGGCACTTTCTAATGATGCACATTTGCAGGTGTCTTGAGTAGGAGTATACTGCTCCATAGCAATGACTGACCACACCATACTGTCTCTGCACAGGTTTGATAGGGTTATTTTACAACAGCTGCTGCAAACTCTGTCTTTTAGAAATGGTTATGGTTAACACATTCAAGCATCGTAACACATTTCGTTCACAAGCCAAACGGACAAATTACAAAACAGTATTAGTTTGCACTGTGATATTATCTCTTCAAGCAATTCTATTGGATCTCCACTCTAATTAGTTGGTTAACCCATATTGAAAAAACAAACAAAAACAAAAACAAAGTAACTTGTATCTTAGACCTGTTGAATTTGACCTGTTTAATTTGATGGTCATCAACAGAGATTGATAAAAGTCATACAAACTATTTCATGTCTCTTCAAAGCCCCTGAAAACCTTTATACCTAAATAAGCAAAACCAAAGCTGAAAAAAACATCTTTAGGTAGCCTATTATTCATTAAGACTTCAACGCTCAAACACTCAGCTAGTCTGCATCATCACGACTGTGTGGGTGCTTTGATCAGAGGTGATGGACAGGGATCAAACAACACACCAACTCTTCTTATTATTATGATTAAAATGTTGCTAAATGCTGATTTGTGGAAGGAGGTACGTGACATCACCTTTTTCCAGCTGAGCCTGGCCCACACTTAGCAGTAAATGCATTTCCCTCCATCCAGAAATCCTAATAAATAAATAAAAAACGTTGAAATATTGCAAACAAAGTTTTTACGCTTGGCTAAGGTTGGTGTATCAATAAAGGCAAAATGCAACAAAATGCAATGGAAACAGGCTTAGCGAATAAATCCTGACATAAATGAAGCATGTGACTTAAACGTCCAGTTAAGCTTCAGCTCCACTACAGCAGATCTGTGTGGATCAATAAGGAGAGTTTAAAGTTCCACAAACTAAAACATGAAACAAATAGAAATGACATTATATCGTCTTGTTGCGCCGTCTTCTTCTGCAATGGTTTAATTAGCGCCACCAAATGTTTATTTTGATGCGGCCAACGCCTAATATTTGCGTAACAGTATGGGAATGCACATTAATTAGCATTTTAATTTGCTGATTTTCTGGAAGTTTGGCTAAAATTTGAACTAAATTTGGGTGGAAACTTGGCTAGTGCACTCTAACTTCTGTCTGAAAATCGTGTGTTCGTGGAGGACCCCGTAACTCATACTAAGAAGCTGATTGAGAACAGAAATTTTCAGGGCCTATAATGCCATGATTTGTTTAGATTTCCAAGCAAAAGTATTTATATTGCAGTACCTGCACTTCCAGTTGCCCCCATTAAGTTTGATACACATACATGTGTAATTTGCTTTAATCCAATTTGTTGTTCATAAACCTAAAGACTTTAGTTTCTATCAAAAGTTTCTTAGTTATTTGAGCGTGAAGGTTTATTCTTGACCTTGGGAGCAGTAGTTTGACAAAATAATCTTAACTCAAGGTCCACAAACAAGCTTTTTTTCCCCATCAGCTTTCAATAACATCTCACAGTCTTTATGAGCAAATGGAGTTTGCTGAGTTGTCATAGTGTGGGTTCAGCTGTCACGTGACCTAAGTATGGAACTGCGTATGCAACGTGTTATCAGATGGTCGTTTATTTGTCTTTTGTTGCCAGCTTTTCCTTGAACTTCACTTTGGTTTGTAAACTAGCAGCAATAGGTAGGATTAAGTCTAAGGATTAAGTTCTTAAAAAGATTTAAATTGGTTTCCTGAAACACAAAGATACCCCTGATTTCACTCGAGAGGAGTCCTTGAATGTCTCTTTCGCAACGGCCAGAAGTGGCTTGAAACATTTCAGGTGAGTTTGAAAATCTGAAGTGCCTGAGGACAGGTAGTCTTAACCTTCATCTCTGTTTCGTCGAAAACCACAGCAGAGAAATCCTCCATCTCTTGGACTCCCTCCTTCATCATTTTCAGCTTGCTCGCCTGTGGCTGCTTTAATAATTTTAGAAATGCATTCTGAGCCTATGACAACTGAAAGACATTGACAATAACAAAATTGACAACACCCTGACATCATTCTATAACAAAGGGCACAACATACAGTAATGATAACAAAATGCCAAATCCATGGTGTTATCATTTAAGTTTCACAATTGATTAAAAATGTAATTAAAAATGAACAGTCAAATGCTGGTGAGTGTGAATGATTTGCAGGCCCATGAGTTCAGAGGTGGTTCTGTACACCTTCAGACTGACACCAACAGCTTGTGTGCACTGATAAGAGGATGTGTTACATCACTACCTGCCCACCTTTTCCTTATCACTCGAGCCTCACAGATAAATGTCATGCAGTTTCGCTGTTTCTCAGAAACCTCAGTGGACATGTTAACTGCATTATGTAATTTGTTTTTATTACTCACAGACAATGAAAAGCAACACGCAATGAAGTTGAAAATTAAAATGCTTGTGCCTCTATCCCCTCGAGTTGTTGTAGTTTCGCTTTTTTCCCTCTTTGTTTTTATCTCTCTCTGCATCCGTCTGTCTTTCACTCATTTTCTTTTTTCATCATTTGATTGCCTTTCCTTTCATTTCAGGCACCGGTCCACTGGGAAATGTTAAAGTGCCCTTCCACTCTGATAGCTTTTTAAACCCACTCAGATCAGACATCCATGCAGATTCATGTGAAAAATCCGACTCATTCGGACAAGAATTTGCACGTCTGGTGAATAATATGCATATTCACCAGACGTGAACACACCTCATATCACTTTCTCACTGTCACAGCTGAGAAGTGAAGGAGTAAGAAGCATGAGGAAGCGAGTGAGAAGGCGGCAGGAGAAGAGAAGGTCCTGGAGTCATCAGAGGGTAAAAATAAATACTTACTTCCTCCTCAAGTCACTGCTGTATATCAGGTTACAGTCTTAGTCAGTTTGGTTAAAAGTGGGTTTAAGGTTGAGCAAAACTAGGGGAAGTAAAACAGAAGACATGAATGATAAGAGAAATCAGGTAGGGAAATAAATGTGTGGCCCAAGAGTGGAAAGGAAGTCTGGAATCACTGGAGGTGTGAGAAAGGGAAGGAGTTCACATACGCATTAACAATACGGCCAATTTCCAAAGCACCTCACCTACTCTGTATGTCTTTGAACAGGACGAAACCTGCAGAAACCAAAATACAAACACTGGGAGAACATCAGAACTCCACAAAGTGTGCCCTGCTGGTTAAATCACAGACCTTCTTGCTTTGAGGTGACCACTGAGCCCTACTTCTGACTTAATTAGCAAAGTTTCTAAGTCTGTGAGTGGGCAGTTAGCCAATAACAATTCAGAAATGTGTCACTTAACAGCTGCTCGGACAGCTGTTTAGTGACATGAGGTTCAACTACGTTCAATAATTAGAAAGGATCTGCAAATAGAAATACAGCACAAAGGAACTGCCATTACTAACAATATTTTTATATAAACAATGGATCAAGAGACTAGGTGTCATGTGAAAGGGGCTGCTCATCTGCTGGATGTGTGAATTAGCAACTGTTTGCTAATGAATTTTCCACAACAACAAGTGATCATACTGTATGCTGTGTTATGTTTTCTGTTTATTCCGCCACCTACAAGTGGCCAAAAAAATATACTAATCCAACTTTAAAGATAAGTGCACTGTAAAAAGGACTGGGTGATGGAGGGAAAATATTATCTATTGATGACAGTCAAAATCTATGGCCAATGGATTTTCCCCCCTAGATTTAAATGAGTACAATAAGTGCTTTTATATTTCACATTTGATGCCTTGAATGCTGCAATCAGTAGTTTCAATGGAAGCTGCAATATGGGGGCATAGCCTGTACAAAGTCCTACAAAGCATACAACAACTCACCTGCAGCGCTGCACTGTGGCCTTTCACAAGACATCACATGGGTGATGTTCTGTTTAAAACCTCCTTACCCCCAACCCAAAGTCACTGGCCATTGGCAGTTAAAGGGGTGACAGAATTTGCCCTATTGCCCAATCCTACTTTTAAATTGCTTTTATTTAGGTCATTTATCTTATCTAAGACTTTTTATTGCCCTGTGCACAGTGCACATATGAACAAAAGAGGATGAGGAGGAAAAGAGCATAGAGCGCCTTGAGATTTAGCTCAAATATAAACAAAGTCAAAGTCAACACAACACATTAGCATCATTAAATTAAAACTAAACTAGGTCACAAACACGGACGTGTTTCCCAGGTTAATGAAGGCTGAGCCCTGTCCAATATTTATTTGTGTCTGGCAGGCCTGTATGTATCCAACAAGGCTTGATGTGACATTTTCAAAAATCAATAACTTGTTGGGTCAGATTTTGTCTCAGTCGCTGCAGCGAGGCAGCTGAAACAGGAGTGTTGACAGCTACTCATGTAAATGGCACAATTTCTGAATCTTCGCATCGGGACTGACAGTAGTGCTGCTGACCCTGAATGCACGAACACATACACACACTAACACAATAATTATATATCGCCCCTTACCCCATTTTATACAAATATTACAACTGTGTTCCACTGTCCCTCTGACGCCTATTAAACCAGATTGCTGACAACGTTGGTGGTGAACAATAATGTTCCTCCCCTGGGGTCAGCCACTTTCACATTTTACTATATTTCCGCTAGACAACTTGTTACACATCAAGGATAAGGAAAACGCTTATGTTCTGCATGACAGGCTTATTTAAACAAAGCCATCACAAGCGTGGCTGGTCTGGGTCCAAAGGAGAGCCTGTGCTGCGATTGTGTCCCACACTGATTCAAGCTCGCTGTGAAAGCCCAATTGAGACTGACAGCCGAGCAAATGGACAAATAAATAAGTAAACACCATTAAAAATGCACCACACATACATGTGCATAAATAATTAAAACATATTTTTGGCAAACACAGGCAGAATTATTTCTTATTAAAGAAATATAAAACCGTGGATTAATTAATCATGTATATGCCCCCCATTCCTCACTACCCGTTAGAATACATGGACGTTGCCTTTATTTTCCTCTGCCGATGTCATTCTAACTGGGAGTGTTTCCTAATTGCTCAATCTAACAGGAAACTGGACACAACTCCCATCATCCGTCACACAGCTGGTAACATTATGCCTGATGTCCAGTTATTAGAGCTCTTCGCCATGCACTGCAATCACTATTTTTGATAATAACTTGCTAAGGGAATAGCTCTTGATGTTAAAATTTTAAATCAATGCAGCTGCAGAAAGAACAAGTACTTAGGTGAGAATTTTCCATTCCCCTGCACAGCTCTCACAAGGCTGAAAAACTTAAAAACATGTTTTATCTGTATTCTTTCTTTATCTTTGCTTGCTAATATACCAATTCAGGTATTTCTCAATGCAAAGCTCCAAGTGGCTCCGTAACATCAATAAATCAGTACCACATGTAAATCAAATTACTGTCAACAAACAAGATCATTGGCCCCTACACTATTTTTTGTATTGTGTGGCAGCAGCTGGGACTTGCACTATTCATCTAGAGCAAACAGAGTGAATGCTGTTTGAGGTTCTGGCACTGGCAGATGATACAGAGAGTGAAATGCAGATGGAAAAGTCATGTTTATCCTCTTCAGTAAAACAAACAGGATAAACCTTAGACTGAAGAATCAACTTCCTCTTTGGAACAAGAAGCAACAGGGTTTATGTGGTTGGAATTTTGAAAATACGCTGGAATGATAAAAAGACTACAAATAGTCTTAACCATGGTTATTAATAATAATAAAACAGTAATTATATGAAGGTGGCACAGTGAATTTCATAAAGATATGTTTGACATTTTATTTCTCAGCCAGGCCAGTGTCTACCTGGAGTCTCGTCATTACCGTGAGGTTGCCAGGCTTTACGCTAGCTGTTTCCCCCTACTTCCAGTCTTTATGCTAAGCTAAGCTAATCGCCTGCTGGCTCTATCTTCATATTTATTTATATTTAGTGGTATCGACCTTCTCATCTTACTCTCAGCAAGAAAGTGAATACGAGTATTTCTCACAATTTTTAACTGTTCCTTTAAATGCTGCAGATGTAATGCATTCGCAACCCTCCAATTAACGCTAATTTGTTACCAACCGGGAAAAATGAACATCCCAAACACAGAACTGTGGCACTTCCTTGACGAGTATCATAACTAATACAGAGTAAGGAATACAAAGAGACAGCACTTACCTCTATGAGTTTGCGTTCATAGCTGGCGGCCAGCTCCTCAATGTCACCCATGAATTTATTCTGTGGGACAGGAGCCTGGTCTTCACTTGACCGCAACATTGACAGGGCTGCAGCAAAAAGAGAGAGAGAGAGCGCAGCTACATTTACAAAAGCGCACAGATACTGTCACATGTCAAAAACACGCACTATGAGGAACCAACTTTTTTCACAACCAATTACAAACAGTGGACTTCTGCACATAGTGTCGTCTTCTGTAACGAGGTGTGACACCTGATGCTTTTGTTTTAGCAGCGAGAGAACAATACACAGGGAGTAGCAGATCTATATAATATACACATTACCAGCCAGGCAAGATCCATGAATCTCTATTTTATTTAATTAATGGCACACACTGAAGTAGATATGAGTCATGCACATTATAAAGAAAACATGCAATCATGCAGGAGGCATACAAACACCCACCCACAGAAAGACACACAAATCTTCAAATACATGCACTTTCTTGTACGTACATTATAAAATGCTGTAACACACACACATTTTTCCTTCTGCGAAAACTTCTTAGTGTTCTGTCAAAAAGAGAAACTCCCCTTCTCTCACCATCGTCTGTTTTGTTCTGACTTTCTGTTCAGACAGAGCTTATTGTTTCTCTGCACTACTGTAGCTCGCTAACCAGCTAAAGTCATCACGGCGGAGCCTAAAGCACCACTTCTGAGCCCATAAACATCAACTAATCGGGTTCCCTCAGCGAAGAATGGCAGAACTTCGCAGAAGTCGGAGCTCTGTATCTTTTTGCGGAGGGGTGGTTGGGAGACAGATTGTTTTCTCACCTCAGCAAAAGCAAATTAATGCTGTTATTTCACTGCCACCACACACAGCTAACACCTAGACAAACACACTGAGGATGGGAGGAGGGAGAGACAGGGAGAGAAAGAGGAAAATAAAGTTCCGCATGTCAGGAGGCTGCACAGAGCTCAAATAAACTTGTGGCGATTGCTCTTCAGGGAGGAGTTTTAGAAAATATACAGCTGGACTGTGATTAGAAAAAGAGTGAACCCCCAGCAAGTGTCTGAATGTCTAGACAGAGTGAGGCAGGTATTGATGAGGAAGGCTGGCTCATTGTAGTTCCAAATAGACGGGACCGCAGGGAAAAAAGCAGAGAGAGAATCACAAGTAGGTACTGACGGATAAAGTCAGCCCAGTGGACTACAGATATACACACTCACACACACACACATAAACCTGCACTGTATATATGCATTGTCAAATAAATAGACTGGCCTTCTTGGTGACACTTTTTGTCCATTCATTACACATTATATCTCAGACGATGTTTGCATCTCTTTTATCTTTCCTGTTCTACTGACAGGCACAGGGTAGCAGCATGGTGTCAGGGTGGGTTAATGCTTTACTCAAAGGCAACTTGGCGATACTTGCTGAGGGAAAGTGTTAGAAGGACTGCATCAAATTACAATAAAAAAAACATGTCCTCCAACCTTTCCAAACCACTTTTACACCAGTTCAATGGAAATCATACAGAGTTAGGAATAGGCAACCAAGAAGTAAGAGAACATTATTCTCAGCTCTCTGCTATGTGAATTGCACACGTGAAATACTGCGCTGTGGCTTCGGGGTTAAGATGCTGACTATGATCGAGACGAGTCCATCTCTCTACTGGCGCTATTAAAAAAAAGCATAAAATGCCCCAAAAAATACTTAATAAATAATAAAACAAAAAACCGTGAAATAATGCTGAAGCAAAAAATTGTGGTCCATCCTGCACTAAATGAAATGGGAAAGGAAACATGAAGTGTGTTTTCTTCATAATAGCTGCCACTGACATACTATCGAATCAATCAACTCAATTTGGAACCTTCTTTTTTTTTTAAATAAATGATATTTTTATAAAGAGAATAAACAGTTTACATCTCGCTCTTACATTGGCAGCTCCTTTTTCTTTCACATCATCATCATCACAAGAAAACATCAGCAACAAAAAAGTGAGAGAAGAACAAGAATGTACCCATCCCAATCTGGACAACTGTAGTCACTGAAGTATTCTCATGCACTTGATACAGCTGTATACTAAATTAGGAAAGTGCAACAAGGGCATACACACATTTAAAACAGCAGGTGCAACTGTACATTTTTATAAAATGATAAAGGTAGGGATATATTCAAAGCAGGGGACCACAGGAACCTTCTTAATCAAAAACCAGTGAGTCATTTTTAAATTTAATTTACCAACCCAGGTTTTAAGAGTCACTTTTAATTTAAAACTGGTGATGTTCCAGAAACAAACCTGCTTCTTTGACCTCTGGCCTTTTATGCCCAAAGGGATTCAATTTATACTGCTGGAGACAGCTGGAGATGAAGGAAAGCTGCAAATCTTCACATCTGGCATTTTTATTTGATTAATTACTTAAATTGCCAATTACCGTTTTTAAAAAATGAGTAATCAGCTCATTGATTTATTGTTTCAGTATTCATTTAGAGGCCTGAACAGAACAAAAACACAGATCAGAGTCACATATATAGAGTACACGTACAGAGATACAGACATCAAACCTAAACAACAAAGATCTGTCACGCTACTGACACAGCGAGAAAGTTACACACACACACACACACACACAAACCAGCCCACACACATGTATAGAAGGTTGTACGTACACATGAACTCACATAAACACACACACACACACATATACACATATATATACAGAGGCTGACAGAAATGCATTATCATGGCTCCTGCAAAGGGCCCAGGAGCACAGCAATCCCCAAGCTTATCTTTGGCCCACCAATAGCACCGTACTGTATACCTCAGTCAGCAGCCTAATAGCCTAGAAAACTACTGTACACACACATGCACACACACACAAGCACACACACACACAAAGACACACACACAGAGAATAAAAATATATGTATACTGTAAAAAAGAAAATACCAAAAGATGTACTTTCACAGTGAGAAAGGAATCCAAGAAGACACACACACAAAAATGGGAACAGTGGCATATAGGTGACAAACAAACACACATACACACACACACACACACACACACACACACACACACACACAAAAGGATTGCTGACGGTTGCTCTTGCGGTACCAATTTGTCTCAGCTCTGAGGTTTTTCTCCCCTTAAGTTGGATTTCTGTTACCTGCCACATTGATAGGCTCTTAATAATGACACATACACAAGGTGTGTGGGCGAACGAGAGAGCGAGGGGGAGGGGGAGTTGACAGAGAAGGGGGCACACACAGATGTTCCTGACTCTAGGAAATTGGACAGACAGCTGGTTTGTAATAACAGAAGTAACTGAGCAAAACTTCCTAGCAGCTGTTTGTGTGTGTGTGTGTGTGTGTGGCATGTAGAAAATGTTGATCTACATATGAGCAATATGCTGTATTTCAAGTGCAACTGCTGCAGGAAGAGTGTCACATCATATTATAAAACTGTTTATTAGTGTGTGTGTGTGTGTGTGTGTGTTGTGCTGCACTGTCCCATTCCCACAAGTGTGCATCTCCTGGGTTTTCACCTGAGTGTGTGCATCTCCAGAGACGTCTCTCTCTAATGATCAGTGTGTGAGATAATGAGCCAGTTTAGTGGGGAAGTCCACTGAGAGATGTGTGTGTGTGTGTGTGTGTGTGCGCGCGCACACAAACCCACACACACACACACACACACACACACACAGGCCAGCGACTGCATCTCCACATTGAGGAGAATTTCCCCCGAAACTGGACTGAATGTTCAAATTGTTGCATCCAGAAAAATGGTACAGCAAAGTTTTAGTTCTGCTTTAGCTACGGTTGCCCATGAAACAGCTGTCAGATACAAAGCTAGTCCATGTTTATTTGGAACAAGCAGCCTAACGATGAGATCCAGGGAGGACTGAAAGTACAGACGTTTTGGTAAATAACTGGGATAATGTGCAAAACCTTCTATCCAGGTCTATCCTATACATGTTTCATTTGTTATTTCTAACAATGTTTTCCCATTTCAAGTGAGGCCAAAAACAACTAGACCATATTATGGAAATATTTATTAAATTTCAATTCAGAATGTCTGCTTCAGCATATCACATACAGCATGTAACATACACTATGAGGGTCACATTTGGCCTGGGACAGAAGTCATCCTTCACTCTGTCCACTGTAACTGTCCAACAGAGCAACAACCAAAAAAAAGCCCCATCCAGAAATGTTTAAAGACATATAGAAACACTCGGCTTGGAATAATAATTTGTGTCTAATATCATTTTTAAACAGCCAGTGAAGTCCCAATCCATTTTTAAAAAGGTGCATATCCTTCTACAATTAAACAGTCTTGTACTTAGCTACCTTTTATTTTTCATCAAAGAAACTTAAAACATTAGCAAGGGACTATCCGCCGCTAATTCAGTCAGGTCATTTCTAAATTCCAATGTCCACCCTTTTTGAGACCTTCATCCTTTTGTTGTCTTGGGTTTTGCCTCAGACTCCCAGGAGCACAGAGCTGAGAGAGCAGCAGCAAGATGGCCATAGATAATCTACTGTACACAAAACAGTGGGCTCCCCTCAGACCACAATACTCTCAAACACAAGACAGACAGAGAAGGCAGGTAGAGTGAAACATGTTTAAAGAAACAGAAAAGCAACGAAGGATGGTTATCAAATACCAAGTCAATACTCGAGTTGAATGGCCTTTTGGGGGAGGAGAACAAACCTTTACTGTTAAACAAATCTTTAGTGTCTGTGAGAGACGTCAGGTTATTGATAACTGTGCTCAATGTCCCCCGTTTCAACTAGCCAGACGGCACCTGTATTTGTGCCTGATAAATGGGATTTCGGAATTTTCCATTCAGTGCGTCCTCCATATTTCTGTTGTTTTCACTTGCAGATTAAAATTATTCTAATTCTGAGTCACGGAGCAGATGGACATCACAGCTTACAGAGCAAACTGCTGTCTAAAGCAAAGTCTGTCTCATTTATCTGTCCTGGGGTGTTGAGGGCAAGCTGCTGGAAACTGCCTGCCTGTGATCTGCTGTTGCTACCAGCTGGAAGGACGGGGAAGGAGAGAGATGAGACGGCTGAATTCAGTCTGACCTTAGACACATTACATATAGCAGCAGGTTCGTATACAGCCTGCACTTCGTTCCTCTTGTCACGTCAAAGACAGTAGAAAGGCAGGAATAGAGAAATCTCACATTAGAAACGACTTATAAGCTAACCCTTCTGTGAAATCAAGAAAAACCTTAAATATCCTCTCCAAAGTGGAAACTTTGACGGGTGACAATAACGTCGGTGCCAGTTGTCGGGAAACCAGGGCAGAGGCTGACACACTTGACTAATGCGACTCCGTCCATTAGCAGTAAGGAGACGTGGCTCTGCATCCGCGACCCCGAGTGCACGGCAGCCTGGAGAACAAACAAACGTCCGTCCTGCTCCATCTGAGGCGCTTGGCGAGCCAGAGCAAGCCTGCTAAATAAAACAAGCGCAGGGCTGCCTCCACAATAGGACTAATGCACAATCAAGTGGAGCGCTTCTTGTAATGCCGTAACAGCACAAACCCGCGGCACTCACACCACTGTGAAATTGGGGCTCTTCTGAATCTCATCCTCCATATCTTATCTTCTTATGAAATCACTCCATCCCTCCCAGCTCCTGCTTGCCATCCTTTGTTCTTTCTGCTGTTGTGCCCCTAACTTTCTTTCATCTCTTTTTGCTTAAAAACATGTCCTTGTTTTTGTTGAGTCTTCTCCTCTATGAGGTATTGATTTGGTCTCTTTTTTGCTTGATTTTGTTGCGTCTTTCTTCCAAACTTCTGTACTCCCACCCTCTACTCGTTTATGCAGCCTTCATTCATCCTATTTCTTCACACCTGCTTTACCTTTGAAATCTTCCTCACTCCTTACCCATTTATATCTGTCTCTCATCTCTCCTTTAATTTCTTTTTTCCCCCTTATCAAGCAATCATTCATTGCCATTCACTTTAACTGAGCAGCGTAATGCGCTGTGGTGTTACAGCAGTCCCATGCCACTAATCACGTATGTTGTGAAGGCCGGCCACTTTCCACCATGCATATCAATGAAGACTTGCATAAAAAGATTTTTCACACATGCACACACATGCACACACCTACACACAAAGTGAGCACCACACATGCAGACAGACGCCAAAGCAAATTAAGGTTCTGTTTTTCATTAGAAAACTACAAGATCGAAAATCACGAGTATAAGGAAAATGTCTTTGTGCCTCGCTACACTAATAATAGCATGCCTTCCCTCCGCTCTCAACAATACACACACTGGCACACACAAAGTTGAGTTAATCATGCAGTCAGGCCATACATTGTTGATGGGCTGGCTATGGAGCAGGCAGGCGGCTGACAGTTAATTAACGAGTGCTAATCAAAAGCAATCTTCTTTCATTTTCTAATCGTTTATAGTTCATTTCTCGCGTTCCCCTCTTACAGATAACACAGGCCTTTGTGTATCAGTACATGTATGTGTATGTACGAGATTTTCATTCACACACACGTGAGGCAGAAGGTTTGGAAATCACTATTCTCCTCGCTCTGATGGCTCCAGTCAGGGAGCTCTGTGCTGGCCTGACTCACTCAGAGGCCTGCTGATCACGAGTGGAGAACCACTGACATCCTGATCACACATGTATGCACAAAAACACACAGCAGCTACTCCACACCTGTCTTCAGCTTTCCATAAGCTGTCTGAGGTGGCAGGAAAGATACCGCTCCAATTACGGGGAAAGATCAGAGAGAACAGCTTAGTAAGGGATTTCACTTGAACAAAGAATACCAAGAAATGTGGACAAATGACAAAATGATGCATCTGTTTCTGAAAGCAGATCCTCCTCTGAGTACACTACCCAAAAAATTTAATGCGCAGGATTTGGATTATCAAGTTAAATTACGATATCTTGAATCTTGTTAATGTTTTAATTTATTGTTTAATCTACACACACAGTCAAAAGAGCTCTGTATGTATAAAAATATACCTATAACATACACACACTGTCAAACCTATCATTTCAAAACCATCTGGCTGTTTGTGTGCATGCTCTACTTTCATTTAAAGAGGGCTCTTTGAGTGTTTGTTTTTTGTCCAGAATAGCTCCATCACAGCAAACCACAGCCATCTCCCATCTATCACGACCAGACCGCAGCCAGCTTCCAGTCCTGTATCACACAAAAGGTGAAAAGCGGTTGAAAGTACTTTTCTTCTGCCCTAGAATATCCTTTTTCACACCACACACCAGGTCAAATTATGTCCCAACCCAAATAGAAGTCTGAAAGCATTTTTTCCCGTGGAAATGTAACAGTGCAAAATATCATGATTTTACTTGATTATACTTTTCGATTGTCCACTGACCTGCTCCCTTAACATAATGTCTCATCAGTATAAAATCAGATGGCAGATGGTACGGAATACTACTGGACAAACATTTCCTATTTACCAGCCATTCATAGTAACAAGAAGAGATGTTGCAGGCCTGGTGACATAACAGCATCAAAATATGGTCATGACTCATGCTGAACATTTGTAATGGTAAGAAAACATTAAGTGTGTTGGTGAGTTTTCACTCAGATTTTGTTGATGATAAAATGGGCACAGTCAATAACACGTGTTCAAGGGCACCCTTCAGACTTGATTTTGGTCATTATTTGAACATTATATTTATAAGACGGTGTAGTCCCTCATTCGTCCAGGAGTGTTCTATCGTAGAAAAGGTTTCAGTCGTAGTCATCTGGACACTGTTTTCAGAATCAAGACGTTTCGGCTCCCATCCGGAAGTCATTCTCAATTGCTTGTCCAAACAATCACATACAATCTTGACATACACAATTGAGAATTCTCAATTCCCAATTGAGAATGACTTCCGGATGGGAGCCGAAACGTCTTGATTCTGAAAACAGTGTCCAGATGACTACGACTGAAACCTTTTCTACGATTATATTTATAATTTTCCATTACCACTGCCCTACACCTCTCCTTAAAGCTGCATGTAGATATCAATATTTTTATATTAACAATGGAAAAAATGACTATGTGTAATGTGACAGGGGTCAGTTGTAGTGATGACCCCACAGAGAATTATCACCCAACTATGTAGTTCCTCTCAGCTCTACGAAGCCTTTTAGCATCTTTCAGCTCATTGTTCTGGTTTTTGGACCAACAACTTTACTGTTTTTGTTCACTCTCACTGCTCTCATCAGCATTATTTCCATCCTTCAGTTGTTTTCAATATAAAAGCACAAACAAATTACTATTCACTACCTGTCCAACACCAAACAGCAGACAGACAAAGTTAGCAGCTAGCTGGTGAACAGCATTTAGCAGAAAAAAAGCCAATTAATGCAGCTTTAAGGTGCAGAAAGTAACAATTTACTGTCAAATTGCACAAAAGATTAATAATATATTTATCAACAATTAATCTTAAGTGTATTACTCTGGCTTTGAAAACTAACTTTCAAGCATATACTTATTGTTTAAACAATAGCTATGTCACACCTTCATCCTACATACTGACCCTATCCAATTTTGTAAGCATGCACTGGCTTTACACTGAAAAAACAAAGACAAATTTGCATGTACTCAAAGTTGCCAATACGCTACTATATCCACCTGATGTTTGACTGTGCTACTGATGGACATTATTGTCTCACGATGCAAACAGGATATTGAGAAACAGCTCACAGGTGGAAAAAATGAAAACAAAATGTGAACAATGGTGAGACTCCAGGAACATATCTGAAAACAAAAAATAAAGTATAAAAGGTTTGCTTTCTTATTAAGTTTAAGTGGCCGTATTGTTCCAACGTTACTGTTTGATTGATGTTTGGAGGCACACATCTTGTATTATTTCATGTTAGTAAAAAACTGTTAAGTACATTTATTTTGTGTATGCTAACTGCAAGTAAAGTATACTTCTAGGAATAGTACAGAATACCTACTACTACTATAGATGAGTATGTAGTAAGGCTTTGGGACAGCTAAAAACTCCTCCTACTTTTTCAATACAATATTAGCGGTCCCCTGTGTATTGAAGGTCACACAGAGATACATTTCTCCTTCAGGGATCAACAGATAATCAGAAAATGAGTTTGTTTCATGTTCCCGAAAAAAAAAACACACACCCCTCTAATCGCTGTTACTGTAATGACCCAATTTAGCTGCCAAGATCAATAAAGTTCATCTGACGCTCTTATAAGGACTCAGACGATTAAATCTGATTATGTTACACTGAGGTTATAATGAGAGATTAAGCCTGCAATCAAACTGAGTGTCTACACTAAATCCTGATCAAATCAGTGGGGTGATTGTTTGGACAAGCCTGTCACTGTGACCTGAACAAGCTGCAACCTGGTATATGCATTCAACAAGATTATTTTATAGCTTTTCAGCTTTATTAAACGCATGTAGCTATACAAATCTGTAAATGGTTGTCTTACATCTTTGAACATATGTTCTAAGCTCTGTCCAAATGAACACGACATTTCTAACCTGCTGTTACCAACAAATATGTCCTAACTTGTCCTGCGTTTTACCCTCAGTACAGTATGTTCTTTGGTCGTAAATACTTGTATTATCTGCAAGTCTCCATTTTCTCTATTCTTGTCTTCTGTTCTCCACTTCTGCAATGACCCAGTTTCCCCACAGGGATTATTAAAGTTTTATTTTATCATCTGCTCTAATCTGAAGTACTCAGCCTTTGTTTAGCCTTCACACCTCTAAGCATTTCATGAACACTCACTGGGGTTACAGGGTACAGCTGCATGCGAGCAGCCTGCAATACTGTGTGGTGAAAATGATAAGATGGGACAGTGCTCATGTAGGGGAGGGGTGGGCGATCAATATTCGGATTTTGTGTAGTGGAATGATTTAATTAATATTTGTAGGAAATGTTAAGGCATGTAAAGGGCTTAATCATGAATTCTCATAATCTGAGTGAGAACAAAAATTGGATTATAATGCGCTTGTGTCACTGTCAACATCATAAAAGCACAGACAAATTACAAGCACGTTTCTCACACACACACACACACGCACGCACATACAGAATCCCGAACCACACACTCTGCCGTGCAAAATCTCATTTCACAAAATTAAACCTGTGGAAAAACTTTCTTCATTCAGAGCATATTTAGTACCTTGATGGCTTAAGTTTCCGCAGGGGAAACTCAGTTGTGTCAAAACTCAGAAAAATAAGCCATTTCGCTATGATGGTCCAAACTTCTTAGCATATTTATAATAAAGAAATGTTTTCTTTCTGCTAACTGTGCATTTACTTCACCTCGAGTTATTGCAGTTAACTCAGACATAGGGGAAAAAATTACATAGATTACTTTTAGTTGCCCAAAGGTTGCATGGTCATGATTCCATTACTCCGTTACTAACTTGAAAATAAACACTAAATAAATAAACAAACTGAAACTAGCTAGATTACTGGAGTTTCCAAGAATCAACTTCATTGTACAATATGATTGTACTTCTAAGATAAAAAGACTCAGGAGGACAGGACCACTGTGGGGGGTGTTGTAATTGAATTGGGTTTTATAAGTCTCCACCTTGAGCACAGCATGCCCAGCTCTATTCAACAAATGGGTAACAGTTAGTACAGCAGCTTCAAGAGATTATCGCTTTTTATCCTGGCACGGCAAAGTGAAGGTTCTGTTTAAAATTCACATTATCTTGGCTGCATGCATTAAGAAGATTGAGTTTCTGCTAAATCTTTGACCTGACAGCGCTTCACTTGTTTTGTTGCCTGTTCCAAAAACCTTTTGTCAGTGTATTTTAAAAAGGTATGTCACCATACACTGAAGGACGGGAGAGAAATGTGTGTGAGCAGGTGCCTGTGTGTGCTAATGTGTGTGTTTTGAGCAGTGGAAAGAGGAAAACCTAATTATTCCTGTGATCAAAGCAATTATTAGAAGAAAAAAAAAAACTCTGACCTAAAAATGTCTCAGCTGGAAAGCATCACAGCTCCATCTGCTGCAACCTATTAAAAGAGTTATCAAGCATTCACAGAGCACTCACACATTCATGCATGACAAAATTCGCACATTTACAGAACCAATTGCATGCAAAACATGAACCGGTTTACTTAAAACAATACTGCCTTACGCCGTGTTCACGTATTTACTTACAAAGTGACTCACAAACACACAATGCTTTGATTTGAATAACTTCCAAAACCACTCATAATGCAGCATGCGGGCATTTACATATAGTTATGCATGAAATAATATATATGCCCATACACATTCATAACCCTTCTTCAATCTTACATCAATTTAAATCAACTTTACCAAACCAAAAGCACTGCAATATAAGTCAGCTTTTAACCCAACAGTAGATAATTTGTTATTCATATATATATACATAAACACAAGTCTGTGATCCTTATTGTGTGGTGCTGATTTACACATCAAAAACATATGCCTTTTTATACATAATTGTGTGCTCTTTATGTACAGTACACTGCTGTAGAGCTGACACGATTAGCCAATTAACCAATTACTTGATCGCTAATGAAAATAATAATAATCATACACTGCTACACTGCTGCAACATAAATAAATTAGTTAATGCCGCTGTCCCAAGAAAAAAAATTCCAATGACTGTAATGCTGAAATGATCTAGGCTTGGTAGTTTTCTATGTACCAGAGACAAGACAGTTTCTTTTAAATCTGATGATTTCCCAACCTAATTTGGAACTGGATAATCAAACAGAGGCAAGCGCTCTTTGTAAAAATTGTAGGCCGCACATCAGCACACAGTGCAGCTTTAACCACTTTTTTTATGGATTTGTGTGAACCTTCAGGTCAGTGACATAATAATCCTGACTACCTCAGAATGTTGTTTTTGTTACTAGATCCCAATGCGTCCTCAATCTGCATTTACCCCAGGCTTTAGACATGTCCACTTATGATAAGATCACACATGAGGCAGGTTAGTGACCAATATGAACGGGGACTTAAACAGAGAGCCGGCCAACATTCAAAACAGGTATCAGTCTTTTATGCCTGGCCAAGGCCAACCAGCCTATTATTTTGTGTATTCCCATTACATGAGTTTCTTATTTCCTGTCAAGCCTGCTTCCTTAAAGTAGCAGACTGCACACTGTGAGCTGGCATTATATGTACAAAAGCATACAATCACAGATGTCCTGACATAATTTATTCTTGATTCACTCTCCACATAAGAGAGTGCTCTTACTTCCTAACAGAATACAACCAAAACATCTCAAGAGCGTAAATACCTTTCATTTGCATGGAGAGAAAAGTGCCCTTTTCACCATTTTCTTTAACACTATGTACTTTTCCCTTGAATAACAAATAGACTGGGCCTCACAGACAGACAGGCATGCAGACAGAAGTGTTCTTTAGACAAAATATTTTTGGCCAACGTGCAAAGCAGTGGAAAAGTCAAATTACAAATTTAAATCGGATTCATAGAGACTTCACTTGAAATTTCAAAGATTAGGATTAATCTATGTCTGTTGATCTGGCCCTCTCACTGTTCTGATGGGAGACATGAGACAAAGACAGATGTATGCACAACAACACTTTAAACTAAAGTTTAAACTTTCTTAAGCCACAAACAAAGACATTTTGTGAGAACAGGCCTCGTGAAGTTTACTTTTATGATTAAAGGAATCTTTGTGGTATCTTCCAGAAAGTGCTTTAAGCGGATTTTTCCTTTATTCTTCGATATTCTTCTGAAAGAACTAAACCTGAATCTTGCAATATGTGACTGAACAGACATGGATCACAGAAAGTGTAGTCCTAGAATAAACTACTGTGTACCGTAAGTTCTCATATAAAAGCCGGTATTCAAATAATGGCCAGCAAGAACAAAGGCTAGTCGCTAAAACAGAGTCAGGCCATACATAGTTTCCACTTTTAACAGAAATACCTTGCCATCAATGAAACTCAACACTAATTGTAGATTTTGCACATTAAAAGCTTACCAATAAAAGGAAGACTGGAAGACTTTTAATGTGAAAAATCTGCTGGAAATGTTGAGTTGCATTCAAGGTAGCTTAACACTGATCAGGAAAAACAAAAAAGCGAAAGGACTGGAATTAATTGGTGAATGAAAATGGTATTTCTGAGAAACAGAGCAGCAGAGTGGTGAGTATGACATGACTCTGCTGTTTTACTGATGGAATTAGTGCTGTGGAAATATACATTATGCTGAATTAATCAAGAAAACATGTAAAGTGGACAAATAAACTTGGTTTTGCAGTAACTGGGAAGCAGGGGAAACTAGGAATAAAAGCCTGTCTGTAATATAAGCACAATAAAGGCCTGGTTCTATTTGTCATTGAGGTTAATAAAGGCCATGGCCACTATTTGAGAATTTACGCTATTAAAAAATAATGATTTAGTCTTAACTGCATCAGATGACATGCTAAAATCTGATGTTTGTCTCGATGTGACATCAAAACAGCTAGTTTCCCGACTGTCAAGACCACGGTGATCAGCAGCTGCATCATCACTTAGTGTCCCTGTACTCTAATTTCCTCTCTGTCTCTAAGTCTTTCTCTCTCACCTCTGCAACCACACAGCGCAGCAGCTTTGCTAATTGACTGCCATTTTAGAAAGTCAATCTAATTGCTTTTTGGTTATTGTGTTAATAGTCTCTGTGCTGTTAAAGGGCACCTGCGCTGCTAACATCCAACTTAATGACACACAGCATTTGTTTGCTACAGTCTTCGCTGTTTGGAGCCACCCACTGACCAACCACCATTTAGCACTGATGACTAAAGAAAGATTAAAGAGGTCAAATTGTTAACAATCTACATTAGGTTACTTGTCTGTAGCAAAAACCTCTAAACCACAATTAGATGGTAGGTACAGGAAGCATGTGTGAGACTTTTTAAATAGCCTAGAATATTTGACTTGGGAAATTTGGGATTCTGGACAAAATGGAAAAATTTAGGTGGGAAAAGTTAATTAGGGCCAATCTCACCGCTTAAAAAGTACTGTCGAGGTGTCTTTAGGGGCAAGAAAATGACCGATGCAGTAAAAGACTGGTTGTATTGGGTAAGAAAGCTTTAGAGTGTAGCTTATGAAAAAAGAGCTGTCTGTGCTCAGTCAGCCTTCCCTGTAGAAATTAAGGTTAAAATACTTATAGGAAGAGTTCGAATTCTGGTCAGAGCAGTCGCTTTGCTCTCACAGTAACAGCATGTATGATTCTCCTCATCTCTGCCAAAATACAGCAAAAGCAAATACTGTATAGATAGAAAAAATGGCTATAAAATGCAATGTGAAAACATATGCCATATATCACCATGACAGCAAAAAATTTAACTATGCAACCAGAAAACATCTAGCCCTGACATTTACAGGTGTATAACGGCTGAGTTCCCTGCGCATTTAAAAGGCAACATGAAGCTAAAGTAACAAATGAGCACGTCTAGCCATCCTGTCTGCCATGGATCGCTGCCCAAACATACACTGGGGAAACGGCGTCGACTGTGATTTAACTACTGCCAGTTTAACAGACTGACTCTACAGCCAGTTTGACAGAAAATACACTGAAACTACACTTGTGAGGAAATGTTGGTGTAAAATAATGAATAATGTAGCAGAGACTGACATGGCTGGCAGACTGTGTTATATTGGTAAAACTGTGATAAGCAGATGACAACATGGCAGAGATGACAAATACCTATCTAACAGTGTGGTATTGTCAGTAGTGCTCAACTGAGCTGATTAATTGATGATCAACAGAAAATAAATCACATGACTATGTCGATAATTCATTAATCACTTAAGTCATCTATCAAGTAACAAGAATAAGCTAAATGCTAGCAGCAGCATGCTAACATGGTCACAATAACAAAGCTAACATGTTTAGCAGGTATAATGTTTGCCATGTTCACCATCATAGTTTAGCGTGCTAACATTTGCTAATTAGCACTTAGCATAAAGTTGAGCTGAGGCTGATGGGAATTTGGTTGTATACCAAAGTATTGGACAAACTGAAATGTTGACCTGATGGTGACACTAAATGAAAAGGGGATCACCAACGTTTTTAGAATACATCCTGAAGGGAACATGAATGTCTGTACAAAATTTCATCACAATCCAATTGTTGACATATTTCAGTCTAATTAATTACTAACTAATAACTAATTTCTCTGTTACTTCCTTAACTATCTAGCATTTTGAGAAACTCAGACTTTTATTTCCATTTGTACTTAACAAATCGTGCATTTTCATCTTTGTGTCAAAAACGTTTCTTCTCTGTCCTACTACAAAAAAACCAAGCGCCAACAAAATCAAACCCATCAGCACTAAATGTAGAGTACACTGTAGAGGCAAAAGGAGGGTGCCAATCTTCTGTGATTGTCTTATTTGTTGAGAGTAGTTATTCTAATGTCACAAAATTAATATGCTAATGATCTGTTGATGTGTATGCACTGCATGAAGTAATTTTAATGGAGGATTTGGCTCAGGTGTCTTGGGAGTGTTTATTAAAAAGAGAAGACTACATCTTCTTGTAGGTGTTTCAGATGAGCAAAGCGAGATACTGAGTGTTTGAGATGGTGCCCTGTGCTCTGGTTTTGTACGCCCAGGGGGTAGACGAGTAGCAGCGTGGCAGAATGAGCATTAAGAATTGATGTTCCCATCTGGAGGAGAGGAGAGGAATTTTTTCCTTCTTTTTCAAGAGTTGATAAGAACAGTCCTTTAATTTAGTATCAAATGAAATGTGTTCTGTCCCTAACACTAAATTAAAAAGAAGACGACAGAGGGTGGGAGAGAGGGAAAACAGTGATGCTGCAGCCTATTAGCAAGTGTAATTTAGACATTTCCTATTTTAGAGCGGCGGGGAAGCCAGAGGGATGGTGACAGAGGGAGGCTACTGAGAATGACAGAGAGAGAGAGAGATGAAAGAAAATTAGACGAGAGATAATGAGAAATAGGGGTACAGATAGTGAGCGAGAGAGAGCAACAGGACAGAGGATGGTATCAGGATCTTTGCTTCTGATGCTATCTGTCGGCTATTATGATTGTGAAGGGGAAAGGCTGTGTCATGAAACTGTCACACATACACACACACTGATGGGGGGAAAAAAATCTGTCAGAAAATTGAGCCAGGAAAAAAGAGAGGCATCCAGACTTGGTAAAGAACCACACACACAAAGATGCACGCACATATAGGAAATTATCCACATCGAAACATTGCCAAAACTTGTGTGCTAAAACAGGATAAATTGCTGCCAAAGAGAAGCAGAAAAAGACATACAGTGGTGTATACCTGTAGTTTAGAGCAAGATTTATTTTGGTTTTCTTTTTTTCTTACTTCTTAATGTTTCACCACATCAAAAAAACAAGGTAACATTTACATTAACTGCATTTATAGTACATTTTCAAACATATCAAAACAGCAAAAATAAACTTTGAAATCACCACATAAACCCTGTTAAATTTATGCTGCAGATATAACTGGAAACAAAAGCTCACAGTTGCCAGTTGTCAGTTTCCGGCACGCAAGTTTTCCAGGTATAAAGCAGTCAGAAATATTGACACAGCAACATGTCACAGCAAACAACAAAAAGATTTGTCACTGTAAACAGAGCTCAAAGAAACGTTGATACATCTCAGCCCTCAATTCAGTCTGAGATGACGAAAAGTGCTCAAATCAGACTGTACAATGAAAACTGCTTGACTTATTGCTTTTCATGGATAGAGGACTACCTGTCCCACACGAACTGCCTAATGGTGCCAAGTGAGCTCCAGAGACATCTCAAGACAAAACTGCTCTTTTGACAACAGAGACCTGTTGAAAACCGGGTGTCAGTTTGAGATATTTTAGAATGGTCTGTAGTGTTAGGCCTCTTAAGACAATTTTAATGTAAGTTAGACAGTTGCACAAAAATAAAGACTTATTTTAAGCCTAAAAAATAGCCACCCTACCCCCAGGTTAATTCAGAACTAAGAGCCTCGTTTCCATGGTAACAAGCAGTGACACCTGACCAGTGGTACCAAATGACTGCAAAGAGAAAAACATAATTTGTGGTTTGCTAGGGAAAGAGTTTTTAAAGACCACAGTAACCTGTTGGAAATATACAGCAGTGAGGACATCGTCAGTGGTTTTGTTTGCCGAAGGAAACTATCCTGAGCCTGTCTTTCATGCTCCGTCAACTGTGGGATTAATACCATTTCCTGTCGTAGCAATTTTTTTCCAAATAATTTTTCTGTGTGTGTGTTATACTCACCCAGTACAATGTCCTTGTAACTGTTGAATTTTTTCCAGCGCGCAAACATTTTCTGCCGGAGTGATCAGAGCTGAGCCGATTGACACGGTTGCTCGGTCAGTCGGTTTTTAGTTTGGAAAAAAACTTTATTTACCCAGAACACATTTCAAATTAGTTTTAAATGTAGACATCTATCTGAAGTCTGGTCAAAGCCCATCTTTGTGAAACCTGGAAAACTTGGAAAGACTAAGAGACTTACTAAGACTAATTTTATTGAAATTTTAACCAATCATGTTGATGCATGTTGAAAGGTGTCATTATCTTCATCATTACCATCACAATCATCCAGTCACTGAAGAAAATCTTGCCTATGAAGCCTATAAATGCTTCTACAGGACACAAGACGAAGACATCTCTCTATTAAAACCCCCAAAACGCTGCTCTCACTCCTCTTGGTGTTGATCCATAATGGATGAGGAGAATGACACAGACCACTGGCTCCATATGAGCCTCAGGAACAAAAGGCAGCCTTGATTGAGGGACCCAAGTAAAAGGACAAAAGAGGAGGTGTCGGAGGGAAGAGGTGGCAAATTCACAGCAGACGGGGTGAGAACATGTGTCGATCGTGCTCGTTAATGTATAACCCCTCTGCCGCTGTGGCCTTATCAACAGGTTCAGATCATTTCATCCCACATCTTGACAAAAGAGCGGATATAAAAAAGAAAGACAGACTGTGACGGCTTCTTTTCTTTGTCCTCTCTTCCCACTTCTTCACTACTATCATTAGTCAAAGCCTTTGTCAAATCAATGATGTGGTCTGGTGTTTTGCCGACTCGTACAGCGAGGCCAGGCCACAGCAGAGCGGAGCAAGATGTCTTTCCAAACTATTTAACAGTGTACATCTCATTTCCTTGCAGGCCATTATGGTAAATCTACATTATGGAGGCCTGTCAGTGGCTGTCTGCCTCTCCTCACACCATTACAGACCAGCAGACACACAAACGCCATGCTGGAGACTCATGGACACACTGCCATCTATGGGTAAAAGATATAGACCTGGAGAGAGCTGGTGCATCACAGTACAAAAGAGCTTGTCCCACTAATGGAAAGTCACAGGTTTCAGTCTCATTTCTTTGAGTATCAATACTACACTGTGTGTGTGTTTTGTTTTTCGCTGCTAGAAGAGAAAACAGTGAAAGTCAATAACATCAAGTGACATCCAAATGAGTAGTAATAGTGCTGTATTTCATTATAACCTAAAGACTTCTGTGCCTCTCTTTTCTGTTGAGGATGTTTCTCCTTATTCTGTTCAGCCGGTCCAGTATCTCATCGGCTGCTGAAAGGAAACAACCATATCTGCTGTGACAGCATGCCAGTAAAGTCAAAACCTCCAGCCAAAATCACAACTAAAGGAGTAATCCATCAAAAAATCCCAAACCAACACCAAGCTAACCTCACTCCAGTCTGTCTTGCCTCCTTAAGAGAGTTATTTAGTTAGTTCAGTGCCTTATGTCTCTGGCCAGTTTAGTCTGCCAATTCTGGCAGTAGGTTTTCTTGTGTGACTTTTTTTCACAGATGCAGTAGTACTCCCCAACACCTGTAAACAGACTTCGATGTGTAAAATTGGTGTGATATATACTGATATTGGAAAACATCCATATCAATATTCATGATAATTATTTCAACCATACCATCCAGCCCTAGGTAGAGCATTTACTTTTCAGCACTTTCGATAGAAAACTGAAAACCTACAAGTTCAGACATGTTACAAAAGTGTCAAAAGTCATTCTGGTAAATCACTCACACTCATTCACACTGAACCCCAGCCTACGAGAGGACATTTAATACCTCAAACGCACAAGTTCAAGAACTTCAACTTCCTAAACAAACATTACCAACTGCATACGTTATTTAATCAATACGAGCCAATTACGGAGGAGATGAGAGTGCTATTACACACTGAAGTTCAGACATAGCTAATCACTGGAGGTGACAGCAAGTTTCAATCAGCACCACCTGCTCGTCACGCACTGATCTTGAAAACAACTGTGCCGTGCTAGATTTTGTTTTTGTAAACTCTTCAACTTCACCTTGTGTGCCAGTCAGGAGCCGGGCTTATTTATAATCACAAGCTGGCTCAGTGCGCTGTAGCTAATAAGTTCTGACACCAAAACTTGTCAAAGTTTATTAGGTGGCCTTTAATCATGCTAACTTATCTGCAGACATCCAAGTTTTCTCTTTGTTGAGACTAATCAGCAGAGTAGTCCTGCAGAAAACATAAGGAAGAAACAAAGCCTGTGAGCTACTGGAACAGTGAAATGACCCCTGCTGTTGTGTTATCTGCATTAAGCTGGTGATTTCAACAACACAAAAGCACATCAAATCGCCTGTCTTGTCCCTGGCATATGCAAAACACACACACACACACAATCATTAAGTAGTGAACTTTCAGGAAGTAGTTTGCAACTTCTCTGATGTCAACAGCTTCCTCCGAAACATTCTGACACTTCTTTCCATATTCATATTTACACAATGAGGAAAAAGCTGAAGACAAAAACAGCACTTCAGAAGCTTTTCACACATGCAGAGGATGAAAGGGACACGGAGTGCAGCAAAAACACTCTAAAGTGTACTTCTGTGTTTCTTTTTTTTTTCGCTGACTACCTCTGATATTTTCTGTGTGACGACAGCTCAGACACGGCTGCAGCTCCAAACACAGGACGATATTATCAGCTATAGCTGCTTTCTATGGGTGGTCAAAGGTCCGGAAGATGATCAAATATACATACGTTATTTATATCTCCACATCCACTCCGCATTAGCGTGGATTATTAATGCAGCAACATAAGCGGTGTGGAAGAGGACAAACGTGCGAGAGTAAAGATGAGAGATGGAGGGACAGCAAAGGAGAAAACAGGAGGAAGAAAATGTAAAGGAAAGGAAATTAGATTAAGTGAAGAAAGAGGCAGCATGAGAGAGGAAGGGATTGCGTGAGGCTTGGTGCCAGTATTAAATATTTCAATCACAGATTGAGTTGTTATGAAAATGCTTTTGATCCAGACTCCAAAGGACTTTTACAAAACAAGCATTTCTTTGAGTTGGCTGCAGCACAGTGGGATTCACCAAGGGACAAAATCCAAAAAATGCTCTGAAGGAAATAAAAAAAAAAAACTTTTCTCACTAAATGGATTCCCTCCAAGTGAGTTATCTTCATTATGTTGTAGAAAGTTATTTTTTCATCTTCAGCAGTTTTGTTATCATTCCATGAGATGCCATGGGTTTTGCATGTATATTAAGTGCTGGGAACATGCTAATTCTGAGGACTCAATTTAATCAGTGCGACAGAGATTTCCAATTTAAGGGGAAACGGGCAGTAGCAGGGGGCATGTGGAGGATAACACCATAATGAATGGTTTTGGTTTTGAATTCAGTCGACAATTCACATTAATGAACCCAACGTGTCTACATCTGGTGTAGTATTAAAGTGTGAAAGCCTGTAAAAATTAAACACAAGGAAATGAAACAAGCTAAAGGAAAGGGTCGGAGACTTTCTTTCATTATAAAGTAACATTTTAACAGAGGACCTCCAGTATGGTTTACTTTGGAGTCCTCGTAGGATCCAACAGGAGACAATACTCGGTAGTGAGAGATAAGAAGGACCTAAATGAATAGTTCACATTTTGTGAAATACGCTTATTTGTTTTCTTGCTGAGAGTTAGATGAGAAGATTAATACCATTCGCATACCTGTAAGATAAATTTGAAGCTAGAGCTAGCATGCCATTAGCTTAGCTTAGCATAAAGACTGGAAACGGGGGAAACTGCTAACCTGGATGTATCCAAAGGTTAAAAAAATGTAAAGCAAAAATCTAAAGCTTACTAACTTCCTGCGAAGACTCCATTGAGTCACTTGCCCAGCCAAAAAATAGTTACAGCAAGTAACTCCCTTAAGAAACCACAACTCGTAGTTTTCACACTTTTTTGTAGGGATTTTTGTAGGCATTACACAAACGAGATATAACGTGTTACTTTAGCCATCTTTAGTGGTGCTGGTGGGCAGATTTTTTACCTTAGGACAGAGCCAGGCTAGCTGTCCCCCTGCCTCGAGTCTTTATGCTAAACTAAGCTAATCGGCTACTGACTGTAGCTTCATATTTCATGGACAGATATGAGAATGGTATCAATCTTCTCATCTAAGACACATCAGAAAGATAATAACTATATTTCCCAGAACGTTGTTTGTCAAAAACCTTATGTTGTTACACTGTGAGGAACCCCAGAGGTTTCCCAGGAGTACCTTTACTTGTTAGAGTCTTCACAATTTGAATATCTATGCTTGTTCCTTCCAACTCCTTATTTATATTTTTCAGAGATTTTTTTTAATCATTACAATCTCACAACCATATCTGTAATGCAATTATAAAGTATGCATGTAAATGTTAACACAGATGATGTAAGATGAGAGTAAGATTTGGAAGCAATGATTGTAATTCAGTTTTGAATACTAGAACCCAAGAATATATGGACTTAATTGTCATGCAATAAACACACTGCGGAAGTTAATCTGAAAACCCCCATCTCTAAACCTGTTGATCTAAACCAGTGGCTCTCAAACTGGGGGGTGTGGATGATCAGGGGAAAAATATGGAGTGGAACTAAGTTGAATGAACATGATTTATGTAGGGAAATTAAAAAAAACAAGAGTTTGCTGATGCTGTTATGCTGACCTAAATATTTTTTTTTATTTCAATCAATCGAATTCAACTGGGCTCCTTTTTTATTTGTTGCTCCCCCAATATTGTTAATAAATGATAAGAATTCAATCCATTTACATGTGGTGGGGGGCATGACAGAAAAAGTTTGAGAACCACTGATCTACACTAATGTCATAAAATATCAGACATGAGCCAAAACAACAATTATATTTATCTCAATCACGTCCACAGGCCTCGGGCAAACTCAATGCAGAATCTATTCAGATCCATGAACTGATTACAGCGGCTCAGATGAATCATTTATCTGTGTTGGTTGCCCAAAATTTGAAACATTGGCTGTTCACTTTGTAAAGATTTGATTTTTACTTTTGTCTCAATATGATCATTTACATCAGACAAGTCAAATCCTCGGCACCTTTCACTTTCACTCACTTGTTTTTGAACATTTTTTGCTGCAGATAAGTAGATAACCCGATATACATTCCATTTTAGGTGCATTTACACCTGGATTTTATTCACTCTTGAGCTCACAAATTAAAATCTGATTACCCTTGACGTATGTTAGTGTCAAAGGAGAACATAAATTACTTGTAAATGACTCATCCCCTCTGTGTGTTGCTCTGCTCTGCAGACAAACCATTTCACCTCTTCATCAGTATTCTGAGTCTGATGTGGTACAGCTGGTTGGGTAGACAGGTATAGCCTGTGTCCAGTCCCAGAGGAGGAAAAAGAAATGAGAAGAAGCACGGCAAAGGCCTTTAGAGAGCCCTCTTTATCCTCGGCACAGGTGTTTGACCAATACAAAAGAGCCTTCTGGAGTTAAGATGAGAAGGTTGTCAGGAAGTGGTTAGAATAAGAAGCTCTATAGCATCCCTCATCATGTCCTCACTCGCTCCACTCTCCCTCTGCGTTTATCCTTCTCCACCCTGTACTCTCCTCTGTCTAGTATTGTCAAGAACAGTGACATGTCAATACTACTTGCATGCTGTTGAATTCAATATTTAATTCTACGCAGTTGTGATTCTTTCACAAATTCTATTTGTGAAAGAAATTCTATTCAGCATCACGCTGGGTCGAAGCTTTTAAGTTTAGATGGAAGATGTATTGGAATAGTTTTAAAAGACTGCAGAGCTACAGTACTATTCACACTGAATAATAGCAGAATAAAACTTAAGCACCGGAGACCATGGCAAAATCAAATAGGTCATCAAGTCTTAAACTGAATTCCAGTCCACTTAAACTGGTTGACAAAACAAAAGTGTGGTAACTTGCCACTTCCTGATTTTCTTGTTTACATAGTGACACTGAATTTTAATTTTAACTGAAATGAATTCTCGTCACTTTTTGTGGAAGGAAATTATAACGATACTGCAGCTATTGTGTATAGAGGAGAGGAGAAAACCATTTTTGGACATATTTGTGGAGATAGCGTCAACATTTCAAGCCTCTGGGTGGGCGTTTTTCAATGGCTGAGACTTCTGAGACTGCTCAGAAACGCACTAACAGTAAGCTAGTACACACAGCGTGCCAACTATGTAGCGAAAGTGATTTAAAAAGTCTGTTCCTTTACAGCTGTCAACATTTGGGAGGACCAATCATGCAGTTTAGTTTGTATTCCACTCAGAAAAGTGGAAGCTACTTAGCCTAGTTTGCTAACATTAGCACTAATTCCCACAAGATGTTACCTTTCGTTCAAGTGATTTCAACACCCGCACACTCAGCTGGTTAACTGCCTGTGTGGCCGTTGGAACTGAACATAAAAATGAAAATAAAACTTACAAATATTTTAAAAAATCCAATTTTGACCAAAACAAGTAAAAACAAACACCAAGAATATACTGTACATACTCAGTTTGACGCTGTTCAAGGTGCTATTGAAGTCAACATTTTTCTACAAGCACTTCACTGCTACTTTCATCTCCATCTGTGCAACATCCTCTTACCTGACTACAAACTCCCTTCTTACTTACTCCTTACTTTTTCTTACTTTACTTTCAGCCTTTCACACACACACACACATATATATATGCACACCTACCCACACTCACCTGCACCTCTCCTCTTAAGCCTCCAGGTCTTTGAAATAACAGAGAGCAGTGCTCCCTGGTACATAAGAAGCAGGATTAAGTTGTTTATAGAGCTGGGCTGTTATCACATAGCACATTAACAAGCTAAACACTCAGACATTAGTCAAACACACACGTATACACACACATATAAAAGAAGTGGGGGGGGGGGGGGTGTCTTAGAGGAACCAGGGATTCAGTGCGAGGGGGGGGGGGGGGTAAAATGAGCTATGAGGCGCGATAAAGAGATAGAGATTTGCTGGTTTGGTGGTGGCACTTATTCAGGAGAGGGTTGCGGCGGCTTCTCAAAGGCTCCATGGGGTTTGAAATGAAAAGGCTCCAACAAGCGTGGATAGTTATCTGTGTAAGACTCTAAACATTCATACCCAAATCCCAGCAGTGCTCCAAAAAGAAAAAGAAAACTCATAATCAAGCCGAAACATATCACTCAAAACAGATTACTCCCCCATGTTTGGAGACTCAATCTGAAACTAGACAAGAAGAATGGTTCTTTTGTGTTGTGCCGCATCCTTGGCTTGAAAGGCACTCCAAACTAAATTTATTATTACTATTATTATTATTATTATTATTATTACAGGAATGCTGGTGAGCAGAATGAATTGAAATGTCTGTCTCTATGTGGCTCTTATTTTCTGCCATTTTCATAGCACTTACTCTACTCTTCACTACATGAACATGCACTAGATTCAGTAATTTGTCATGGCATTGTGGGTTTGACCTTTGCAGTCCAAATACTGTCTGCTTGTAATCTCACTGATCAAAGAACAGAAGCACATCAGTCTGTACTCACTGAAAATTACTCTTTAAAATTGATTATTAAGATATTAGTTTTCCTTTGTTCCTGCCATTACGCCAAACAATTTTATCATGATTTACGTCACTGTACAATTATCTCCCTTTGAATTTCCAGGGACTGCTGCTCTCCAAAGAAGTCTAACAGAGCAATTGGGAATTCAAACAGTCGAGCCCAAAAGCACTCAAAACCTTCTTTTTTTACTTTTAGCCACACTAGCATCGTGGCTCTAAGGGTGGATCGGTCCACCACTTTGGTCCAGACTGAAATATCTCAACAACTATTGGATTGACTGCCATGAAATTTGGGATTTGACATTCATGTCCCCCTCAAGATGAATTTTAATGACAGCGCGTTAAAGCAGAGGCAGGTCGCCTTGTCTGAAATAAAGACAGCTTCCGCTAAGAAATTGCTACAATTTTATGAAATATAACATTAACCTTTAGGGAAATGGAGAACATCGATTGTATCACAACAACAAAGGCCATGTATTTAATGAGTGAGGCAATTGTTTTTACAGTCATCTAGTAATTACATTGATCACAAGATGAGCCGTGTCACGATCTGTCAAACTGTGAATGATTGGTCACATTGTACATTTGCTTTGTGGTAATTAATCAGAGCAGCACTTTGTAATGTGGAACGAAAAACAGAAAACCTTAGGAAAAGTAGGGGCCAATACCAGTAGTGTATTTGAAGACGTTTAGCTGCTTCTGATATTTTCCACCTGGCATCCAAAATTGTTGAAATGAAACAGAAAGAAACATTTAACATAACAGGGATTCCAGTGAAGGCAGCTGCCTAAAGTAATAAACATCAAAATTACCTGCCACATTCAAACTAATTTATTCAAACCCTACTTTTGAAAACATCTGCTGCAGTTCATTTAAATTCACCAGTGGATCTCTGCTTTTCTGATGCTATTTCAAATTAAACATATGAATGCTTTTAAGTTAAAGCAACAACATTACACTATGCTGCTTCTTCTGATGCAGAAAAACCAACGAGCAACATGCCCCAAATATCACAAATAAATTTACCCGTTATGTCAGGTGACACGGTGAACTTCTGAATCACAGAGAAGTCAGTTAAGTTATGTTCAGGATCAATCAGCATGTTGAAGAACAAAAGAAGAAAAACAACATAAAGGCCAAGGTGGGAAATAACCAGAACTTTCCTGTAAATACCTAAAATGCTTGTGTCCAACCAAAATGTTTATTAGCATGAGAAGACTACACTAACAGGGGAAAGGACGGCAGAGACAGGTGCTCCTACAATTTCATTATCAGCTCTGTGTGGGTCGCCACGTAGGTTGGCTGTCACAGAGCACCCATGAGCTCTGATTAATATCCCCCTCGGTCCAACCAAGCCAATGACATCATTGCTACCAAAGTATGCTTGTAAGCCTCCACCTCCTAACCAGAGTGCACTGCAACAGCTGTGAGAGGAGGTGTGAATATTGGTGGGACTGCCACAGGTATCCAACATATAGCTGCAGTTGTAATTAAAAACCACCCCCTTTAAACAAGACACTCAACCTCAAACTCTCCTTCTACAATTCAAAACACACTTAACCTCAAACTCTCCATCTGTTCTCAGTGATGCACACGCCCGACTGTCACACCAATCACAACGCTCCACCACGCGTCGCCGGAGCAAAAACATGTGTTAAAGTAAAACAACAGCCGGCGTAACAAGCAGCCACCATGTCGCCCCTCTGTCCCCGACACCTGCTCTCTGCAACCCGGACCGTTTAGCCCTCACTCCGCCCGGAGAAATGCTAAAGTAAGTCTGTGCTGTGTTATCATCAGTGTGGGCAGTCATGCAGTAAATGACTGGCTAGCCTGGCCTCTGCTAATACAGCACCAGTTCCTACACTGGCTGGGAGGCGAGCTGGGAGCAGATGTAATCACTCCCAAGATAGAGGTGGGAGGCAGGCGGGGAGAGGAGGAGGGGGAGATGTTAAAAAGAGAGTGTGTGCTATGCTAGTTTAGAACTGGTACTTTCTCGCACCCTGTCTCACATGTAAACCTGTGTGGTTGCAGGAGACTTTGAGTACCAGGTACAGTAATGGCCTGGGGGCATGTGTGTGTGTGTGTGTGTGTGTGTATTCAAAAACACCCTGAGGCAAGAGAGGAGGTGAATCTCCAGAAGCATCACCTGAAGGCTTCCCGCTCCCTCCGTCTCCTCTCTTCAGACTCATAGCCGATCTCTCTTCACCTAATCCAGTCTCGGAGACGGGCGCCTCATTCTATTACAAAGCTTCAAGAGGACTGAGCGCGCACAAATATTAGAACTGTCCTCCTTAAATTGAGTTGCTCTCATATTTTGCACACAAAGCCTCAGTCGGCTAAAAGCTTGAAAATCCCTCTGTACCTCTGTAAGCTCTTCTCTGATCGTTTTGAAGATGATTTGATAGTTGAAACTAATAAGAGATCTTGGCTTTCACTTAGATTCATCTGTTTGGGATATTGTACGGAATGTAGTTTATATTTCAAAAAAGCAAATGTATTTATAAAGCGACTTGGACTAACAGACTGAGATGGTGACAGATTCCCTGACAATTCCCTGGGGAACTGACACTTGTGGGCAAAAGTGCAGCTCACAGGTTTTTATTAGGCAGGCAATGACGAGGACAGTCAGTCAAGGTCTTCCACTACAGCTATTTTTGGGAAAACACCCATTATATTTCTCCCTCTTCCCACTTTGCATAGCTACAGGTAAAGAAACAAACTGAAAATCCACATCTGTTATAATTTTTATGCCTGTTAGTAGTAGTTCCACACTTTTATGTCAACTGATTCAACTCCATCCACTGAGGAAGATCGAGATCTGGATGAAAAAAAGGCTAGCAAATGAACCGTGAGTTAATTTTTAAAAAAATGAAATACAATTTAACTAATTACTGTTTATTGAAGTTTTTAGTTTACATGTGAAGAGTTTTATGAAGTGCTGTAATGAAACACAGGTAATTAGCAATTAACATCCATTAGAATATTTTATGTGATTTTGTGATATATACTGATACTGGCGTATTTATATATATATATATATATATATATATATATATTTCAAACACCCAGCACTACCTGTTGCAGAGTGGAATTTCCAGTACACAGTTCTTGCTTTTATCTTTAAATTCTGAGGTGTTGCTGAGATGTTTCTTACACTGCACTTGTAAGAGATCAGCTGTCAAACATAAACTGACCTCTTCTTGATTGGATGAAGTTTCTTTAGGTGGCCCTCATTTCTGGCACTGTTAAGCCATGGTGGTCATCTTGGTACATCATTTAGTGCAGTGGTTCCCAAAGTGGATGTAATGTCGGCCAAAGTGTCCAACATTACATTACATATGAAAACAGAAATATAAGCTAAAAATATCTAATTCACCATATTAAAAACCCTGATACAGCTCGGCCCTCAGAGAGTATAGATAAGGACTTGAATTTTACTGTTATATGAAAAGCATGTTTATTTATATTTTAATATGTGACCTTTTTTAACAGCTGACAGTGGAGATAACCAAACGATGCAATGTTTGCGTTATCAAATATTGTGACAAAATGGCAGTAAGTCAAACAAATACTAAGAATTTGTAGCCAAAAGATGCATCAGATGGGAATCTGCTGGAGTGCTTTCCCTCCTCAGCCGCGCTTTTCCATATTTATCTCTGGGAAAGGCGGACGCGATGACACCCAGCAGGCTCTGGCATTCAGTGGGATGATTAAAATGTTCATTAACACTGATCCGTCCAGGTGATGAAATCTGTCACACACCCCTGCTGCGCCCACATGGAAATGCCTCTGAGATATGACGCCATGGATGCATAAATCCACACACTCACATGGCAATTGGGCGGTGACCAAATGGCCCCACCTGTGACAAACAATATGCGAAGCCACCTCTCTTGTGCCAGGTAAATAAACAGTGTGTTAAATTAATTGTCATATATACACACAAACAGACCACCCTCTGCTGAATAAATGAAAGTCCCTCACACCTTTGAGCTGGTAAACATACCCAATCTGCTGGATTAAGACCTGAGAGGCTAAACAATGTGAGCTGCTGCCCGGCTTCTCTTGTTATGATCTAAGGCTGCGGGTAAAAGTGTGGGCACAATTAAGCTCAATTCACATAGAGAATGACTCATCACTTGCTCTTTTACAGTCGGCCTACTGGGACGTAAATAAGTTTATAACATAAACCACTTACACACCAATTACAACAGTTTCATACCCACCTACAGCCGCTAATGCACAGTTTAATTTAGGCCTCTCACACACACATCCATACATACTGTGTCTCACCTACACTCACTCAGAGGGACATGGGACTCCTCCACAAAAAGACAATTAACACTAACACAGTATATGAACATGCACACATATGCACATTTACCCTGACAAAACACATACCTACACACATTTGCTTTATAATGACCCCCCTCTCGCCACTGTGACCTGCTTTTCTCACATTAACCCCCATACACACTCAGCTACTCATTAGTTAACAAGTAATGAAAATCCACCTCCATAATAACACATATACACACACAAACACACCCTATTGTTGGCTTAAACAAAAACAGGTCAGCCCCAGAAAACAATATAACTACACACATCCCAAGTTTTTATTAACATGCTAACACACCTTCACACTTGAATGCATACACAAGGCAAGCTTGTACACATAAACAAAAACACAGGACGCGCGCGCACGCACGCACGCACGCACGCACGCACGCACGCACGCACGCACGCACGCACGGCAGGATGCCTGACCTCCCCGCGGCCCTACAAGGGCAAAGTGGAGCGCAAAGAGAGACAATAAACGCAGATCTGTATGTGTAATGAATAAGTTACACACTCCTATTAGGGCAGGCAGCGGTGACAAATGCCTCTCATTCACTCATTAGGCCACTGGCTGTCGGAGGAAGCAGGAGAGACCAAGGCGCAGCAAGGGAAGCTTATTGGGTTTTAAACGGCCATGTAATCCATTTCCTTATTGGAGATGAATAAGCTGCTGTCCGCTGCGGGTTTATTTATGGACGAATTAAACACGTACGCAGTGACAGGCAAAAAGCAGAATGAATCAAAGCGCAGGTCTGCCACTGTTCAAGTCTTATCTTGGTGGGGAAAACACAGGTAAGAGGGGGGAAAAATAAACAGGAGAGGTTTAGTTTGAGTGTATTTAAACATAAAGCATTAATCATAAAAACAGGAAAGATTGAAGAAATAAAAGTACAGAAATTACACAGGGCTTACAAAAACATATATAAAACATATATAAGACAAACATATTTTTTAAGTTATTTTCAGGCCCCCAAAAAAACCAAACACAGATCAAATCCATAAGCATTTGAGGTGACAAAAAAAAAAAAGTAATATAAAAGTTTCCTTTTATATCTTAAGGTCACTTCTTCTCATTTTTGCTGTTTCTACAAAAAAAGAGCATTAATGTAATGGAATAATGGATTGCGTAGATAAAAATAAAAATAAGAGGAAATAGAAATATTACAGAGCTCTTGACAAGAAAATGGAAGAGAGGGAATTCCATCTCGGCCAACTGCCCTCTGACCCTTTATCAATCTCCTCGAGTGTCCTCAGCGTGCCCAGCCAGCACTTCACAGGTTAATAACTCCGGATATCTATCCCATCATGGTTTGGCTGATCTTTTTTTATATACAGCACAGCAAGCCAATTTCATCTGACCACGTGGAGCAATCAGCCATCTCAGTGGGAAGAGGTGAAACCCGATTCCCCAGGTTCAGTGACCATCCCCCTGGGGAATCAATCCCCCGGGTAAAGCAGTCAGTCAAACACCAGCCGGTCAACCAGTCAGCCATTAAATCTCCCCCTGGGAGAATGAAACGCCTTGAAACAATATCTCCTGAGAGACAAGGAGCTTCCACATGAGACAGCGCAGGTTCTGCCCTTGTGTCCAATCCTGACCCTCTATCATTGACTTCAGACAAAACTGTAAATTTAATTATCTTTGGGTTTTGGACTGAGTGACTGCACTTTGGATCAGGTCTACTTAACAATTATAATACATACTGTATGCCTTCAGAGGACTTACATACATCATAGTAATTTAGAAAATCATATACTTCTCTTTCAAGGCCGCATATTTATGTTAAAAAAAAAGTCTACAGACTTATTACGTCTGCGCAAACCTTCAAGGATCTTCCAGAACCAGGGGATCTGTGTAAAACTGGGTTAGTGTTAGTGTGATAATTCTACATGTGCTACTCTGTGTCTCTCCCTGGAGATTTATCTTCATCGAACTCTGCCTTACAGTAAACATCACTGTTATACTACAGGTCCTCTGGGGTTCGGCTAATGGCTTCTGTTAATGACATACGCACATACAAAAGCACAAAGACACACATAGGCACACACACCTATCTAAAGCACTTAAACATTCCACTCACTTTGACGTGAATGTGACATGTAAAGTATACGTACATCCTGTCGTCTATATAGCGGCATGTGCAGATTTTCAAATTGGATTCATGCATGTAACACACAGTCGTACAGTATTGTAATTCACATTCATATAAAGAACACACAGTAACACAAACATACTATTCCCTCATATGCAAGTATAAGTAGAGAGGGGAAATCCCCCAAACATCACACAGGAAACAATAATTATCACTCCTCTGAAACAGTAGAAAGGAGAACCGTCTTTTGTGGGATGTCAGTGGGGCTGACAGCGCCTGAGGAGCGTTCGAGAGATCACGTCTGCAGCGCTATCATTAGACAGGAGGGGTTTCAAAAAGGCAGCGCACTGATCACGGGAAAGCATGCTGACAGCACATGAAAAAGGGGCACTTGTGCATCAATTCATCCTCATCTTTTTTCCCCCCGATTTTTGCTCTCCCTAAACTGCTCACACATTATTCCTCCTCCTCTACTCCCAACACACACACACACACACACCAGTAGACTGTGGTAGTCAACATCAAAGTATGATGGAACGAGGCACATCATTAGCAGGAGAAGACAGAGGCGAGAGAGGATGAAATCATTTAGATGCCACCGTGGAGAGGGAATTACTACGCCTGTTGGGATGAGGGGAGCGGGGATGGAAGGAGAGGGAAAGACAAGAGGGATGAAGGAGGGGTGAGAAAGGAGAGGGAAAGGGTACAAATGATGGGAGAATGAAAAGTCAACATGAAGAAGAAAGATAATGAGTAACAAAGAAAAACACAAACTCAAGAGAGCAGCACTGAGACCTGATGGCAAACCAGAACAGATTTGTCAAGACTAGGCAATTGAGCTGGGTGATGGCTATTTCCTGATGATATACAGCATATGCCTTTTCATGTGTGTGGTAATCACCATTTCTCCCTCCAATCATCTCCCATCAATAGTGGTCCTCCCCTACCACGCTCTCCAGTGTCAGGGGGCCTTGTTTGACAGGCTGAACACAGTAATTGCCAGGAACAGAGAGATGAAATGTGAAGCCATTGGGATTGTGTTTTAAACATCATGCCGTTGTAGGCAGAATTTGCACAGGTCTGTACTTGGTTAACAGCTGTGGGTTGTCAAAATGCCTGACAACATTATTTGACTGTTTGAACTCAAAACGAAGAGAAAATACTGAAGAAATTCATCTTCTCCATAAAAGATATCATAAATGTTTTTTCAGTCAGTGTGTGATCCAGCTTTTAAATGCATCTTGAAGGAAAACACTGACTTTTTGGAGATTGGTTGGTAGTAAATTTGCATGTTAAAGGGAAAGTCCAATTTCATACAACTTAGATCTTGTTGCCAGTGGTTTTGGCCATCATTCCTATCATTAAAAATAACGTTGTATTCACCAAGTTAATTGCTGGGATCTGGGAACAGAGCAACAAACACATGCAGTCAGAAGATGAGACAAGTTTTAAACCAAACTCTATGTTTGCCAAATTTATTTGGAAGAGAAAAGAAAGGCAAAATTATTAACTGATAGTTTGGGTAATAATTTTACCCAAACTATCAATATATAATATATCAATAATTACATTACAATTACTAATCCCAGTATTGCTTTGTTACTCCCTCGTTAATTTGGGCAGCTTGTTTGCCATTTTACTGGGAGACTGATGGAGGGTTGACATCAATTTCTTCTCTGTGGAGGTGTGGGGAAGTCTCCACCAAAAGAGGAGAAATGCACCTCCTCAACCTTTCAATTAAAAGTTGTCTTATTTAAATATTGTGTCATTTTAGCAGCCAACTAATCACTGGTAGCTTTGCCAGTGACTAGCTTTGGTAGCTTTGCCTAGCCTGGCAGCTAGGTGGAGGTAACTGATTTCATTTTTTTTTTTTAAACTTGCCCAACACTGATGATATACTGTGACTTCATCATTCTATCAACCGTCAATAATACCTAGGCATAAATTACATGGCAAAATCTCTATCTTGACCATTATACTTGGATATAAATGTACATGTAACATGAAAGAGGTTTTTAATCTATATCGCCCACCACTCACACAACTTTAACTTTGACCTACCGTACTTGCTGTGGCTGTCTGTCTGATTGTCTGCCTGCTTGTTTCCTGCACCGTTGATCGTATCGGTGCTGCCATGTTTTATCTCAGACAGAAATGATGACAAAAATTATGTTGTAAAAAAACTGGAATTTTCCTTCCTGTTTTTTCTTCCGCCTAAATGAATAAATAATTAAGAAAACAATCGCTAAAATCCATGCTGGATTGATGTCGCATTATTAAAAGAGACTTATAGCACCAAATAGCTGTTTGTTCTTACGGCCTCCTTAAAAAATAAAACATTAACTTGATATTACAAAGTTCTCTTTACCTCTCTCTGTCACAAAAACATACAATAAAACTCACAAACAGATAAACCCTTCGGGGCGTCACAGATAACCGCTCTCCCTTCTATCCCCCAAAATGCAATTAGCCATTATGTGGCCCTCTATAATCTGCCATGTTCATTTTATTTGCCTTTGATACAGCAGGGGCTTATCTCGCCAGTCTTTACACAGAGCACCGCTTACATCCCCACGGCAACAGGAAAACAAAGTCGAAGTTATCAAATCTACCCAAAAACAAGAAAAAAACGGATAAGTCAGAGTCAGAGAGACAGGGGAGTGAGAGCCTCACTCTGTTTGACAGGGCTTCACACACAGTAAAAGGGGAGGTTAGTCATCTGAGCCTCTGAGAAATGTATCAGAACTGATCTGGGATGTGGAGGAAACTGATGACCTTATTTTTCTGTGTGTGCATCTGAGTGTTTCTGTTTGAGAGCAAAATAGATGGACTGGGACACAGATATGAAATCTAATTTCAGGTCATAATGATGCAGTGTGTGTGCTTGTGTGTGTGAGTGTGTGGTTTACCATCATTGCCCTGGCTCCCCTCTCTCTTCAGCATCTGTACCGCCCCCACATACTTCTTCAACTGGACCTTCAGGACCTCATTCTCCCTGCACAAACAAACATAAACACACAGCTTATAAGTAAGGAGGCTACAACCACCAGTAAGGAGGCTATAACCACAATACATTGTACATTTCATGTTTTAATGTCAAATAAAATGCTGTAATTCATAAAGGACTAGATCAGATTTGTGCATTTAGACAAAATAATCATCTGCTGATGGCGGTTGTCACAGTAAAGATGCTCCCATCCACAATGTGACAAAGGGTACAATTTCGGTGCAACAGCTCTGGGAGCTGCATCGAGCCAGTAACAGGAAGTTGTTTACTCTGTTTTATGACAGCATGCCATAGAGGGAGACAGTGTGAAACTTATTGTGACATCTTGTCTCCTGAGGAACGATGAAAATAAAAACATTTGAAATCTAATCCAGGTGGTCAGACTGAGATATATTTACAGAGATGTGAATTGATCGCACTTCAACCCACCTACAGCACAACCGCAGCAGACCAGTAACAGGTGGCTCAGAGACTGTCTTTACACCTGATATTAACTAATGAATAATCTTTGATGGTTAGATTATGATAAAATTTTCTGCACAAAAGGCAGAAATTCCAGGTAGAAACGCTTTAAAAAGGTGCACTGAGGACACGATCGTGAAAACCAGCTGTGTAGGTGGACTGAGACATAAGTGGACATGTCAGCTGCAAAAACAGATAATCAACGTTTGCATGTGAATCCAAAGAGTAAGCAAACAGGTGGCAGGCAGCCTTGGTACAAGCTGAATATACATGTCTCTGCGAACCTACGCAGAGAAGGGTATTATGGGTAACCACAGATCACAGGGTCTTGAAGAGGTGCCAACACGGACATAGTTGACACACATACAAACGTTATCTGCTGCATAATGATCCTATCAAAATCTGTAGGCTGTAAGGAGCCTAATGTATGTACAGTATCCAAGAATGTTCTATGATAAAGTGTTCTTCGATGTCTCCCTCCATGTAAATATTAAAAGCAGTGTGTATTCTGACCTGCGTTAAGCAAGCGAGAGCAAAACTGAACTTCAGTGTTCAGTATCTCAGAGATGCATTTTAAGAGAACGTGTAAATGTAATCCAGCCACATCAGATAAAGACACAGTCTGGGTAGAAGACGCAGGTTAACCACAGGTGTAAATGGGGTCAGAGTTATGGCCCAGTTAGGCTACAGTCCTACATTAGCACTGTTCAGAGCAGTGGTGGTGTCGTGTGTGTGTGTGTGTGTATGTGTGTGTGTGTGTGTGTTGGACTGCGGATGGGGACGCAGACACAGTGATAAAGAAACGGAGTGAGAGACAGAGGCAGGCTCTTTACAAGCCGTAACCAGTTGAACATCATCGACTTTGGGGAGGAAATCAATCAGAGTTGGAGTGTGACTTTATGCCCTTAGCAGTTAAATTTAACAGCCTTTGTCTTGCTCCGCCGCAGTCCCCCCACCCCTCATTCTCCACGGTTGATTTTTGGTGCCCTGCTTATCAGCCCTCATTCCCCACCAACAAAAGAGGCGCCTGCCGGGAGACCTCCTGAATCCACATGACGAGCTCTCTCCAAGGAGCCGTCCACGTCGCCGTTATCAGAACCACCCGCAGCCAAGACGCTGTTCCAGCCTGATTAAATTATAGCTGATACACGGCGCTTGCTCTAAGTGTGTGTGTTTGTGTAGGGGCTCGGGGAGATACGCAGACATTCAGCTGCGTCTCATTTTACTGAGAATGAGTCTTGTGTCTGTTGTTACACCAGCAGAGAGATTACAGCATTTGACAAAACGTGAGTAAACTGGCAGTGATACTTGACGCTCAGGTAAAAAATGTACTTTAACAAATGTAAAGCTTTTACTTATTAATTCCTCGATTTCTTCAGTTCTTTTGTCTTGTGTGTTTCTTTCAGTCTCACACAGACACAGAGATGACACATTTCATCTTTACAAAAGTGAAACATCAAACTTCAAGTAGACAAAACTACATGTGTTCACTTTGTACTTAAACTGCCTTCTGATGTTTGTCAACCTTTTAAAGACATTATTAAAGCTGCTAAATCAGTAACTGCATGTTGAGCCAATTGAACTTAGTGCCCTGTCAATCTCAATGATACTAACTGGGGAACTGTCTAGACCTGCTCTATAGGAAAAGTGCAATGAGATAACTTCTGTTATGAATTGGCGCTATATAAATAAATTGAATTGGAGCAGGAGGGACACTGATTCAGTGGGATATAGCCTAACTAACATTGGGGGGGAAATACCCAAAAAGTAGCCCAAATTATCCCAAGGTACCAAAAAACATTTTTACCTGCTGTATCAAAAAAAACAGTAGTTCAACGAGGTGGAAAACTACCTACACCAAACATCAGACAGGCAAAGTTAGCAACTAGCTGGTGAACACAGTGGAGCATTTAGTAGCTAAAGAGCAAGATATTTCCCTCAGGAGATGGTGGAGACCAAAATCAGAGGAAAAAAAGCAAAATATTGGACTTACATTTATCAGGTGTCCAGAAACACGACTCCAGATGAATGCTAACGTTGCTCTGCATTTGCTGGATGTGTAAACAATTTTCTGCTAACACGTTAGCCATATCAGCTTATATGGTGTAGTTATTTCAGTGTGTTTACAGCCTGTTCCACTGCCCACAAAGTGGCAAAAAAAATAAATCAATTACTGCAGGTTTTTAAGACAGAAGTGTAGACTTTCTTTACAGCAGACACTGACCTGAGCTACCTCACCTCATTAGTGTTAATTAATGACACCTGTGCTTTTTCTGCTGGGACATGTTTGCTATAAAAAGGTCAATTACAATTAGTCTTGCTGTTATTTTCCGTATTATTACTTTTAACACTGCTTTAATTATTACTTTTATTAGTGTAATTATATTTTTATAACATTATGGTGTTGAAAGTACTTTTCCTTAGGTTCGAATTTCTAGTACCCTATAGCACAAGAAGCCAGGGTTGACAGGGTTATTGATCCAACATGTTGCAGTGCAGATTTTAATTGCTGTGAATAAATGATTCTCTGAACAAACAATACTTGACTACTAATTGAATTCCTTTTTCAGGTTTCAACAGCCTGATAATGAACACATTTTGTTGAATTATTGATCACTCTGATACAACTGAAATGTTTTCTGCTCATGTAATGTGCTTGCTTTTTGCATCATTTAAGACAGAAAACACCACTCTATATGAAAAACAAAAGGAATGTTTGAACAGGAAAAATGTCACCTTGTGAAATATACTGGATCAACTTCAGCCAATAAAAGGGGATTAACAGTAATATCAACCTTGCTTGTTATTCATAGGTCAGGTTTTTAAGTACTGATTCCAACTGCAGATTTTTTCAAATGTTTTATAATTCGATCTTTGGTCATCAGATACCTTTTTACCTGGACTTTCTACCAACTTCATTACATTACACAATTTACACTGGAGTAGCCCTAGGTTTAACCATATGTATGGGTTCTTGTGAAGAAACATATGCATGTTCCCAGTGTACCACCTCTGGTATGAAAAAGATGTACCGATACAATAACACAAAGAAAAAATTCTCTACATCATTATATTAGATGGAGACAGACACACTGACACAGGTGTAGATCACACGTACGTTACGACGTGCATCTACAATGCAAGCGGCCTTGAGGGAAATTGGGAAGGAAATGTGAGGGATCATCCCATCTAATGACAGCCTCAACTGCACCTACATTTTCAAATCCAATTTCAGTGCAGACTGATAAAACACAAGCCGGAGGTGTAAAATACACCCTCTGTGTCCTGTCTGTATTTGAGCGGCTTCCCTCAGGTCGTACTGAGCAGCAGTTTAGGCCGCCACATGCTAAATCAAACACAGAATTTCTTGTTTTCTCCCCATGTGAAATAAACCTGCTCATTACTGACATGAAAATTCTCCACCACATGCCTCAAGATCCCCAGACATTCATTGTGTCGTTCATTCATACGCACACATTTTTTGAGTCTGAACTGTCTTTCCAGTTCAAACTCAGACTGTCTTTACAAACAGTCTGAGAAAGGAAAGAGTTATCTTCCCTTCTCAGACTGTTTCGTCATTTTAATAGTTTTTAGAGGTCTAGAGATGTATACCTCTCTAGCATTTCTAATGAAACAAGACTAAGAGTCTATAGCCACGCTGTCGGCTCTGTGAGGCTGCACTTTTAACCATGAATGCACTAACCACAAATGTCAACCTCATGGTGGTGCTAGAGGAAAAGTCAGGGGATCACCAAAGTCATTAGGATTCATCCTCTGGGCACCATGGATATCTGCACCAAATTCCATGGCAATCCGCCCTATAGTTGTTGAGATATTTAGTCTGACCGACCAACAGACTGGCCACTAACATGGCTAAAACATAATCTTCTGGAGATCAAATGTTTTTTTTTCTTCTTTTCTATCTTGTTAATCATCTTGTGATCACTTGTGAGCCTCTGGGAGGCCCTGACCCCCAGGTTGAGAACCACAAATCGACTAAATTTTTCAGCACTACCTCTATGTGCAAGCGGCTGATTTGAAGACTCAGCAGCAGTTGCATCTGAATTTCTCCACAATAAAGGAAAACACTAATGATAATATTTTCTGTTGTATGTCCTGCTAAACTCTGATTTATATACTTGGGCCAGTGAGTAAACTACCTAGCATACACAGTGTTTATATTGCATCCATACATTTCAATAGTTGTATGCTATTAAATACTGGCTGCAGTCCTACATTTCTGTGTTGCATTCACTTCCTCAGTGCCTCTGGCGAGTCCTTCATTACAAAGTCAATTTAGTGGACAACCATTATTCAGACCCACAGGACAGAACATGAATGATGGATACCAAGAAAAACTAAACTACAAAGCCCCCTGGGAGTGACAACATTGTACAATTTCTTCAACTCTAAAACTAAAGCAAGAAACTGCAGCTTTGGCTCTCTGTTGGTGCTTTCCAATTGAGAGCGATCCATTAAGTTGTGTGATGCTTTGCTTCTAGTGAAGCTGTTGGATCGCTGGAAATGTGGAGTCTTTGAAATCCATCTGAAACTCTTAAGTGTCTTCTCTGCCTTAAGGGACAGTAAAGTTTTACATGAGTGAGTCGAAAGTGAAGTACTTGCTCGGCATCTCTGTTGCAAAAACTGCATCCTTCGTCCAGCTGATATGGGACTAGCTACAAGCCACTTTCTCATTAAGGGCAATAGTCTGACCCAGAAATACTGTTAGTGTGAATGTCTGCTCAGAGGATAAGCCTATTAACTATGTTGGTTAATAAAACTGTTGAAGTCATCTCATCTTCTTCCATGTAAGAGACAAATGGGAAAGAGGAACAGTGTTTACGCACAAGAAGAAGAGTTTGTGATTGTTTTTGTGTGCAAAAGAAAGGCTTTGTGCCTTATAGATAGATTTAAAGAAATTATAACAGTTTTGTATGCAAATATAGAAGATGGTGAAAGAGCAGGAAACAGTGTGCTTTTGAGAAATAAAGAAATTGTAAATATTTTGTGTGAAAGGGAGAAAGTTAGTGACGACTATGAAGTTTGTGAGCGTGTTTTAAGTAAAGCAAATACTGTAAGAGACTATTAGAAAGAGAGGAAGGAAGTAGGATCTTATCTTCTCTTGAAGAACGAGCAAAAAAGTATCTCAAGAGGGAAGCTTAAACTTAAACTACACGCAGTAATTACTTAAGTTGAGTTGAAGCCCTGGGGTGATTTTTTTCTCTCGCTTGTATTCCCCCCACCCCTTCCTTTATTATCCTCGCACTCGGTAGTCGTCTTAATGTGCAATAAAAACGGCTAAATTGGCTCTTCTTCAGGTACGATCTGGTTTTGTTTGGAAGTAGTAAATGAGAGGTACAAAGACGCCTTCAGAGACAGACAGCTCAGTCGCTGGGTAATGCTCCTGAGTGCAATTTACTGCTCAGCCTCTTCAAAAACTTCAAGCATACACTCTTGTGTCATACTTCCAAAGGCCGACTGCCCAGAGCTTTATAAACACACACATATATATATATATATATCCACACTCAGGCGCAACAAGACTATGGGGTGCAGGGCTGGGTTGTTAAAACTTCAGCGTTGAAGGAAAAAGGGCCCCCTGGGCATAGTGACATAATTGACTTCCCAAAGAAAGAAAACAGTGAGCCTAAACACTCCCAACAAGTAAACTAGGCAAACTTCACAGCCACTCTCTCTTGCACTTCTCAGATCAGCCGTACCAGACTGCCTGGAGAAAAGACGGCAGCTCTGCCAGCTAAGAAAAAGGCATCTGCTCCCGTTTCTGTTGTGTGTGTGTGTGTGTGTGTGTGTGTGTGTGTGTGTGTGTGTGTGTGTGTGTGCATGCGCATGTGTGTGTCTGCCTGTCCAACCACCCCCTCTCCCAGTGACGAGGTACCACTTCCTGGCCCAAGCCCACTCGATTGGCCGCCTTCCCATCTTCCTGCTGCGAGAGGCCTGCTTTCTGCTCTGCCAACTGATGTCTAAAAAGGGGAACAAGAAATAGTTGTGGGGAAAGAGAGTTTGTGTGTGTGTGTGTGTGTGAACGCGTGCGTGCGTGCGTGCATGCATGCATGCGTGTGTGTGTGTGTGTCTTAACTGATATCCTTGAGGGAATGAGTTTGAGGGTTAGACATTCAGAGCAAGGCCATCTTGGTTTTGGACATCTATTTTTAAAGCAACAGTTTAATGACTCAATGTCTGTTATCATTAGCAGCGACAGTAACTAAATTAAAGGCGCTGTGTGATGAAGATACTGAGATATAGAGGCCAGATATCATGTGGGATTTTGGTTATCATAAAATGTTTAAATTTCAACCTACAGTAGGGCTAAACGATTGAAGGGAAAGAATTAATTGTAATATTTGAGACTAATATTCAATTGCAATTAAAAGGTACCCTGTGGATCTTCCTTGTAAACAAACAAGGTTGAGTTGACATTCACTGTTTCTCACCAAACAATCTTGTGTGTATGAATTTCCTTCCTCATAAAACATTTACAAGGCCAATATTTTAAATCACGCACTGTTTTCATGCATGTTTGTTAGCTAACAGCCTTCTTCCTTACCGTTCCTGGCTCATTACTCATTTTTGGCGCACTATTGCCATCAACTGTCAATCAGTGAAATGGCAACCATCGGTAAGAATGTGTTATGTATCACGTCGTCTGCGTGCTCGCGCCTCGTACATGTGCACAACATCCAAACAAAACTGAGACTCGTAAAAAAACTGACACATAAAAACATTGCTCTAGTGGTCAGAAATTCTACAGGGTACCTTTGAATTGTGATTATTTTCTATAAATAAAAATTTCATTGGTGGTCTACATTATGATTAAACAAGACAGGTTTGTGCAAAGCATAATCAAAAACGTATTTCTACAAATTATGCTTTTACTTGTTGAGGTCCTGACAAAAAAAACAATAATTTGGTCAGCATGCAAGTAAGCTTCAGTAGTTCTCCAAATCTAAACTGACCAATTTGGCATTTAGTAAGATGATGTATGCATTAATGAAAATGCATTTCAGGTAGAAAATGTAGATGAATGCTAACAGCTGAAATGTATTGCAAAGCACTGCTGGAAATGCTGGAAACTTAAAATCATTGCCTGAAAACATTTTTGATGAAGTCACAAATTTTGAAAAAACTAAATGTCTGTACTTGCTTAGTTATCATAGTCATATTACCAACGCCTGGTTTATCAAAATGTCCTGGTGTGTAAATACTGTATGTTCTGAAAGCACCAATACCCTTAATTCTGTCACAATACTGATATCGAGGTGAATATTGTGATATTTGATTTGCTACCCGTGGAAAGTTCAATAACAGGAAATCCAATTAGAACAGTTGACTTTCATGATCTTGCAGGTGAGTGCTAAAGGACAGAATTTCATGTAAGTGATGAGACTTTAAGTGATAAACGGAACAGACAGACAATTTAAGGCGGTGTTTGCATACGAACACACACGAGGGATTTGATACATGTGCACTTGGATTTGTGAGCCCACCTCCTCACTTTCCCAGAAAGGCTGCTATGTGTCAATGTGTGAGTAAGGGTCTTACATTTTCATGTTATATTTGGATGGGTGTATAAGTAAGGGTCCTGCTGTATATTTGAGTTTTGAGTAACCCAGTTAGTGAGTAGCGGCTCATTTTAGCCCACTCCCCTCTGCCGGAGTCTACGTCAGCCTAAATCTATCTATGACGGCTAGCTCATCCTCTGCCACCCCCATATACAGCCGGGCGCAAGACACACACACACGCACACACACACGCACATATGCCACTTTCTTGGGTTTGGGTGCTGCTCTACTATAAAAGTACTATTACTAGGAGGTAGCACACTAGCACTAAAATAAGGAGATGACTAGCGGCATCTTCCTCAAACAGCAGGACCATCTGGTGCTGAAGATAAACATTTAACCTGAAAATTTCTGCTCTCAGCAAAGTGATTCCTGTCAAAGTTAGTGCAGATTAAACAATCTGTCTCAAACAACATTTCAATTAACTCAACAGCAGTAAAGTACTTCAGCTAGCTGTCGGTCAACGAGCAAGCCAACTGTCCTTTCAAGTGTTAAGATGTTTCTGTTCAGTGTCAGATTTTATGTCGGGCTTACTGACTCCCAATTCACCCTTAGTGCGAGTGAATCACAAAGAATTGTGGGATACATAGCAACCGTTGCCAGTAACCTCTTTCACTGAATGATGCTGACAGCTTCCAGCCCTCATTCAGTGGCTAGCTGCTCCTTCAGTGGTATTTATAGCTGCTATTGATTGAGACAGATTTGGCTGAGAAGGAAAAGCAGTACTTGAGATTTAGCGGCAGACTTTGGAATAGGCTTTGTGTGTCTGAGTGTGTGGCCGTTTGGTTGTGTGGATAACCACACTGTACGTCAAAGTCACCTGCAGGGACTCTTTAACTCCATTAAATTGTTCCATGTGAACATGAAAATCATCACATATTAAAAAGAACCGTCAGCGGCTGCATTGTCCTCGCCAAACTACAAACCCATCAGCTTTAGTAGTCCCTGCACACTTAACTTGAGTCACTTGATCAATCCTAGCTGGTGGCTTGACTTACTGTAGGAGGCTACTATCTGAACACAGACATGCTGAGGCTTTCTGTTTAGACTGCTGAAGGATGACTAATCCTCTATTTAAAGGGCTCAGGCCTCGACTGAAGACTTCTGGCATACAGGCAATCAATTGTAGATGCAGAGGTGACGCAATTCACTTTCAGGGAAACTGTAGGTGGTCACTTATTGGGATAAAAGTGTATGTATGTGTGATTTAGGAAAGGAAATGTAACACTCCAGAAAGAGTTTAAAAGTGGAAAAGTTCCCCTATTTTGTTCTGACATTCATCCTTCAATACTTTTCATCATAAGTGGACTGAACAGGATGTGGAGACTTAACAGTGACAGTTGCACAAATATAGTTCCTTTTGCTGTCTGGGTAAGACTCTTGCCATTAGGTGGTGTAGTGGTAATTACTGTGATTATGTGTAAAACACTGATGCAGCTACTGTAGGTATGAGGCACAGCCCAGCACAATCAGCAGTAACAAAGCAGCTTTAATCCCAGACATGAAGGTCCTCAGGGTTTTACAGCTTTTACACAATGTTTACCGATGGTGTGCTGACCGAAAACTAAGTCATACAGAACTACATTAGGAAACTTCACAGTGGAAAGATAATTTGTTTGCAGTTTAAAGCTCTGAAGGAAAATCCTGTGGAAGCTTTGTTTTTCTCTTGATTTGATATTTCAAGGGCAGTAATTAACGATTATCGATAAATCAATGAACCGTTTAGTCTAATAAAATGTCAGAAAATAATAATACAATTTCCATCTTCAAATGCATTTTTTCTGACCAACAGTCCAAAACTCAAAAGATATTTAATTCACTGTAAATGTAAAACATAAAAAATAAGAAAATCCTCACATGTCGGATTCTGGAAACAGTGAATTTGGGGGATTTTTGCTTGAAAATGGCTTACAAGATGAATTGATTAAATCGACTAGACCTTCCAGCTCTAGTTACTTCCCCAGAATCAAATCTAATCTGTGTTAATGGTTGATAAGATGGGTTAGTTTTTCCTTTCAGAATCTTGGCAAGTGCAGCGTGGGTCCAAAGTTAACACTCGCCACTCGCCAAATGCGAGTAAAAATCTATGCTGAAATAGGCCTACTTCACTACAAACTCTCATCACTGCAACACATAAGTTGATTGACCACATTTAGTTTTGCATCAAATGCGTACACGGGTGGCAGCATGCAATATTTGACCGTCAATAATCGTACTGCAATTCTTTGATTGACCCAGGCTGTCCACCATCGCTACGGTTACGCTTACTTTATCTAACTAACTACCCAGCTCGATTACCAGTACCAGTGGTAAGTGGTACTGGTAATCGAGCCGGGTACCACAGAGGAGAATTTCACGCTAACCGCAAAGAGAGTCTGCTAGTATGTGGCAGCACATTACTGGAGTAGATCAACCTAAAAGGAAAAATGAAGAGCATGGTGGAAGAACGGTTAAAAGAAAATTTACAGGGAACTGGCACTTCACAGATACAGGGGTGAGAAGAGATTGGCTTCTGTATGACAGCAACGCCAACACAGTTTACCAGCCATTGGGAGATAGACCAAAAAGTTAATTTTGGACCTTGAGTGCAGCTTTAATCTTCCATGTTGTGAGCTGAAATGACAGTATTAATGCACATTCTACAGACATCCCAGCTGTTTCTCACCTGGCCAGTGCCTGGACCTTGGCTGTGTGTCTCTCCTCCAGCTCTGCCAGCTTCCTCTTCAGCATATCAGTTTCCTGCCTCAGGCCCGCTGAGTGCTCCATCTCCCCATCCAGCAGACTGCGAAGAGACCTGTCAAATACATGAAGTAGATCACATCAAGTGTGTCACATATTTTATACAAAATACAGTTTTCTGTCCAGATTACATTCAGGTGATACGTCTTGTACATACCTAATACTCTACATTCAGACATACTAAATTTTGATATATGGTAATGTTGTTTTCATAAACATTAGATCGGATGAATTTCTTTAATTGCAGTAATAACTGACTGTCTGAATCACATTCAGCTCTGATATAAAACACTTAATCAACACACATCTGTGATTGCATCGCTGTTATTTCAAAATTGAGTACAAATCACAGTTTGATATAAAAATCTAAATAAGGCTCGGCAGAAGAATCACATTTATTTATGATTAATCACAGAGGTGTATAAACATAACACTGTGTTTTTTGGTCATTACAACAGAATTTTATTGCAGTTTGGTCAACAATCCTTTTTTGCAGCTGTTAAATGAGTGTAAATCACAGTCTTTAGTGGCTTATTGCTAAAAACAAAACACAACAAAACTGTTTTCTGCCCCCAAGTCAGCAGGAAAAAAAACTCTGGTCTGAGGATAAAAAGAAAACAAGCTGACACAATTTATACAGAAAGGTCATGTGTGAGTGTGTGTGTGTGTGTAAGTGTGTGTTTGTGAGCAGCAGATAAGGAGAATATATCCCAACGTACATGTTTTGTTCCTCCAGCTCGTCTTTCCTGTTCATCATGGCTACAATGGCCTGACGCAGCTCCACTGCAGAGGAGAGAGACCAGAGTGAGATTCCTGCACTAAACCTACTTCAAACACATAAAATACACACAGACACTACACACAGCAATATGCATAAACTAATAACCTACAGTTTTCAAATGTAGAAACAGAATCCCACTTTCACACCACACTTGCTGGATTAATGCAGCACTTTTGTTCCCTGCTTAAGATGAACTGCTTTGATTAAATCAGGTTTTACTTTTTTTCTGCTGACAGAAATTATACAGAATGATATCTGACTCTCAAAGAACAGTTTTATTGCTACAGTAAAAAATACTTTTTTGGAAACTACTATAAAACTACTACTATAGGGTAGGAAAACACTGACTATCATTTGCATTAAACTATGTATCCAGAAAATATGAAACCAAACTCTACTTGGAAATGGCAGTGTGTTTCTGCTACACATTATCATGTCAAGACAGCCAAGTAAAAACGACTAAATGTGAATAACAACACAATTACAAGTGAATTATAGTCAGTTGAAAGGGTGTCATTTCCAGTAGGTCTATTGCTATAGTGATATTACTTTTATATTCACATCATACAACTGTCAGCAGGACCAGGGCTGTCATTGTCATTTACGTCTGATATAATGGAGGTTCCTCCGCGACTACAGTAAAATAAAACATTAGACAATATCTCAAAATTGTTTATATCAAAGCTATCACCCAAAACTATTTCCAGAGTATTGGTTTTCGGATATTTCTCCAAAGCTGTTGTAATTACTGAGCTCTTGTGAAATACGCTGGTGAAGTAAACGGATGCTGTAGATCAGCTGTATTGAAAATACAACTATAAATTGTGTCTCAAAAGATGGCTTGTAGGGTGCCACTAGAGGTCAAATCAAGGGATCACCAAAGTCATTACAATATATCACCTGGGAACCACGAATGTCCAATCCATCAAGTAGATGTTATATATTTCGCTGGATATGTGAAAATTTGACCTGAGGGTGGCGCTAGATGGAAAGTCAGGGGATCACCAAATTCATTAGGATTCATTATCTGGGGACCGTGAATGTCTGTATAAAATTTCATGGCAATCCATCCAATAGTTGTTGAGATATTTCATTTCAGTCTGGAGCCGTGCTGCTAGCAAGAGACCAAGTCTAAACAGTGACACTTCCAGCATCACTATGTAGGAAAAAAATATTGGAATAATATCTGGGTTCATATAATTAATGGTGTTAAATAACATTCAAAGTCAGTTCAAATCAACACAATTATAACATGTCAGATGGTACTTGAGCTCATCTGACAGGGCTGTGGGGTATGACAAAAAATGTTGGGAACCACTGGGTCAGACAAAACAAGTGATGTGAATATGTCCCTTTGGAATTTAGGAAACTCTTATGGGCATTTTCATTCATTTAACTTTTGCTATGGAACTTGGTCAAAATATCAGATGCCAGCAACTTCAGTGTAAAATCCTCAGTATCCTTTTCAGGCTTAAAGCATCAGTCAGTTGAACTGTATCAGCAACAGCCAAAATCTGCTAGCAGTCAGCTGCTGGCTGAAGTTAATCTCCATCCTGATGTAAAGATTTGGCAGATTTAGGCAGGGCTGTGTGGTGGTACAGTGACTCATCTCCATAGTTACGCTTGGAGGTGCACATGAAGGTTTCAAAGCCCCTAACTAGGCTGTTACCAGGATTTCCAAAAATAACAACCATGAGACAAGGAGTTAATCTACCCTGCACTTTGCATTCCACCATTTACATACACACTCACACAAACACATGCAGAGGCCACAACTCTATTCTCATAACTAATGTAGGGTGTCGATGTAGCCCCAGACACAAGTAGGTCTCCTCCATCCCCGAGCTAAGTGCCTAGTTGGGGGAGGAGGAAGAGGAGTGCGATGAAGAGCACAACAGAGAGCAGAGGGGAAGAGAGGAAGTCTATTATCTCCACAGCTCCATTCTCTACATCAGCAGGCCAGAAATAAATATGACCTTTAGTCCGACCACACGTTCACAGCGGGTGCCACAGACGAGCCATTAGGGACTTCAGTAGACCCAGACGCCCTTCTGTCCTCACAGGGGGACATGGACAAATTACAGCACAAGTGTGTGTGTGTGTGTGTGTCTGTGTGTGTGTGTGTGAGTGGAAATACATACGCGTGCAACGTTGTGCTCATATGTGTAAGAGCAACCTTTGCTGGGAAAAAAGTGTGTGAGTGTGTGCGCGTGTGCCTCCACCGGAACCTACACGCTCTTGCTCAATTGTTCCAATAATAGATGCATTAGCAGAGAGCTAGGCCATGTAATCGAGGTGCCTTGTGAATTATAGACTCCATACTCTCCAATCAATGGACTGCTTGGCCTCGCACCCTGTCAGATCTGGATGGAAATCACTGAGGGATCTCTCTGCAACACCATTTTTCCTCTCAGTTTTTCCCCACACACCTTAAAGATCCAGCAGGTTTTTTATTCATCTGTGTTTGTGTGTTTCACAAAGCCTTAATCACAAAAAGGGCAAACACTGTCATTAGCTGTTTTTTTACTATTCTTTAGCGCTAAACATACACACACTGTAATGATATATTGCAAATTTTCCTATTCATAGAAGGTCTTTTTACACTCTTGTGTCAGCATCTGAGCCAATCAACTGCTCCTTTTGATCCCTGACTTAATCAACATGCTCAAGCAAATTACTACTGTGCTTGCATAAATTTGGAGAACTCACACAAGACAGATTTCTTAAAAAGACTGGTCAAAAATCGAACCAGCAGAGGCCAAGATATGCTGAAAACACTGGATCCTACATTTCCCATAATGAATCTCAATAGTGTCTTTCATTAGACCCCCCCAGTGGCTCTAAAATGAACTTATTTTAAACCCCTCCCCCTCAGTTTGAAGTGTAGGATTTCTGTTAAAATTGTTAAGTCTCAAGCCTAAGCCAAGATAACCCTGATGACATCACTATGACATTATCAGGGTTATTTTTTGGACTTTGGAAAGCTTCCTCCAGAGCCACAGAAAACATTATACAACTGTTTTAACAGGCTGAGTAGTACACTTCCTGACGAGTGCCCCTTTAACTTTGCCTTTATGAAGATATAAGTAGTGAGCATTAGTAAGAAATAAGTTAAGTTGCGGATAAGACTTATTAAATTGTGTTTTTCTTAAAGGCAAAATCCACAATGAGATATTCTTATAAAATCAGTACATCATCAATGTGTGATAAGTGCTTTCCAAGAATTTTTCTTTGAGTCACTATCCCTCCATCTGCCTGGTCTTCTTCCTCAGTGGTTTCCTACGTTTCCCAGAAAAACTTTGCACGACCCCTGGAGAAACGCGGCTGAACTTGTTGCTTTGGGTTACGTGAGTAGGCAGGAAGAGCAAAAACAACAGAGCCAGTGATAGCGAGAGCAAGAGAGCGAGATTTTTCCAGTCGAGAAAAAGTCACAGCCTTTTAGTCAAAATGCAAAATTTGTTTTGGCTGCGCTGCATTCTGGTTTATTGAGCCGACAGTAGGCGTAGAAATTGGCCATTTTTTCCTCCGTCACGATGGATTTCTCCCTACGAGAATGTTGGATGTCAGTGAGTCTGGAGAGAAGCTCTTTGATCTTTGAGTTTGAGGGACTGATATCAAAACCTGATGTTACAGTGTTTCAGGGTGGATCTGACTTTTAACTAAAACCTTCTCCTTGACTGAGATGTGCTGTTTTACATCTTCTTAAAGCCTCGTGAAGCTCTGCACCTTGAAGACTATTTTCTCTGCCTCTACCCCAGCAATTTTGAGATCACCAGCTCTCTCCGTGACCCTGTGACCTCCTCTTACCGAGGGCTAATAGACTGGACGACGGCTCAATCCCAGTGCTTATATGCAGCTCCACTCACCTTTCCTCCCCTGGCTCTCTGTCTCTTTCCCTCTCCCCCTCAAAGTCACACACACACAGACACTCTCACACTTACACACACACACACACACACACACACACACACACACACACAGATCCAAAGAATCAAACAGCATCAGTGTGAGCATCTAAGAGTCTGATTAGCTCCAGGGCACCGAGCAGAACACCAACCTGTGAGTGGGTCGTGCAAACATTTAAGTGCTCATCAAGTGTTTTCTGAATCTGAAATTTGTATCCACATCTGAAATAGCTGATGTAAATGGCAGCCATTCACACAATCTGACTTTTCTCACAAGCAAAATCCTTTGAGGGGAGCAGACGAGTGTGTATATACAGTAAACGTGTGCATACACTGGACCAACAGTGCCACCTGGTGGATCGTTTGCCATTGTAGAGACGTTATGGAAAAGAAGTGAACAATCTCTTGGCACAGGACTTCCCTCATAGCAGTTAAACATAGCACTTTAACTGCAAAGAAAAATAACAAGGTTTGAAATACTAATCAGTGAGTTTGATTTCATTTGCTACAGACGACAGCTGTGGTGAAATTTCCAGACAAAGACATGTCAGGACTCCCACAGGATTCCTTACCATCACAAACTTCTTGGCAATATACTCTGAGATTAGATTGTCTTCTGATAAAACCTCAAGTGGAACTGGTGATTCAACAATTGTGATTTTTGCCGTCATATTTAATCTAAATCATTTTAACGTTTGATTTAATTTATCCTCAGCACTACGAAGAAATTAAGAGATTTCACTTACTGAAACTTGTGCTGTATTAG